>NW_024423343.1:59581541-60020178 GCF_017311325.1 Ursus maritimus | reverse complement strand
TGGTTGTGGTCCTGAGAATGTCAGAAAACAAGCTTCTGCAGCAACTCTTCTCCATTCCTTTGACCAAAACAGGTATGTGGAGCCCCCTGACCTCCTGGGGCCTGACGCTTCCACAGCACTGCTGGAGTTTCCTTGTTAGTGTCTGAATACCGCCAGGGCTACACTACTGCTATTTGGAATTTTAAGCAGGGGTAAATGTCTATCCAACTAACTTCAAGAAAAGGAAAGGGATTGTTTCTTTTGCAATTTAATTGCACAGCATTAGTGTATATGTACTGTGTACACACACAGACACACACACATACACACACACACTTTTTATAACATTCACTCTTAGACTTCTCATTTTCTCTGCTTGCCCCTTTCCATTCTTCCATTTACAAAACCATATGTTATCATTCATTCATGCTAAGCACTCTAGGGTGGTCTCAGTTTACCCAGATTTTTGGGGAAGATTATTTCTGTTTACATATGATTCTAAGTGAAGGGAATGTGGGGAATCCAGAGGTCATCCAGTCATGGGGTCCTCAGAGGTCACCTAGTCCAACTCACTACCCAGTCAGTGACCTCCCCACCCTCCTAACCAACTTAGAATAGATCCATCACTGGCCTGTGTGCCCGGCCTTTGCCCTTTCACAGCCACATTCTGCTCAATGGCTTCTGTTTAGCTGCTCAGTCAGTTCTTATGATAGGAAGCAAGAAACTAGGGCCAAAGAACAGAACTTCCCTGTCTTCGCTGTTTTGCCAAATCGATTCCCATTCAGTCTGGTTCCTTTGGGATCTGCTGCCATAGGCTGGGCAGCCCACTAGGTCTTCTCACAGCTTTCCTCTAGAGGGTGTTATTGGCTGAGGGTCTGTCTGGAAATAGCTGCGGGTATTATTTTATGAAAGCGAGAGGAGAAGCCTCTTTATCATTGTTCATGATTTCCTCTTCTTTCTTCCCATGTCCCTCTTGAAATCATTGGCACCCATGTCTAGTTTGGGGCCTTTGTATGCTAAAAGGGAGTGGCTGCCAGGTCTGATTTTTAGCAACATGCAGAGGAATGAAAAGTTTGGCTAAGAAAAAAGCCACAGTCTTCAACCTTTGCTTCATCTTAACTTGGAAAGAAAGTTGAAACCAGTTCTTAATTTTCTTCAAACTTGCTTCTTTAAAGAAAAATAGTAGGGTGCCCATGAGAAAGCTGCCTCCACCTTTCTTTCCAGCCCTCCCTTGGGCACAGCCATGATTTGATTCATTATCTCCTTGTGAAGATATTTACCCTCAAGCCTTGGTTCTAAAGAGCTTGTGGATCCTACGTTGAAGGTCAAAATATTAATCAAGCTTCTAAATTTTGAAACATCTATTTTTGGTTTTAATGTATTACAGCCTTTGAAGGTGGGAGAATTTTATTAGACAGAAATAATTTGTTTTGTTTTTGCAGAAATTATAAATGTTTGTTTCAGAGTGGCCAGATGTGAGCAGGGCTTCCTCACCAGACACTTAGGTCTTATCAGGAAACTTACGTGCAGGGGCAAAGACACAGCCATTATTAATACCCTTAATACGTACCCTTTGAAGTGAAATCTATCCAAATGACTTGTCAGTTGGCATTTATACTCTCTCATAAATATGAGTAACGATTTGTCAAATCTTTTTTTTAGAAAAATTTGAAAATTTTATTTTATTTTTTTTAATAATAATATTTTTTTATTGTATTATGTTAGTCACCATACAGTACATCCCTGGTTTTTGATGTAAAGTTCCATGATTCATTAGTTGCGTATAACACCCAGTGCACCATGAAATACGTGCCCTCCTTACTACCCATCACCAGCCTATCCCATTCCCCTGATTTGTCAAATCTGTTCACAATTTTGGAATTTCCAATTTTTCGGCTGTTGGCAAAATAAAAACAATTTCGCAGCCTAGGCCACTAGGTGGCGCGATGCAAGAATTCAGGCTCTGCAGCAAGCCTTGTGTTTGCCCTTGATCGCCTAACGGGGAGAAATAGGAACAAAGACATAGCCTCTGCTTTCTTTTTTTTTTTTTTTTTTTTTTTTTTTTTTTTTTTTTTTTTTTTTTTTTTTTTTTTTTTTTTTTTTTTTTTTTTTTTTTTTTTTTTTTTTTTTCTTTCTTTCTTTCTTTCTTTCTTTCTTTCTTTCTTTCTTTCTTTCTTTCTTTCTTCCTTCCTTCCTTCCTTCCTTCCTTCCTTTCTTTCCTTTCTTTCCTTTCTTTCCTTCTTTTTGCTCTTTGCTTTCCCCTGAAAGAGCTTTCCTCCTGTCTTGTAACTCTTTGTGAATCTTCCTTCAAACTGCATTCCATACCTCCTGGAGGAAACAAAAGTGAAAAAGAAGACTGGAAACAAGCATGTTTTCCTAACAAGCTTCCTTGTATTCCTGAGTTGTATATTGTGTATAAGAATTTCTTTTGAAATCCTAAGCTTTATTTTCTCCACATTTTGAGTATAATTTAGAAGCCACGAAACACATCAAAACTAAATAAGCATGATTCTGTATTCTTTTTCTGAAATTATTCATACAAAAATGGCTTCAATCAACATTTATAGAACAGCTTCTAATAATAAGACACCGTTTAGGCAGCAAGGAGGAGATAAAGATAAAATGGCTTTACCCTAAAGCAACTGAAACTTTCCTTTACCTTCACTTTCTGTCTAGAATTTATGTCCTTATGATGATATTTGCCCTCAGATATCAGTTCTAAAGAGATTGTGCACCCAATATTGAAGGTCAGAATCTTAATTAAGATTCTAAGTTTTAAAACATCCATATTCTATATTTTTTGGTTTTAGTATATTACAGCCTTTGAAGCTGGGAAAACCTTACTGGACAGCAATAGTTTGTGCTGTTTTTACTGAAATTGCAAATACTTGTTTCAGCACGTGTCTCTTATGAGAGCAGATGTGGTTGTACATCTTGGCATTCTCACTGGAAGCCAAGTCCCTCACATCCTGGCATTTTGAAAAAGAATATGCTGATATTTTCAGTGCATGAGAAATCATTTTCTTGGTTGTTTCTATTTTTTACAGTTTCAAACCCTTAAAAACTTGTTTTATTAAAATTAAACGGGTCACTAGTTCAATGCGCATAGATACGGGTAGTTACTTTACAAACCTCTTGAGGAGATGAACTGCAGAGAGGAAGGGAAAAAATCAAAGTTGGGAAGCTTAGGAGGCTGTTAGCCCCAGACTTTGAAAAGAGGTCCATTGTGGGACTCCTCCATTTCGAGAGAAAAGAACTCCATGGGATGTTGGCAGTGCTCTGGCTTGTGGTCCTCGTGGTGGTTACGTGCACGTTTGCCTTATAATATCTGTTATGCTATACATTTGTTTTGCACATTCTTCTGTACATGCATTCTACTTCACAATAGCACTTTTATTTTCCAAAAGATAGAGAGGAGATCTTAAAATGCAAAGAGAAACTTTCTTTATCTAAGATTTCCTATTCTGTTAAATTCAGGTTTCCTGGTAGCTAGACTGTTGCAGCCCTTGGCTTTCAAAGGCAGGCATCAGAGAGCTCCTGGCTGACATTCCTGTCTGTTTAAGTCAGCCTCCTCTGTGGGCTGCTGGGCAGGTAACAATCCCTTCATTAGTGTTTGTAAAACAGAAGTATTGGTTCTTGGTCTAATCTCTTAGGGAGACTGAGAGGATTAACCTGTGTGTGTCTTTGTGTGAAACCGTAATATAAAATCAGGAGAGTAATCCAGTTGACATTTTCCTGTTTCCTGTACCCACCTTCCTGTTCATGTTGTACATCTCCCAAATACCGAAAAGGTTAAAAAATGTGGGGTGTGAAGTCAGGAGGTGAAGGGCTCCTCCCCAATTTCTGTAGCCCCCTTAGCAGCAGCCCGTTCATCTGGCACGCAGCTGCGTGTGGTAAGAGATGTGTGCGCTGGAAGGACACACTCCCATCCCAGGGTACTCACTGGCCATCAGGTGCGCGGAGGCAGCTACAGACAGTATGGATTCTCAGACTTACGGGACACTCTGCTCTCTTGCCTCTAGATGGGCCACTTCAGATGTGGTGAAATGTCTTTGTAATCCTTCCTATTGATAGGAAGTTCTCTGAAGATTTTATGTGTGAAAATTTGATGTGGCAGCAACATTGCTTTCTAACCCTTCAGCTTTTCAAACTGCGTGTGATCCAGGTAGAAAACCATTAAAAGGAAAGATGTTACAACAAGGTTTCATCACCTATTCTCTTGTTTGGGGGACATTCCACTTACTACTAATAAACCAGAGAAAAGTTCAAAGGGCTCAAGGAAAGAGAGAAGAGGAGGTTTCAAAAGGAACTTGAAAAATCCATTTCTGTCTTTGAATTGTGAATTCTGACTTCCAAGTAGGGGCTTGGGGTTTTAAAGGTGTTCGGAACTTGGGAGAAACTAGAAAAAACAAGAGCAATGCCAGAGGGAGTATTCTCTGAGCCTCCAAGCCCAGTTTTGCTTCAGAATCTAGAACTGAGTTTGGCTCTATTTTCTCCTATCCAGGCTCTCCCAGGTAGTTCCCTTGGAATTTGATTTGAAATGAAAATCAACAGTAAATTCTCTTTATCTTGACTTCCATTGGTTCCTCTTTTTATTTGGATGGGGGAGCAAGATGAGCCCCCACATTATATCTGTAAAGGACTAATACCATCACTGCTGAAATACTTGATGTTGCTTGCTCCCGATTCTCTAACTCCCCAAATACAGCATCCAGCTTTTAAGGAGATGCCTTTTGGTAACTGTCTCTGAGAGTTTTCATTTTCCACTTATGGCTTCTCCTCCCTGCTGGCAGTACAGAAAATGGGTCCAGCAGGATGAGCTGACTCTAAATGACAAGGTTTCAGGGTCACAGATATGGACAGTGCTTGCCTCGTCCTGAAACAGCAGCTCTAATGAGCCAATCCTGTCGGGAAGCCCTGAGGGGCGAGTTCCTCCTCATGCAGAGGCCTGATTCTTTCTATTTAATTTGAGAGTGTATTTCAGTCAGTAGATAATTATATATTTAGGGTCTATCTAGATATGGTGGTGTGCATAGGTGCTTTCTAAAGGAATAAAAGAAAATCCCAACCTGAATAGTCAGGGACAGATAGTGCGCATTCTAAAATGTATAAAGTATGCACAAAATAATATAAATTCTGAATAGGCATGTAAATCAATAAATGGGGGCAATATAAGCATTGTGTCTATATAAGTAAAAATCGAAGGAAAAGTCATGGAAATATGTGTCAGTATGGGATAAAACTTCTTTTAATTATAAAGACTTCCTGGAAGAGTTTAATTTTTAAAAAAGATTTTATTGATTTGAGAGTGAGAGAGAGGGAGAGTGCGAGCAGGGGGGAGGGGCAGAAGGAGAGGGAGAGGGAGAAGGAGGCTCCCAGTTGAGCAGGGAGCCCCACGTGGGGCTCAATCCCAGTACCCTGGGATCGTGACCTGAGCCAAAGGCAGAGGCTTAACCAACTGAGCCCCCCAGCCTTCCGGGAAGTTGTTTTTTTTTTTGTTTTTTGTTTTTTGTTTGTTTGTTTTAATGGAGAATAGAGAAAATTGAGCAGCCTGGGAGTGATGAGGCATTCTAAGCCAAGGTCTACAGCACTGGAAAGGAGAGGTAAGCAGTGAGATAATTAAGTGAATAGGACGTGAGGAAAGGACTGAGGGTTGAGGGACAGAAGCAAGATGGATAAATGATGGCAGTCTACTGAGCCAAGGGTGGGCTTCTGATGCCAATCTGAAACACTGTGGGTGGTCAGGACAGTCTCCTGAAGAGAACAGTTTCAGGGTGAGAAAGGAAAACTTGTGCAGGGGTGTTAAAGACAACTAGGGAGAACCAAGGTGCACCCCACCTGTCTGTGTGGAGCCATGTATGAGTAGATGCTCAATAAATACTTCTACATTCTACTTTTCAATCTAGCATCCATTTTGAGTTAATTTTTGATGAGGTATGAGGTTGAGGTTCATTTTTTTTCCCATTAGTATGCCCAGTTACTCTAAAACTATTGACTATTTTTTCTTCATTGAATTGCTTTAGCATTTGTCAAAAATCAGTGGTTATATTTGTGTGGATCTGTTTCATTGATCTGTGTATTTAATTCTTCACCAATACCACACTGTCTTTACTATTGTAGCTTTATAGTAAGTCTTAAAACAGGCAGTGCGATCCCTCCAACTTTAGTCTTCTCTTCCAAATGATTTTGTCTATTTCAGTTCCTTTGCCTTTCCATATAAATTTTAAAAGTAGTTCATCTATATCTGTACAAAATCCTGCTGTGATTTTGATTAGAATTGCATGAAATCTATAGACCAATCTGGGAAGAATTGACATTTTTATTATGTTGAGTCTTTCAGTCCACAAACACAGTATGTCTACTTGTTTGGATCTTATTTGATTTCTTTAATCAGTACAGTTGGCCCTTGAACAACATAGGTTGAAACTGCCTGGGTCCATTTATATGCAGATTTTTTGGATAAATATAGTACAGTACTGTAAATGTATTTTCCTTGTGATTTTCTTGGTAACATTTTCTTTTTTCTAGCTTACTTGATTGTTAAGAATATAGTATATAATATATATAACATACAAAGTATGTGTTAATCAACTGTTTATGTTATTCAGAAAGGCTTCCAGTCAACAGTAGCCTATTAGTAGGTAAGTTTTAGGGGAGTCAAAAGTTATTTGTGGATTTTTGATCATGTAGGGGTTTGGTGCTCCAACCCGTGTTGTTCAAGAGTCATCTGTATTTTGTTTCGCATACAGATCCTGTACGTGTTTTGTTAGATTTATACCTAAGTATTTCAACTTTTGGAGCCAGTATACGTTTTTTGCTTGTTTGTTTTCAGTTGCCCAGCTAATGTACAGAAATACCATTGATTTTTGTGGATTGACCTTACCTCCCACAACCTTGCCAAACCCAGGAGGAGTTTTGTTTTTGCTTTGTTAGATTCCCGCGGGTTTTCTACATAGATAGTCATGTTGTCTATAAATAAGAACATTTATTTTTCTTTCCATTCTTATGCTTTTTATTTCTTTTTCTTGCCTTATTTCACTGCCTAGGACTTCCAGTATAATCTTGAATAGAAGTGGTAAGAGGGAAGACATCCTTGCTTTATTCCTGGTCTTGGAGGGGAAGCACCGAGTCTTTCACTGTTAAGTATGATGTTAGTTGTAGGTTTCATGTAGGTATCCTTGTACTTGCTCTTCCCTCTGTCTGGCATATTTATCCCCAAGACATACCCATAGCTAGCTTCTTCATTTTCTTTAGGTCTTTTATCAAAATCTGCTTTTCCTGTTAAAATTGTAACCTACTCAATATTTTATATTCCCATTTCCTGTTATTTTTCTCCTTAGCACTTATCACTACCTTATAAACCATATACACTTATTTGTCTTATTTATTGTCTGCCTTCCTCCACCATAATGCAAGTTCCAAGATAGCAGGGATTTGTGTCTGGTTTGTCCATTACTGTATGCTACCTGGCATATAACAGCCATTCAGTTTATGTTTACTGAATAAATGACAGATGAACCAGATCTACCCAACCACCTGCAAATCTGTTCCCATTTCTGTCTTCTTTCTAATCTAAATGACTGAACTATGCCTGCCCTTATTACAGGCCAGCTCTCCACTTGTCCTCTCGATTCCTTCCCCTTTCACGTTCACAAGGACTTTGATCATGAAGTTATTTCTCTTCTGCATCATCTCTTTATCCCTTTTAATGTGATCATTCTCATCAAGAAAGTGTCTTCCATCTTTTTGACTCCTTGTTATATGTTAAATTGTGTTCCCCCTGATCACCAGAAAGATAGGTTGGAGTCCTAAGCCCCAATACTTCCAGAATGTGACTTTATTTAGGAAGAAGGTCTTTACAGAGGTAATCAAGGTGAAATGAAGTCCTCAAGGTGGGCCCTAATCTTTTATAGAAAAGAAAAATTTGGACATAGAGACACACACAGGGAGAGTGCCATGTGAAGATGAAAGCAGAGAGCTGGGTGATGCCTCTACAGCTTCTCTCACCTGCACCTCTGAACTAAATTCTATTTCTACTCTTGCCTTTTACAGCCTAACAGCTAAACTATAGTTTTTTCAAAAATGTAACTCTGATCATTTCACTCCCCTGCTTAAAGCCTCCAGTGGCCCCTCATCACACCTAGAATAAAATCCAAAACTCCTGGGGTGCCTGGGTGGCTCAGTCAGTTAAGTGTCCAACTCTTGGTTTCAGCTCAGGTTGTGATCTCAGGGTCCTAAGATTGAGCCCTGTGTGGGGCTCCCCACTCAGCGGAGAGTTTGCTTCCCCTCTCTCTCTTTCGCTCTGCCCCTCCCCCTGCTCATGCTCTCTCTCTCTCTAAAATAAATAAATATGTCTTTAAAAAAAAATCCAAACTCCTTCCTTTTCTACAAACTCTTACATGATTGGTCCCTGCCCTTCTGTCTGTGCCCATCTCTTGAACTTTACCCTTCACTTTCTGTCGTCTTTCTGTTCCTCAGATATTCCAAGCCTTTTCCTGACTCTGCAACCAACTGCTCAGTCTGCCTGGAACATTCTTTCTCCAGATCTTTACAGGTCTATTTCCATCTTGTGATCCAGGATCGTGCTCAGATATCACCTCCAAAGAGAGGCCTTCTCTGTCCACCCAATAGAGAGTGGCCCCACACTTCCACACTCAGTCTGTTACATTACCCTGTTTAACTATCTCCATTGGGATCTAACATTATCCTCTCTGTATATCAGCTCCTTCTCCCATCCCCAATACTAGACTGTAAGCTCCTTGAGAGCAGAGACCTTTGCAGTCTTTTTTTTTTTTTAAAGATTTTATTTATTTATTTGACAGAGACAGCCAGTGAGAGAAGGAACACAAGCAGGGGGAGTGGGAGAGGAAGAAGCAGACTCCTAGCAGAGGAGCCTGATGTGGGGCTCGATCCCAGAACGCTGGGATCATGCCCTGAGCCAAAGGCAGATGCTTAACGACTGTGCCACCCAGGCGCCCCCTTCCCCCCCCCCTTTTTTTTTTTACCACAGTATACCCAGGAACTAGAGCAATGGCCACTACACATAAGTCCTCAGTAAATGTTTGTTAAATAACTTGGTAACTCCTGCAAAGTAGAGACTAAAGCTAAACTCCAAAGCTTGACTCCCAGTTTAAGGCTCTGTATTAATTTACAAGGGCTGTCATAACAAGGTACCACAAATAAAAAGTGGCTTAAACAAGAGAAATTTGTTGTCTCACAGTTCTAGAGTCTAGAAGTCCAAGATTAAAGTGTTGGCAGGTTTGATTTCTTCTGATGCCTCTCTCCTTGGCTTGCAGATGGCCGCCTTTTCAGTATCCTCACATGGTCACCCCTTGGTCTGTGTGTATATTGTGTGTCCCAGTCTACTCTTCTTATGAGGACTCCAGTCATACTGGATTAGGGCTCACCCATTTGACCTTAATCACCTTTTAGAGGTCCTATCTCCAAATTCAGTTGCATTCCAAGGTACTGAGGGTTAGGATTTGAACATATGAATTTGGGTGGGGAGATACGATGTAACCCATAAGAGATCACTAAGAGCTGAGGGAGCTGTTCGATATGAGCCCCTTACCTGTGGGACATGTGGGGGCCACCACCTTTTCCCCAAAACCCCAAGGACAGCTGTGACCTGCCAGAGAGAGTTTGCAGCCTCACCCAGTCAGGGAAGGAGAGCTCTGTTCTCTCCCTTTTCCTTTCTCCCTTCTGCTGACCAGAGGAACTAGCCTGGAGAAGAGAGAAGACTTACCCCAAGGCATGGAAGCCATCAGTCCAGCCTGGAGGGAGAGGGAGAGTGGGAAAAAGAGCTTTGAATTGATATGATATCAAAAGTTAAAAACAAATAAGAATGAATCTTTAAAACCAAAAGTAATCTTTAATAACAGAAAATATCTGAAAATCTATGAACTGGTGTAGAAATATGGTTAAGGGAACTGCCATCCCCAAAGAAAGGTGGGTCAGCATGGGTGAGGGAGATGACAGGAAAAGGCAGATATGTTTCTTGTTTATCCCCAGTGAACTGAGATGAGTCAGTGTGCTGATTTCATGCTCCAGGCACAGCAGAGAACTACAAAGCTTTCTGCACATGTGACTCTGAGAGGCTGGCAGTTTACATCACAAACTGGGGACTCCTCCCAGCACCAGCCTGGAGTGGATGAGAGTCAGAATTTTTGTCTCAGGAACAGGGAAATGACACTGAATAGGGCAAGTCACTCATGAATAAAAGGAACACCGAGTGTTAATTACGTGGGCTCTTCATCTCCAACAATCTGTCACCAGAATTGCAGGTCAGTTATTGGTCCACCCAGCTATGCAGTTCTGTCCCACGCAACCATCTTGTCTACCTGAGAAGACTGTTAGCCGCATGAGAACAGAGGGCGTGTCTTCTGTTTTATGTATGTAGAGAACATGTAGTTGGGACCGTTCACAGTATTTCACAGCTCCACACCGTTGCCCACATGCGTTCCACTTTCTGGAATTGCATCTGTCCCCCACCCCCATACTCATCATCACACCTTCCATCCTTTCCCCCTCTTGCCTCTGAATCTTTTTTTTTTCCCCACCTTAATTTCCAGAACTCAGCCCTAGCCTCACTTTCTCCAGGAAGTTTTGGTTTGGGTCCAATTCCCTGTATCACTGGAACGTAAATTCCATGACAGGATTTTGTCCATTTAGTTAGCTCCTCTTTCCAACTCCTAGAGAAGCCCCTGGCACATAGGAGGTACTCAGTAGAGTCTGTCTGTTCAGGCAAGGAGTGTAATTTATGACCAGAATTTCCTGGTAGTCCTAAGACCACTAGAAGCACATCAGAAATATTGGACCATCCCGTGATTTATGGTGTCGGTTGGAAGCTTACCATCATCGAACATCTATGTTCACAAGTTGTGAAATTCAGAGAACTCCACTTAGAATTCCATAATCTGAATCTAGAACAGGTATGAAGCCCTGTTTGGGCTCAGGTACCAGAGAAGTACAGGTGTAATTGCAATTACATCTGGCATCTGAAATAGATTTCTCGCCCCTTTCCGGCTGGAGTGGGCAGGAGGAGGCTGCCTCGGAAGCAAACGGCACACACAGGATTAAAGTATAGACTGTGTCCTGAAGCATGAGATCCTGTACTTGCTCAGAAATGTGGCCGTCCTGGGGGTAATGTGTGGCCATGTTCCCTTACCTTACTGCCACCACCTCTGCTGTCTCTGTGAGGTTCCATGAGGGGCAGCATCCTCTTCTGCCTTCTGACAGGCTGGGGAAGGAGGCAGAGTGTCCTGGCAACAGCTGGACAGCCCCAGGAGAAGCTTCACTCCCTCTTACCTCTCCCTTTGTGAATGGTTTTCAGCCAAAAGCCTTGTTGAAGACAAAATGCACGTGTAGTGTGGTGGTGGTGGGCAGAGAGCATCTCTTGTAATTCTAGTTTTTTCCCCCCATTCCTGAATGCTTTTAGGTTTTGAGTGTGCATTCTCCAAGTGCTATTTTCTTTGTGTTTCTTTCCTTTTTAAATGTTGGCCCTCAGTTTCTTCTACCGCATCAGCTGTGGTGGAGTGAAGAGCCATGGGCCCTAAGTCGGAGACTTAGATATAGATTGCTACTTTGTATCCCTCAGATTTAATTCTCTGAACCAGCTTCTCATCTGCACACTGAGGGTTTTGCATGAAGAACCTGCCCCGATTAGATGGAACCTTAAGGTCACACAGACAAACCCCTAATAATTTCTAGCCCAAACCTTCAGTCTAGAGTTTGAAAGCTCTCACTGGGCCCTCTTTTGTGTGTTGGTCTGTAGAACCATGCTGTCCAGTGTAATGTAAAATGTTCTATGACCACATTTTTAAAATGTAAACAGAAACAGTTGTTTTAGTCTGTTCAGGCTGCCATACCAAAATACCATACATTGGGTGGCTCACGAGCAAAAGAAATTTATTTCTCGGGGCGCCTGGGGGGCTCAGCCGCTAAGCGTCTGCCTTCGGCTCAGGTCACGATACCAGGGTCCTGGGATCAAGCCCCGCATCGGGCTCCCTGCTTGGCGGGAAGCCTGCTCCCTCTCCCACTCCCCCTGCTTGTGTTCCCTCTCTCGCAGTCTCTGTCAAATAAATAAATAAAATCTTTAAAAAAAAATGTATTTCTCACAGTTCTGGAGGCTGGAAAATCCAAGCTCAAGGTGCCAGCATATTTAGTGTCTGATGAGAGCCCATTTCCTGGTTCACAGAGCCTTTCTACTGTGTCCTCATATGATTGAAGGGTCAAGGGAGCTCTCTGGGGCCTCTTTTGTAAGGGCACTGATCCATTCCTGAGGGCTCTGCCTTAATCCATCACCTAATCACCTCTCAAAGGCCCCACCTCCCTGCTCAGAAACACGGTCACCCTGGGGGCTCTGGGTGCCTGTGTACATCATCACATTGGATGTTAGGATTTAACATATTAATGGGGAGGGACATAAACATTCAGTCTATAGCACAGGTGAAGGTGAAATAATTCTAATAATGTATCTTTACTCAATATATCAAAAATAATATTCAACACATAACCAATATAAATCTTACTAATGTGATATTTTACTTTTTTTGTTGTACTAAGTGTTCAAAATCTGTTATGTATTTTATGCTTATGGCACATCTTAATTTGGACTGACCACATTCCACGTGCTCTAAAGCTATCATACTGAATAGCTGTCACTCTGAAGAATCGCTGTCCTGGCCACAGATGTGGCTCATTCCTGCTTTCAAAGAGAAGTGCAGAAATGACGAATAACCCTTCTTGCTGGTCCTCCCAAGGAAAATAAAGTCTTGTCTCTTCATAAAACTGTATTTTACTGTGTCCAGATTTGACGTTAGACTATTTTCCTGGGTATGAGAGAAATCGCTCTTCTGGATTTGCCAAGTTCCAGTACAAGCTTTTAAAAATTTCTCTTGACTCTGTTTGCAGAGATAGAAATATGCCCATATTATCAGTAGTAAGAGCAGTGTTTTCCCAAATGTGTTTCGTGAAGCACTGGGTCTGTGGAATGTGAAGAGGTGTGAGGTGAATAAGAGATATTTCTGTGGTCAGAAAGTGTGGGGAATACTGATTGTGAAAATCCAATACATCTTTATTGCGGTAATACCAATAGATGCCTCTCCCATGTACAGAGCTTCCAAAACCAAGAAACTGCTTATTGTGGAAAGCACCTTGAGGGTCAGGAGTCAAACGGGACCCGCTGAGGCAATGCTGATCAGAGAATTTTCTCCCTGACTTCCTTTTCCAGGGCAACCTTGTCATGTGGGTTTTAAACCCATTCCCAAAATTTCCTTGTGCTTTCTTAGCTCTAGGGACCCTGTTGATGCTCTGTTCTTGAGAAGGAAAAACTGAGCTCAATAATGAGTTGCGATAATGGCTCTAATATTGGGAATGTTAGTATCTATTGTGAATCAGATCCACTATCTTTCCTCAACACATTTTAATAGTTCTTTCATAGCTCCTAAATGTGACAGTGAATGTACATTTTATTTTAAAGTGGCAGTTCCATTTAGAGACACTTTATTTTATTTCTTTAATGATCCTGTTAAGTATAGCAAATGTGGCAGCTGTCATTTTTTTCAAATGGTCAAAAATGCAAGAAAAGTAAGTTCTGCTTCTCTCAGACAGCATCTTTCTCATTCATAGAAAAGAAATATGTTCCCATTTAAGATGAAAGGTTCTTTGCTTTTATTTCGTAGCTCATATTGGAGAAAAAGTCTCAAGGCCATTTACAGTTTATTAATTTATCCCACTATAAAATCTCTTTATAATGGGGCTTTCAGGTCATTTTAACCCTCCTCCTCCCTTCCCTTACTAAAAGATAACTCCAGGCACTTCAAATCAAATGAATTAGAAACAAAGCCATTTATAATTATAATCTCTCTACTTAGAGATGGATCACAATATAACACCTTTTCCCCAGGAATTTGGGTCATATTAATAGAAACTGTATTTTTGTCTTTAGAATACAAGACTAGCTTCTGACAGTCTGGTCCATATGTTAGAAGCATATAAAAGTAAATCATTTTGCTGCGGTGCCAGCTTGTGTGCGAAGAAAAGCTGTAAACCACAGCTGTATGGAGTAACAATTGTGAACTTTACTGGCTTGCACATGTGAGACATCACTAAGCCAAATAAAATGTCGCTGAACTGAACTTGAGAGTTGGAAGTGGGCGAGAGGACTGCTAAGGTTTTATTAAGGTTTGTATTTAGCAAAGTCGTTCCATTCTTTGCATTTCACAAGGGTAGTTCAGGTTACACAAAAACCGAATCAACTGTTTTCCAGATGATTAGGTTTGGCTTAGCCACAACAATGGTGATTGCTTAGTAATCAGTGGGATCACCAGGTGGTTGACCTGGTATGGTGTGTAAATGACAAAAAAATCCAGACAACATCTAAAATCAGTTGGGTTCAATCAGTTTGGCCAGGCAGCAGTCCCATCAATTACTCAGTGGTCTGCCTTGGATATGATCAAAAACCCTGCAACTACTGCAAAATCTTAAATTAGGCCATCCCAGGTGATGGGCTTTCTTAGTGTTGACTGCTCAGTGCTCTGCACTGCTAATAATCCAACTTCAGGCAAGAAACTTGAATAATCTCTGCCTCAGTTTCCTTTCTTTGTGGATTGGGGGCACAGCTCACAGGATTGTCACGTTAGATAATTCACTTCACACATTTAGCACAGTATCTACTACCCTGTAAACATTCAGTGAATGTTGGTGTTTAAGAATTGTTAACTCTTTTCTGATCTGGAGCTAAGTGACAGAAATAGGGCAAGATAAGTGGATTTCTGCATTTATTTCCTTATCTCTGATGCATTTTTAAAAAGACGGATAATATTACATAGTACTGTGGCCTTTCTTTCTTCTTTCTTTCTTTTTTCTTTCTTCCTGTTGAGAGTTTGTGATTTTTATGTTTTTAAAATAATATCTTAAGAAAATAAACAGAAGAGAATAAAATAAACCCTCAAATCTCAAATCCTCAGTTTGTTTGCTTTCTTTTCTAGTCAACCAGCCCAACATTTAATGAGGCTCTGGGCAGTAGAAAATTGGATATTCTATAAAACTCTGATTAACCAGAATCCCTAATTAATAACATTTTTGTTAATCTTAAAAGGTATGCTGAAGAGATTGTCACTGAGTCAAGTTATTTGGCTTTAACTAAAACTCCTTGGCCAACTAGGACCTCTAGGCATTCCATGTGGCTCTAATCAAATCCCCTATACCAGCAACATCTGCATCTCTACTCACCACCGAAACTCTGTTAACTATAAAGTTAATAGGAACACTTTGTTCCCAAAGCTCAATAAACATTTGTCCAGCCCTCTGGATGATAAAACTCAGATACAAAGAAAGTAAGTAACTCATTCAAGCACTCCTAACCAGTAAGTGGCAGAACTGAGACAAACCCCAAGTGGTTTGACCCCAGAACTCACAATCTGAACTACTTCACCTTTGCAATCCAAAGTTCAAATAACTTGAGCAAAGAGTCTGAAATATGAAAGGAGCATGGCGTGGACAAATACCAGCAAAAAGGTCAGGATACGTGGAGGGAAGTGAGATGAACTAGGCCTGCTCTTAGAGAGTGTTGGATGTAATGTTAAATAAAAATTTAATGCACAACTTATTCACTCATTCATTCACGTGTATTTGAATGCTTACTCTCTGCTATATAGACCATTTTACCTATAGAGTAGTAAATAGAATACACCCTCCCTCATGGAGCTTAGACTCCAGTGAGAAGATGCAGTGTTAATTAGATTCATGGGTAGCTTTCAGTGTTACATCAAGGAACATCTTTAGCTTTGATGAGACATTCTCTAAAAACATTTAAACCATAAATCTGTTTCATTCAGATTCATTACTCATCCATCGTGCTACATAACTCTGCAAAATGGTTCACGGTCAATTGCTCATCTCCTTAGGATAATGAGCCTTGGCATTCTTGGATGACTGAAGGAAGAATCTGTGATACTGAAGTTTGACGGCGATGGTAGATATGATCCATCTCTAGAAGGCAAGGGTGGAAATCATCCAAAATGTTCTGGTGCATTGGAGCATCTTTAGTAAACAAGTTTTCTTTAGCATCTACTATGTGTAGGGCACTTTGCAAGTCTTTAGCAAGTGCTAAAGAAATATTTTTTGATGAGACATTCTCTAGAAACATTTAGACCTTGATTGAGAGTAGAAATACTTAGTACCTGGCTTCAAAGGGCTTATAATCTGTATAAGGAATCATTCCTAAACAAAAATACCCCTGTAAGGTAAAATATTTATATTGACTTGAAAGGACTCAGGCACAAGTACACTGACTAGCTGCAGCCTCTAGAATTAGCAAAGCATTGTGATGCTTGTAGACTTACTTCATCAGAGAAATAATCTTTTTTGCTGACCTTTATTCGTAATAGGTTCTGTTCTTAAAAAAAAAAAAAAGAATCAGTAATTATGGTATCCCAGGTATGAAGGATAAGACTTTAATTTACAAAGTTTTTGAAATCAGAGGGTTATTTTGTATGCTATATCACAAAGCCAGGGTCTGTATCATAAGGCCAAAGTCTCGAAAAGGCTATGCCTGGGGGCGCCTAGGTGGCTCAGTTAGTTAAGCGTCTGCCTTCAGCTCAGGTCATGATTTCAGAGTCCTGGGATGGAACCCTACGTCCGGCTTCCTGCTCAGTGGGGAATTTGCTTCTCCCTCTCCCCCCTGCTCATGCTTTCTCTCTCGCTATCTCTCTCTCTCTCAAATAAATAAATAAAATCTTAAAAAAAAAGGCAAAAGGGATAGACTGGTGATGGGTAGTAAGGAGGGCACGTATTGCATGGTGCACTGGGTGTTATACGCAACTAATGAATCATCAAACTTTACATCAGAAACCAGGGATGTACTGTATGGTGACTAACATAATATAATTTAAAAAAAAACATTAAAAAAACAACAACAACAAAGTCTAAGTCTAAAAAAAAAAGGCAATGTCTATACATAAGAAATAAAAATAGATTAATTTTATCCTTCAACACCGTGACGCATATAAGGTTCAGTATAACCTTCTGGCCACTGCCATTTTATGAATTGGTAACAACAAAAAAACCCAAAAATCACATATATGAGAGAAATGTGGGTGTGTGGATGTTCAGAAAACCCATGGTAGTGTAGCTTAGATATGAGTAATGCCTAATTAGGCATGTTGTAAGTTTTGTTTCCTGCAGAATATTGCCTTTCTCGGTATGTTTCTCCTTATTTTCTGGATTCTGTAGTTTTTCTCGAAGATGTGCCCCTGGATGTTCAGACTAGGTCCTTTAAAAAAGGAGCTACGTGATACAGAATAGTCATTCCTTGGAGTAAAGCAAAATAATTGGTAAATGTGAAAAATAGACTTGTATAACTACAGATTGAAAGTTAACCTTGGATGCTTGCAGAGACTCAATAGAAAAAGATTTACATAAGTGATGATTACATTCATATTAGTACCTAGTTTTTCAAAATGGTGGGTATTTACTAATGCCTAATCTGAAAGAAGCATGATTTTTTTTTTTAACTAGGAGAATATATGTTATGAAGATGTTAAAGATAAACACATTCAATTCCTTAATCTTAAAGACATTGTAGGGAGGGAGAAAAACTATACCTCTGTCCCCTCTCTCATGTGCTGAGAAGAGTGGTATAAAAATTGGAGATACGAATAAGCTCACTGTAGCCACAATAGCAAAGTGAAGGAGGGTTAACTAAAGAGATCACAGAAACAGAACCATTGCTGGTTGCTCAAGGTGATCAGCTGTGAAGAGAGCATTGACAAATTATATATCCAGGTCTCGATAAAAATCATTTATGCTTCCTCTGTTTATCGAAGCCACACCATCATCACCACCCCCTCCTCTTCCTGCTGCCTGCCAAACTGCTAAGAAACAGTAATACATTGTGCAGATTTTAGTTCTATCTTCTTTATCTTGTTCTTTCTTATTTCCCCCACCTCAGGGTTCTTTTAAGATTTTACAACCGTAGGTAGAATTTCAGAGCTGAATGGAAGCCTAACATTACTCAATCTTTTTTTTATTATAATTTGCATCCACAATTGTTACTCTTACTCATTTCCTTGTTGGTCAGCATGATGTTGCTTTAAAAAAAAAAAAAAAACTTTTTAAGAGCAGTTTCAATTCACAGTAAAATTGAGGGGAAGAAACAGAGATTTCCCATATAACCCCTGCCCACACACGCATAGCCACCTTCAATGTCCGTATCTTCGACCACCTTTGTTACAATGGATGAACTTATATTGACACATCATTACTACTCAAAGTCCATAGTTTACATTAGGGTTCACACTGGTGTTCTACATTCTGTGGGTTTAGACAAATGTATAATGACATGTATCCATCATTATGGTATCATACAGAGTATTTTCACTGCCATAAAAGTCCTCTGTGCTCTGCCTATTCACCCCTTCCCCCAACTCCTGATCTTTTTATTGTCTCCATAGTTTTGCCTTTTTCAGAATGTCATGTAGTTGGAATCACACAATATGTAGTCTTTTCAGATTGGCTTCTTTCACTTTGTAATGTGCATTTAAGATTCTTCCAAGGCTTTTCATAACTTGATAGTTCCATTTCCTTTTAGTACTGAATAATATTCTATTGTCTGGAGGTATCTCAGTTTATCTCTTCACCTGCTGAAATACATCTTGATTGCTTCCAAGTTTTGGCAACAGGATTTTGTGTGGACATAAGTGTTCAATCCCTTTGGGTAAATATTGAGGGGTACTGCTGGATCATGTGCTACGAGTATGTTTAGTTTTGTGAGAAACTACCAAACTCTCTTCCCAAAACAGCTAGACTGAGGCACCTGGGTGGCTCAGATGGTTAAGTGTCCAACTCTTGATCTCAGCTCAGGTCTTGATCTCAGGGTTTTGAGTTCAAGCCCCACACTGGGCATGAAGCCTACTTAAAAACAAAAAGGAAAAAAAATAGATGGCTGTACCATTTTGCATTTCTATTGGCAATGAATGAGAATTCCTGTTGCTCCAAATCTTTGCCGGCATTTGATGTTGTCAGTTCTTGATTTTGGCTATTCTAATAGGCGTGTAGTGGTGTCTCATTGTTATTCTAATTTGCATTTCCCTGTTGACATGTGATGTGGGGCATCTTTGCGTATGCTTGTCATCTGTGTTTTATCTTCTATTGGTGAAGTATCTTTTAAGATCTTTGGTCCATTTTGGGGTGCCTGGCTGGCTTAGTCAGAAGAGCATGAAACTCTTCATCTCAGGGTTGTGAGTTCAAGCCCTTCCTTGGGTATAGAGATTACTAAAAGAAATAAACTTTAAAGAAAAAAAGTCTTTGGTTCATTTTTCAGCTGGGTTATTTTCTTAATGAATTTTAAGAATTCTTTGTATTTTTTGGAGGACAGTCCTTTATCAGATCTTTTACAAATAATTTTCTCTGATGTTGCTTTTTTTTTTTTTTTTTAGATTTTATTTATTTGACAGAGAGACAGCCAGCGAGAGAGGGAACACAAGCAGGGGGAGTGGGAGAGGAAGAAGCAGGCTCATAACGGAGGAGCCTGTTGTGGGGCTCGATCCCATAACGCCGGGATTACGCCCTGAGCCAAAGGCAGATGCTTAACCGCTGTGCCACCCAGGTGCCCCTGATGTTGCTTTTTGAACAGTATTGTTTATTGCTCTGATCAGCTCTCTGATTTATAGCCCAGGTAAATTTTTCATATGTTCTGGCCACAGATGTCACACAGTCTCTTTTTGGCACCAGGTCAACATTACACAATTTTTGTAGTTCTCCCTCAAAAACGTTCTACCCCTATTACCATCACATTCCCTGGTATTGACCTAAATGAAGTTGTGTAGCCACAAAGGGTTTGCTCTGTGGGTGCCGTGGCAGAATGCTATGGCATACAAGTAGAAGACCACTAATACACTCAAACTCCTCATTTGATGTATAGTACAAGTGAGTCACAGAGAGTAGAGTAGAGTGATCTAAAGTCAATGGCAGGCCTGGGATAAGAATCCAGATTTCTCATTTTCAAGTCTAGCGTCCTTTTCATTTCCATGCTGAAGAGGGAGAGCCAAAGAAGTGTTTATAGCTTCAAGCACTCAGTTGTTATCCTGCACAATGGGCGTTAACAGCATCTATTTCCTGAAGCCCTCTGTGGCTTTCTCAATCTTAACTGGAAACACAAGGAAACCCAAGTATTGTGCTTCACACAAAGAAATCATACAACAGACTCTTCATCAACAGTTTAGGTGTATTGAGCAGAACTTCTAGAGAGGATTTTAAAATCTGCAGTGATCACTTTGTTCTCTCTTGCCTGGGCATTTTATTTAGGATTCTAGTCTTAGATATGGAATGTCACTTTTCTCTGTGCAACTACCTGATCCATATAGATTTTACTCAAGACTTTGGCTTCCTTAGTACTTGTACCGACTAACTGATATGAGACCCCTACTGATTTACATCCAAACCATCCAACTTTGTTGTTTGTTTGTTTTTTTTTTTTAAGATTTATTTATTTTGGAGAGCATGAGTAGGAGGAGGGGAAGAAGGATGGGGGGGGAGAGAGAGGGAGGGAGGGAGTGCGTGCAAGAGAGAGAGAGAGGAGTAGACTCCCCACTGACCAGGGAGCCAGGCTCAGAGCTTGAAGTTTTTTTCTTTTTAATAATAATTTTTTATTATGTTATGTTAGTCACCATACAGTACATCCCTAGTTTTCGATGTAAAGTTCAATGATGCATTACTTGCATATAACACCCAGTGCACCATGCAATATGTGCCCTCCTTAATACCCATCACTGGCCTATCCCGATCCCCCACCCCCCTCCCCTCTAAAGCCCTCAGTTTGTGAAGAGAAGGGCCATATGCACCCCAATGTTCATAGCAGCATTGACCACAGTAGCCAAATTGTGGAAGGTGCCGAGATGCCCTTCAACAGAAGACTGGATTAAGAAGATGTGGTCCATATATACAATGGAATATTACACACTCAGCCATCAAAAAGAACGATTTCACAACATTTGCAGCAACATGGACGGGACTGGAGGAGATAATGCTAAGCGAAATAAGTCAGGCAGAGAAAGATAATTATCATATGGTTTCACTCATTTATGGAACATAAGACGTAGGAAGATCAGTAGGAGAAGAAAGGGAAGAAGAAAGGGGGGGTAAAAAGAAGGGGGAATGAACCATAAGAGACTATGGACTCTGGGAAACAAACTGAGGGCAAACCATCCAACTTTGGCCAAGTGGTTGAGGACTGTACCTGAAGGCCACTGGAAAAGCAAAATAGCGAAGATTTTGTCTATGGTCTCAGTGACTTTTTTTTTTTTTTTCTTCCAGTGACTTATGATGCCTTAGCCAAGCTTTCCTTTTCCATGTTTTCTTCCCCCAGAAATTGCCTTCATAGTTAGTATTTTCATTGGTAGGATGGGCAAGTAACTTGTGTTTATGGTTAAAAGGGTAAAAAAATAAATGTTTTTTGCTATTATTATACGTCTAATATAAAAATAAGAAGCCTCTTGGAATTTGGTGTATAGGGTCTCTGGAAGTCTCTGGACTTTTAATTAATTATTTATGTATAGTTTCTTATTTCAGTAATCTCTACACCCCACATAGGGCTTGAACTCACGACCCCACAATCAAGAGCCACATGCTCTTCTGACTGAGCCAGACAGGCACTCCAGTCTCTGGAATTTTTAAATATCTCTCTTCTCACTAAGCATTCTATATCTTCCAGGTAGAATCCTTTCCCTTTCCTGTCAAACTCCTGTTAATCCTTCAAGATCTAGCTCATTAATTGCCTACTCTTCAGTTTTTTTCTCATTCTCTCAAGAAAACTTAGTCTTCTGTCCTCTCATATCCCTTTATTCAGTTTATTATAGCACTTTCCACTTCAAATTGCAATGGATTGTTTATACGTCCGTCTTTTCCCTTCCCCCAGCAGCTTCTCTGGGCTGTACTGTCCTTGAGATGAAGACCTGTGTTCTGTTCATCTTGGAAGAACACGAAGGTCCCTTAATGTCTTATTTCAAAGCATGAATAACTTGAGCACCATTAACTGAAAGCACCTCTACTTCCAGACTATCCTCTTACCCAGACACTGGATGGTCTATAGGTAACCAGCATTTCCATCAACAGAATCATTCTGTAGATGTTGTGTTCCTAGAAGGCTTTCCATACCCTGCAAACATCTCACCTGAGTGAAATAATATATTTCTCTATCCATGAACACATGAGATCTGGATTAGTTGTCAGAGAATAGCAATCTGAAGATTTGGAACACAGGGGAGGTTTGATGGAGGAGGTCTGTACTGCCTGGTCACGTTCAGGAGTGGAACAAGGAAATAGGGGAACTGGCTGCTGGAGTAGGGAGGACATACAGGATTAAAGCCATGTGTACCTTCAGAAGTGGAAATAGGGGTGTGAAAAGGAGTGTGTGAAACTGGAATACATCCTGTGCCTAAATTACGGTTTGTCCAGGACCAGCACTGGTTGGATGAAAACCTGCTTAGCTGCATAGGGATGTTGCTCTGAGGCTGGAATAAGCAAATCTCACATGTCAGTGATGAGTGGGTTCTGGCAGGTATGTGTATGTGAATTTCATTTCTATTGAATGAATGAATCAGGTGTTCTCTGATAGATATCTACAGTCTAGGCTCCAGTACTTTTGTGAACACATGTCATGTCATTTACAAGCAAACTGCACCAGAAAATATGGGGAAAGCAGGAAATACTAATTTCTCTACCAATGGGGAGATTTTTGTCATGAGGATAGACTAAAGTGGCAGCTTCTGCCAATGTGGCAATAAAATGCAGAAAACAGCCTCTGTTCCACTGTTGACCACGTTAGGAAAGAGAAGCCTTGTTACCTCCTTGAAGTCTGATGATCCGGTGGTTGGTGGGATGACATCCTGTCTATGAGTTTTAAAGCTTAAGGGAGTAAAGAAGGAGTTACTAGGAGCCAAGTTAGGAGTTACTAGGAGCCAAGGAGTTACTAGGACCAAGTTAGGAAAGAGAAGCCTTGTTACCTCCTTGAGTTCTGATGATCCAGTTGGTTGGTGGGATGACATCTTGTTTATGAGTTTTAAAGCTTTAAGGAGTAAAGAAGGAGTTACTATTTTTCCTCAGCTCTACAATTTTGAAATTGCTGGGTCACCAATCTTTAAAGCTGTGGTTCACATTCTAAATGAAAAAAGGGGAAAAAAGCAGCAAAAACATTGGTTTGGCTTCCTTCTAAGCCGATAGTCCAAAGGTGTTAATTATGCAGAACTTCCTAAGATGCCAGACAACTGCCGATTAAAAGTCGATACAGGAATGAGACAGGGGTTTCTTTTGGGCTTTGAATTACCCACGTGCATGTTAAAGTTTGTGCACTCAGAAAAGAGAGTGAATTTGTTATGTGTGCATCTTTCTTCTATGAAAGAGCTGGGAGGACAGGCTGGTGTTTTATTTACTCTTGTTGCCTTCCCTCCACAGAACTACAGCCCATTCAATATATTATCACTGTTCTTTTCTTGAGAGATTAAGTGGACTGGGAACTCTCCCACCTGCCCCTGACCATTTATTGATATTCACACTCAAAGCCATAGAAGAATGCCAGGGGAGAAAGTTAAAAACTTGCAGAACAAAATCTAACAACACCCTTTTTCTTTTGGCCTCCTACAACTGTTTCAATATTTTTTTGTAGCTGTTTTAAGTTACCTGAGTGTATCAAATCTAAAACAAATCCTTACATTTAGGATAGATAGGTATATAAAAACAAACTTTTTTACATACAAAATACTATGGTATGTTTTATGCAACTACTGGATTTGACTCCTTACATTTTTATGAGCCTACGGTGTTATGACTGAAATTAGAACACTACAGGCATGGCAGGGATCACGCCAGCCTGGGTCTGTCCCACACTGACTTTGTAAACATCACCCACACAACCTGTTGATGAGACAAAGTGGAGTTCATTACTTACACAGTAAGGGAGACCACTACCTCTCAAAGCTTTGACAGTGTCCTGGAGGAGGAAAAGCAGGGTCAAAATTTATTGAGATAAAAGTTTTTTTAAGGTGGGTCTTTCAAATTGAGGGGTCTTGATTAGGGTTGGGTAAGGATCACAAAACAAAAGTCTATGATTGGTGGAAAAAGCACGGTGAAGATTTTTAAGCCAGGGATTCATAGAATCCTAAGGGGTAAATCGCTGTTGATATTTTCCATTGAAGAGTTGATGGTATTAAGTCTTCAGGGAGTTCCTATAATGAACAATCAAACCATTGCCTGGAAAAAGAAATTCTTGCTCATGGAGATAGGGTGGTACAAGGTCGTTTCCCTGTAGACAGTATGGTGTGGTTTAGGTTCACGGTATCCAGACTGACTGTTGGATCAGTGGTTTCAGTTCTCAGGTCTACTCAAATAACTCACTCTGGTAATAGATGAACTGAAACATTCGATATTTTTATTTGCAGCTTCTTTCTTAGTAACAATTTGACATAAGACTTTTACGTTTCAGCATTGCTTCGCAGTAATTTATTAACTTCTGAGCCTATTCCTGGTGTTAAGGAAAATTAAAACAGGAAAATTTTCTAAACAAATGCCTACTAGCAGTCACCACGGGAGCCCTGCAACAAGTTCTGTAAACCCAGAGAGGGCAGCAGAGGGAAGCCGAATTCTGTGCATGATTATTTAAACAGCAGCCATCATTTTGGACAATTCTTAAGAAGCAACTTGAAGATGAAATCATGGGTCCTGGGTACTTGCCAAGAGATGAACTCCTCTGAAGCAGGCAGGAAATTGCCATCGTTTAAAAGTTCCAGCTCTGTCTTCAGACCACTTGTCTCTTTAAGTTGGAAACAGAGACATTGTGTGGGATTGTAAGCTCCATTTCAGATTCTTTCTTTACCCAGTTCCCACATAGGATATAAATTCCATTAGATTCCTCTAACTTCCATTTTCTCTTCCCAGCACACCTTTGGTAGTCACAGTTTCGGGAAGCACTGCTCTGGGCAGTGAGGCATCCTCAGCCAAAGAGGCTGTCTGGGGGTGAAGCTGGGAGGATGCTTTGAAACAAATGTGAACACTATTTACATTTAAATTAAAATGGAAACTTCTTATAGGTTATGTTTCTGAAAGGTGTGTGCAGTACATCTGCTGAGGTCTATTGTTTATTCATGCTGTAAATCCTTTGAAATGTGTTAAAATGCTTCCCACTCATTATAAAGCTCCTGCCACCCCTGTATTATGACTTTGATGTCACCAATCCTGCTTCAAAGGGTTCTTTCTGGGCTATTAATCACAGTTTAGCCTCTGAAGATATCGCCAGAGAAAACATTTGGACATCTTTGTGCTAGACTTGCTAAAAACTTTGAAATCTTGAGTGTCTTGCATATGCACAAATTGCAGCATTTCCTTTCATTGACAACTTTTTATTTTGCTACAGAATCAAATGACTTCGTAGGTAAAAAAGCAAACAGATCTTCTAGCACTTAGTTTGGGAGGCGAGGGATGGGAGAGGAGATTAAGTGTGGGTGGGTGGGCAGGGGAGAAGAGCGTCCGAACAGGCCACTCGGCTCCTTCAGAGGTAAAAAGCATTGGGAATGAGAGTGGCCAAGACTTGGATGTTCAAAATGGGGGTTGCCTTATCATTTTTTCTCATCTTTCATTAGTTTTTTGACTGACCAGTGTTTATAGTAGCAAATCAGTGAGGTTCCTTGGTATTCTCTTGCCTTCTACTCTCTGCTTTGAGACTTGTGTGGACGGACTATTCACAGCAAATAATAATAATGTTATTAATATTATTAATAATAATCAATGCTGGCTAACATGAAGTGATCACTTACCTTGAAAAGGCCCCGTGTTGACAGTGCTTATCTCAAATTACCCTCATTGAATGTCCATAACAACTCTCAGAATGAGATAATACTGTCTTCATGTTATAGACAAGGAAACTGGGACTCTGTGATATTGGCTAACTTGTTCCCACCCCAGGCAAACACAAAAACCCATCAGTCCCCAGGACTCAATAGTTGTTGCCCATGCTCTCTATGTCATCTGGTTCACTGCATGGCGGGGCGGGCTTTCTCCCTCTGTGCTGAGGGGCCCATACTGCCAGATCTGCTAATCAGTGTCTGTGTCTTAAACCTTCACAGTGGGGTTCTCTATTGCCCAATTTCTCTTTGGGAAAACTCCCAGCATCTTTTTTCTTGCTTATTCATTTCTTTCAAAGACTAACAGTACCCTAGTTGGAGACTTTTTTTTTTTATTGTGGTAAAAACACATAATATGAAACCTACCCTCCTAACATATTTTTAAGTACACAGTACAATATCGTTCACTATATGCACATTGTTGTAGAGCAGATCTCTAGAACTTTTTCATCTTGCATTACTTAAACTCTATACCAAGTTGAACAGCAACTCCCCATTTCCCTCCTTGCAGCCCTTGGCAATCAACATTCGCTGTTGTGAATAATGCTGTAGTGAACATGGGAGGCAAATACCTCTTCATGATTCTGTTTCCAATTGTTTTGGATAAATACCCAGAAGTGGGATTGTTGGATCACATGGTATTCTATTTTTAATTTTTTCAAGAAGCTCCACACTGTTTTCCATATTGGCTGCACCACTTTATATTCCCACCAGCAGTAAGTACACCAAGGTTCTGGTTTCTCCATATCCTTGCCAATACTTGTTATTTTCTGTTGTTATTGTTGTTGTTTTATATAATGACCATCCTAACAGTATAAAGTGATATCTTGCTATGGCTTTGATATGCACTTCCCTGGTTCTTAGTGATGTTGAGCATCTTTTATATAGCTGTTGGCCATTTTTATCTCCTCTTTGGAGAAATGCCTATTCAAGTCCTTTGCCTATTTTTATTTTTTTAATTTTTTATATTTTTAAAAAAGATTTATTTATTTATTTTGGAGAGAGCATGCATGCGCACACATGGGGGGGAGGGGCAGAGAGAGAGAGAGAATCCCAAGCAGACTCTCACTGAGCGTGGAGCCCAACGTGGGGCTTGATCCCACAACCCTGAGATCATGACCTGAGCTGAAAGCAGAAGTCAGATGCTTAACCAACTGAGCCACCCAGGCACCCCTCCTTTGCCCATTTTTAAATTGGGTTATGTTATTTTATTTATTTATTTATTTATTTTAAAAGATTTTATTTATTCATTTGACAGAGATAGAGACAGCCAGCAAGAGAGGGAACACAAGCGGGGGAGTGGGAGAGGAAGAAGCAGGCTCACAGTGGAGGAGCCTGATGAGGGGCTCAATCCCGTAACGCCGGGATCATGCCCTGAGCCGAAGGCAGACGCTTAACCGCTGTGCCACCCAGGCACCCCTGTTATTTTATTATTGTTATTTATTGTTGAGTTGTAGGAGTTCCTTATAGATCTTGGAAATTAACCCCTTATATGGTCTGCAAATATTTTCTCCCATTCTGTAGGTTGCCTTTTCCCTCTGTTGATTGTTTCCTTTCTTGTGCAGAAGCTTTTGATTTGATGTAAACCTGCTTGTCTATTTTTGCTTTTATTGACTGTGCTTTTGATATCCTATCCGAGAAATCATTGCTAAGATCAATGTTATGAAGCTTTCCCCCTATGTTTTTTTCTAGGAGTTTTATAGTTTCAGGTCATTTAAGTCTTTAATCCAATAGGAATTGAATTTTGTGTAAGATAGGGGTCCAGTTTCATTTTTTTTTTGTATGTGGATATCGAGTTTTCCAAACACAATTTGTTGAAGAGACTATCCTTTCCCCATTGTATAATCTTGATACCCATCTTACAGATTATTTGACCTTATATGCATAGATTTATTTCTGGGCTCTCTATTCTGTTCCGTTGGTCTCTATGTTGTCATTATGTCACCATACTGTTTTGATTACTGTTGCTTTATAATATATTTTGAAATCAGGAAGTGTGAAGCTTTCAGCTTTTCTTTTCCTTCTCAAGATTGTTTGGAGCTTTGGATCCCTTGTGGTTCCTGATGAATTTTAGGGTTGTTTTTTATATTTCTGTGAAAATATCATTAGGCTTTTGATGGGGACTACATTGAATCTATAGATCTTTTTGGGTATCGTGGACATTTTAACAATATTAGATCTTTCAATCCACAAACACAGTAAAGGGTAGCAGAATATGCTACCCTAAAATATGCCACTTTGGCATAAAGATTATTTTGAGCTGAAGGTAATTGAGAAGAAGCAGATATAAGAAAAGCTTTCTCCCCTCCCCCTGTTTACATAAATCAAGACATAAATTTGTACAAGTATCCCCCCAGCCCTCTCTACCAGGAAGGACAGAAGTTAATTACCAGAGACAACTCTAGATCCTCATCAGCCCAGAGACAGCACCAGAGGGATCTGTATAACAAAACTTTACTAACTAGCCCTTACCTTCCATTAGCTTCCTCATATATTTACCTTCCCGTAATTTGCTGCCCCTAGAAAATCAAAGATCTCTTGTCACTTACCTAGAAATGTATTGTTCTTTTGTTAAGATGCTATGTGAGCCCAGTTCTAACTACCCCTTGAATTATTTATCACCAAGTACTCCTGTGTGTATGCATGATGCATGTATTAATAAACCTCTGTTTTTCTCTTGTTAACCTGTCTTCTGTCGATGTAATTTTCAGGGCCCCAGGAAATGAACCTACAATGAGTAGAGGAAAAAGATTATTTTCCTCCCCAAGAATAAGATGTCTTTCCATTTATTTGTGTGTCTTCTTTAAATTCTTCCAGGAATGTTTTGTAGTTTTCAGAGTACAAGTCTTTCCTCCTTGGTTAAGTTTATTTCTAAGTATTTTATTCTTTTTGATGCTGTTGTAAATAGGATTTTCTTAATTTCTTTCTCAAATTTTCATTGTTAGTGCATAGAAATGCAATTGATTTTTTGATGCTGATTTTATATCTTACAACTTTGCTGAATTGATTTATTAGTTCTAACAGGTTTTTTGGCAGGATCTTTAGGGTTTTCTATATATAAGATCATGCCACCTATGAATAGAGATCGTTTTACTTCTTTCTTTACAATTTGGATGTCTTTTATTTCTTTTTTTTGCCTAATTGCTTGAGCTAGGAATGCTAATTGAATAAAAGTGGTGAGAGTGAGCATCCTTGCCCTGTTCCTGATCTTAGAGGAAAAGCTTTTGCTCTTTCACTGTTGAGTATGTTAGCTGTGAGCTTTTCATATATGTCCTTTTTATGTTGTGGCAATTTCCTTCTATTCCTAGTTTGTTGAGTGAATTGGAGAGTTTTTTATTATTTGTTTTTTGCTTATGAAGCTAAGATAAATTCAATTTATATTATAAATTATTTTTAAATTATTATAATTTGTTTATAATTTATATCATTAAAGTCACAAATTCAAATTCTTCCAAATTTTTCATATTCCGAGCAGATCATTTGGAAAAATTAATAAAAATACAAGCACATAAAGG
The DNA here is from genome assembly GCF_017311325.1 of Ursus maritimus. Classification (NCBI taxonomy): domain Eukaryota; kingdom Metazoa; phylum Chordata; class Mammalia; order Carnivora; family Ursidae; genus Ursus; species Ursus maritimus. The sequence goes on along the minus strand of NW_024423343.1, from coordinate 59,990,792 downwards.
AAAAAATTATTTAAATACTATTCCTTAACTTTTCCTTCACTTTAATTTTTTGTCTTTTTTGTTCAGGTAACTTGGCCCAGACAAGAGCCAGGATAACAGCAGCCTCAAGATCTTTGCCTCCGCATTTCAGTGCTGGGAGAACCAAGGTGAGTAACAGGTTTATACTCAAAATAGTGTGAACCGTGGGGTGCTCCTGCCTTGGAGATAATCCTAGAGTAGGCAACTTTATCTGGCCCACTGCTGGGGAAGTCAGGTAAAGAAATGGAAGGCATTTAGAACATCAGGGATTAGGAAATTTGAAACAACATCATGGAATCCTTACAATCCTGTGTTACAGAAGAAACTTTCCCTCTCCCCTCTTAAATTTGGGGGACTGAACTAAACTCAACCTGAAAGATTAACAGAAGAAAACACACACACACACACACACACACACACACACACACACACACAAATTTTAGTTATATACTTACAGGAACTCACTCAAAAAAGTAACCCAAAGGGATAGTTAGAATTTAAGGCTTATATACCATCTTAAAAGGGATGAATGGGGCAGGAAGGGGCACTTGACTTTGGGGAAAAACAAATGATCCCTTAGGAGAATAGAAGGGAGGTATGGTAGTTTTGTGACAGTGTCTGTTAGGCAATTTCTTATCCCAGTGCTCATTTCTCATCTCTGTTGATAGGAGTCAATCTTCCATGGCAGGTTGTGAAACTGCCAGGGAGGAAATTTACAACAGTTGGATGATTTTGAGAGGCCCTGTTTTTAGCCAGATAAGGGCAGTTCAAAAAACGCCTCTTCTAATCATGAAACACTACATCAAAAACAAATGATGTACTGTACGGTTACTAACATAACATAATAAAAAATTTTTTTAAATAAATAAAATTTTAAAAATTTTAAAAAATTTAAAACTTTTTAAAAATAAAGGAAAATGAATTAAAAAAAAAAAAGCCTCTTCTTGCAACTGTAGATTCTCAAATGTATTCAACTCAATACCTATGGCACCGTGGCATATTCTGGACCCTTTCATGTGATTCTTAGACCACTTAAGATACAGAACAATGACACTTGAAAGTAAAGCCTATCTAGGAAGAGATAGAACACTTTTCCTTGAGGCTATCACCAACCTACAGAGGAGGATAACAGGGACCAAATGGAGTCAGCAGGGAGGAAAGAAACCAAACCATTTCCTGTCATTCTGCTTTGCCGTCTGAAAAATGAGGGGTGTACTTATCTGTGCAAAGGGAATGTTAGATGGGTTAATAAATATCCCACTGTAAAATATTTTTAACTGTTACATCCTTTCAGCTAATATTTAGCAAGGACCTCCAGGTTTGGCTGGTTAATGTTCATTCTGTATACTAACACCAAAACCCAATTATCTAAAAGGTGATGGAGTAATAAAATAAATAGATCACATCTCTGAATTTTCATATATTTTTATTTACATTGAATATTAAATTATTTAATAAAGAATAATAAATTCAGCCACACAGAATACTGTTGAATATTCTCAAAATTGATACAAACATAAATACCTATATTTAACTTTCTTAGAGAATGAAAAACTTACCTACATGTAATAAGGACTGAGATCATTTTTGTTAACAATAATTTTTATACCCATGTTGCTATTATAATCACATGTATTACTCTACTCTTCAGTTTGTAGCAAGATATTAGGACTACATAACATGGGTTATATGGGCCCCTAGGAGAGATTTACATCAGCGTTTCATTGGTTATAAGAGCCTCTTGATATTATTACATGTAAAATTTTGTAAATACAGTTGATTCTTATTCTTCGTGAAATTATGTTCTATAAAGTTGCTGTGAACACTGAATCAGCAAATACAGAAGCATTGCTCCTAGGGGAAATATGTAGTTAGGTTCCTGAAAGCCTCTGCTCACAACATTGTTGTCAACTAATTAGTACATATTCTTGTTTTATTTGTGTTTCTATTTAAAGGCACAATATTTAATATATATTTCTCAGAAATAATTATATGCAGTATTTCTTTGTATAAAATAATATTTTTTTAAAGATTTATTTATTTATTTATTTATTTATTTATTTATTTGAGAGAGAGAGAACTAGAGGAATAGCAAATGCGAGTGGGGTTGGGGCAGAGGGAGAGGGAGAAAATCTCAAGCAGATTCCCTGCTGAGCATGGAGCCTGATGCAGGGTCCTGAGGTCATGACCTGAGCCAAAACCAAGAGTTGGATGTTTAATCAATTGAGCTACCCAGGAGTCCCTAAAATAGTATTTTAATTACAGTGTTTGTGTCATTGAATTCAAGGCCAGCAGCACTATAACTCATGTCTGAATGAAGCTTATCTAATGCACGTATGTTCTCCAAGAGGTATTTAATAGCCTTCTTGCACTTAGGAACACTAGACAGCACTCCAGCACTATGCTTGGGGGCTATTTTAAGCCGTGAAATCACTGGCCAAAAGTACAAAAATGCAAAACACATGGCACTTCAGTAAACATGGAAAAGGACACTTGGTTATAGCGTGAAAGCTAAAATGGGAAGGCAGAGCGTCACCTTGTTCAACCTGAGCTGGAAACACATACATCAGGTGATCGAAGTTTTCACCACTCTGTATATCTATGAATGATCATGAAAGTGTTGCAGGCACTGATTTGGGGGTTAAAAATAAATTTTAGAAAGTAGGCACATTCACAAATACAGAATCCACAAAGAATGAGGATTAATTATTTGTTTTTTGGAGTCATTGGCTCCCACTAGATTCTGAAGGAGATTGTGACACAAGAAGACTAAAGACTCCCATGTAATATTCTCTGTCAGCTCACATTACCATCCTTCCCTCAACTTAATTTTGTGGCTTTTGGATTCTGCCAGGACCCTGTTCCCCTACTGGTATTCCCAGAATACCAGCACAGTGTTACCTCTCTCTACACTGCCTCCTGTTGTTCAGGCTTGCCTATGTGACAAGTGTGCCCTCTAGTATGTGGCATATATTTACATCATTATAATAATAATAATGTATATCAGTGAGATGAAAATGACTCATGATTTGTTTTCATTTGGAATATGGATGAGTCGAAAGTGCTAGTTAAGGCACCAGAAAATAAGTGTCACAATAGCAATAAAAAAACTCTAGAATTTTTCTCTGTCTTATCCAAGGTCAAATAACACAGGTGGTCTTTTAGGAAGCTGGCCTCCAGCACATTCAGCACCACCACACTATGACACATGGATGTCGTCGATGCCAGTCTTGCTTTTCCCTTCAGGGCTGAGGAGGCTTTGAGAGGAGTGACGCTGTGGGGCTTTTTTCCTTAAGGGGTGGATGGATCACTTGACAGCAGTAAAAATTCTTGACAAAGATGTTGTCAAGAAGGTGAATATAAGCATTTCTGAGGTTTTAGAATGCAAATAGTGGGTACTTCCTGAGACCAGGAAAAAAATCTTTTCAGTTTTTCGCTTATTGGTGAAATCTAGATGGTTTATGAGACTTCTTGGAATCTATGTCTTTATCCTAGAGTAAATTTAGTTGACAGATGAGGCAAGTCTTTTTAATAATATCATGCTTTCAGACCCATGTTATATCAAATCACATAGAAAAGCAGTATATAATGTTTAAGAAGTAAGGTTTTGGAATCAGAACTGGGTCAGATGTAGGCAAGGCCAATTACTAGCTGCACGGCTGGAAAATTTCNCTACAATCTCTGAGCCTTAACCTCCTTATATGTACAATAGGAATAATAATAGTTCTTACCTCATAGGGTCATTTTGAGACCTTACTGGCATAATATAGGCAAAGTGGTTACTACAGTGATTTTTACTTTGGAGCAATAGCTGTTTTATTACTCATGTTTTGATAACCATCTAAAACTCCATGTGTGGAGGCCATACATATACTGAAGTTTGCTCATTTCCCGTGGACTTGGAGTCTGTATTACAGTTTGTAAAGCTTACTCAGGACTACTTTGAACACTAACCAGTGCCTCTCACAAGGAATTGGGCAGGACATTTGTGTGGGCAGAAAGGAGGCTTGCTCAGCTCCAGTTGACTTATATCGTTACATAAATTGGCACTGGAAGAGAAAGGATACTGGGTTAGACAGATGGTGGTTTGATCCAGAATATTGGTTCTGCTGATCATTTTGAAATTGATTTCATTGGAAATATTTTCTCTGCCAGTAAGTAAAAAGATCTCTTTGCTGTGTTGCATGGGTGCTAGTACTTGCCATCTGCCATTGAAGAAAACTCTGCATCTTTGACATTCATCACTAAACTAAAACTAAGTCAAGAATGGTAATAATGGAAGAGAAACAAATATACTTCTTGCATGTGTACAAAGCAATAGCTTTTACAAACCAGTTTTCCTAATAAGGAAAACAGAGGTTTTTAGAAGTTGAATAACAAGTCCAAGTTCACACAGGTAGTAAGTGGAGGAGCCAGGATTTGAACCAGGTATGTCCAGTTCCAAAAATCTGTGTTCTGTAGCATATATCCTCTAAGCCCAGGAAAGCTTTTCTAGTGTCTTTACCCCCTATCTAAGGTAAAAGCTTATAAGATCCTCTGGGGAAGATTGTTTGTTTCTTGTGAATTCCCCATATTTGGGAAGAACTATATGCTAAATGATATCCCTAATGAAATCTACCTTCTGGATTCTTTCTGAAAGATTTTTTTTTTAATTAAATGAAGCTACTTTTAACTAAATTAGCTCAGGATGACAAACTTTTAGACAACAACCTTCCCTTCTGTTTTGGTTTGGATTTTTTGGAGTTCCTTAGAGTTCCTGATAGACCTGGTGCAGACAGAGGTGAGGTTTGTGCCTCGTCTCCTAGTTTGAAGGACCAAGAGACTCAACTTCTGCTATGTCCTTTGTCCAAAATTCCCTCTTTCTGATCTACTTCATGTTCAGAACCTTGTGACTATACAAGAAGTCTTTGTCCAACAGAAGATCTTTCCAAATTCTTAAATTAGAAAATACCTCATTAGCATGTTATTTATTCTTTGAGATGCAGTACTAAATATGTAGGTAATAAACTGTAGACAAGCATTAGCACTTCTAGGCTGTATGTAATACCAAATAGGTTTTTATCTACTTCCCAAGAGTTACTCTGTATGTGAGTAGAAGGACAGAACTTGGTCTTGCTGGGTGGTTAGATAGGGGAGCCCACCAGCCTTATAACTTTTGGCGTGCAAATTAGTGTTGTATTCTTTATTTTTTGAGTTTGCTGCAGAGGACAGGTATTGATATTGAAAACAGTACTTATTGTACCTTTTAAACTATGTCTCAGCACAATATCCATCAAGGGTTTTCTGATCACTAAACTATTAAATTCTCAAATACCAAGGGCCCATTGTATGTTCTGAGGGAAGCTAATAGGTAAATCCTACTAACAGATAAATATGGATGAATTTTTAAGCTGCCCTTTTACTGTGCCCTAGAGCCTTAAGGGCTGGCTCACTGGTTCACTGACTAGTTTGAATAAAAAGGGAGGGAAATGAGGGAGGAAAAGGAGGGTTCAAAGTAAGACAGAGTTCTTCAGGGAGGATCTCTGAATAAAAGGAGGCAGTGGAGAAATTCCCAAGTTTAGTGTGTGTGTGTGTGTGTGTGTGTGTGTGTGTGTGTGTGAGAAGGTCAGGTTGGGGGGAGAAAATAAAGAGAAGAAAAGTTCAAGAAAACTTAGAATTTACTCTCTGGCAGAAGGCAGATCCTAGCCAAAATCTTCTTTACTTCAGTCCTGATTTGCTGGCCCCAAACCTCACCAACTCTGAGCTCCATCCTCCAAACAGGGATGGGATGGGCGAAGAGGACCTTCAGTGGGTCCTGACAGATGCCAGTGGAGAGAATGCAATACAGTCTGTGCAGGTGGGGTGGGTGGTGGTGTCTGTTTTTCCCTTCTCTATATTAGAACAGCCTTCCTGCTCAACACCAAGATTTCATTTCTTCCTTTCTCATTAAAAAAAATTTAAAAAGTCAAACCTACGGGCGGTTGTACCATAGCTTCAGCTGCATGCAAATGAACTGATGGCTTTGGGAATGCATCCAACATGCAGCCTAGGAAAGGAAGGTGCATTGCCCCCTGACATCACTTCACGCAGAGAGAGCCTCATATTCCTGCTCACTAGTTAGGTTGCTTTTCTAGTTATTGAAAACTTAGCTCCCCATTAATTCCCTTTCTTAAATAAGCCTGTTTTCTTTAAGCCAATTGAAGAGTTTCCTTCCATTTTGCACAGTCTCCTTAATACCCCTTGAGGCAGGCCTCATTATTTGCCCCCACCCTCATGCTCTCAACCCTTCTAGCACCCACTTTGCACTTTTGTTGAATGAGGCTGCAGACATCCTCACCCCATGGGGAGGTGGCCGCCTGGCCAGCAGTCCACCAAGCAGAACACACTTGCTGACAGCAGCATCTTCCAGTTCAAACATTCCTGCTTCATCCCCTTGCCACCTGTTCCGAGCAGATGGGAGGCTGCCACGGCAGAGGCTGGTGCTAAAATGCCACTCATGCACGTTGCAAACAAAAGGGCTTGTATGTGCAGGAGCAGGATTTTTATTGTTGAGGTACAATAACAAAACAGGCTGTTTCCTATAATTTTTTCATTCATAAATTTCCTCCAGTCAGCCTAGCTAGTTGGGATAGATGATTGGGAACAGGTGTATCTCAAGCTCTGGTCTACAGTGAGCACGTGGGAACTATGGGAGGTGGGAGGGTGGCAGGAAGGTGACTGGAGCTCATCTAATTCTCTGCGGTCCAACCTGGGCTTTGGGCCCATGTCTTTATAATCACCCAGCCTCATGGGTCATTGCCCAGTTTTCTTTTAAGAAATAGCTTAGTCTCATGTGACATTACTGGAGAATTTAACAGGGGCCCATTAGAACATCAGCAAATATAGAAATAATGGTGATGAGTTTTATACCGAGATCACGTGGTACTTTGCAGAGTGTGGTCTAGTCTCAAGTGAGTAGAACAGTGCAAATTTTATTTTTCTTTTATATGTCTTAAAACATCTCCCACAGTATTCGCCATTGTGTTATAAACATCAAGGTCCCTCAGGTATTTAACCAAAAAACTTTTCAGATTTTGGAAAAGCCAGAAAATGTCTATATCCTTAAACTACTTCCTTCTACCTCTGCTCTAGGTGGACACTCTGGAGGTGATACGACATCCAGAAGAAACCACCAACATGAAGAGACAGACCATGGCTTCTTACTTCCGGGTATGGAGTCTTTTTGATCTCTGTTCTGCCAAGGACTCCCAACCCTTCCCGTAAGAGGCCAGATATGGTGGAATTACTGAAATAAGAGCAAAGCACAAGAGTCAGTTAAGAAAGATTTGGGAGTGTGGGGAGAGAAAAATTATAGTGGGGACCTACCTCTAAGTATAATGTTCTCTGATTTCAGAAAGATCAGATGAAATCCCATGTGTCTCCAGAGGGGGCCCTCTCTGTCACTAACACATAGCCCTGTCCATTCAGTGCGCTGATTCTATGAGCATTTGAGCTGCTACTGGAACCAGCTGCTTTTCCAGCGTATTTACTGACAAAGTGGCTAATAAAATTCCAGAAGGTGGCTTATTAAGTTCAGATCCTGAGGGAATCTGCCTTAGTTTTAACTTTATTTTCCTAGATCAAATTGACCCATTGCCAGACCCAATTATTTCCCATCTCTGCTGCCCCATTTCTTGATATTTCATCTAGTAAAATGACTCCTTTGAGTAAAAACATTGTGCCTAGAAGGGCTCTGTTAAATGCACATTATATAGGAAAGATAAGATGCAGACATTGTATCTTTCGCACAAATTTATCTTCATATTACAAAACACTAAGGTTGGAAGCCCCTTAGAGATCATGTACCACTGGAAGCTAAGGTCCAGGCAGCCTTGTGGTGGAGATGCTATTAGGCCAAAGATGGAATTACTGATCTCAGGTTGTAAGGTGGAGTTGCAATAGGAAGGGGCTCAGCGGAGATGGGCAGTCAAGTGGTCATAAGCTGGGGTTGCTGAGGCAGGCTGAAGGGACAGTACCTTGGAGCCAGCACCATGGGTGGAAGGCTCCATGGAAAGCTAGGAGGTTCAAGAAGGATCCAAAGCCAAGAAGTCTGACCTAGTCAGCTGTACTTCAGAAGCAGACTAAAATCGGGCTCAGAGAGTATGAATTGGGCCCAGAGGCCTTTGAGTCCAGCACTCAATCCATGTGGCGATTCTTGCTACAGCTTCTCTACCAGGTGAATATTCAGCTCCTGTTTCATCACTTTCATGGTTGGACATTTCTAATTGCCATTTATTTCTTATCTTGAGACCTACCCTGGTCCTGTCCCCTTTAGTGGCTGTATCCTCCTAGTGTCTTGGTGGACAGTGTGTGTGTGTCCATCCGTCCGTCCCATGGAATTTGGAGGCTCTGAACAATCCTGTGAGATCATCTTCAAGATCCTACAGTCCCTCTCTCAAAAGAAGTCACCTTTGCCTTATGATTTTTCAGAAATATATCCACGACAGTTTGGTGTACTCCACATGTTAATTCAGAGAAACGGATTATATCAGCAAGCTAGGTAATATCATTTTGGATCAGTAGGAGGTGTGATTATGAAATAACGAGACTGATTTCCTGTGTGGCTGGTAATTGCCCCTGAAGGTGTGTCCACAAGAGATGCTCCAAGAGTGGATGCCCCTGAGAAGTAGCGGAGGCTGTCCCCACACAGGCAGTGCTCTTCTTTTCCGCATGCCCTCTCTCTGTGAGAGCTCCCTGCCAGCCACTCCATGGATGTTAGTTGATCTTCATGATAGTCTCTTTTTCTCCAGCTTTCTTGTTTTCTTTGCCCTTTTTCTCTCTGTTTCTTGTTTCTCTTCTGCTTCATTACCGGTGGTATCAGTAGGATTTGCTTAGACTTCCTGGTGGTTCTTAGGCTGAAGAAGCAACTGGCCCCTTTCCTAAAAGCTAGATCTTTTAAATTACAGGTACAGTTTATGGAGTATTACGTTAGAATACCACACAAGCTGGTTCTGGCGATGGAGTTACAGGGTAACCTAAGCATGTTCTTCGACAGCTAAGTCTCTGTCTCATAGGGATATTGCTTGGCATTAGGTGATATTTATTTATTTTTTAAAGATTCATCTATATGTTTTCTTTCTTTCTTTCTTTCTTTCTTTCTTTCTTTCTTTCTTTCTTTTTTTTAAAGATTTATGTATTTGAGAGAGAGAGATAGAGAGCGTGAACTGGGGTGAGGGGCAGAGGGAGAGGGAAAGGGAGAGAATCTCAAGCAGACTCCCTGCTGAGTGAGGAGCCAGCTGTAGGGCTCAATCCCATGACCCTGAGTTCATGACCTAAGCGAAATCAACAGTTGGATGCTTAACCAACTGAGCCACCTAAATGTCCCTCATCTGTTCATTTTGAGAGAGAGAAAGAAAGAGAAAGAACATGCAAGCAGGAGGGAGGGTCAGAGGGAGAGAATCTCAAGCAGACGCCTGGCTGTGGAGGGAACCCAATGCAGGGCTCAATCCCACAACCCAAGGTCATGACCTGAGCTGAAATCAAGAGTCAGATACTCAACCAGCTAAGCCACCCAGGCACCCTGGCACTAGGTGATGTTTAAAGAATGCTTTTGAATCCACAGGCAGCTGTAAGTACTCATCAGAACCTATATTATCACCCCCTATTGCTGGTTTCTTTTTCGGCCTTATAAAGGTCTGTGAGTTGTTTATGAGCCAACAAACTGCTCTAGAGGCCCCTGTAGGCCTGTGTTGTAATTATCCATTATGTTTGTGGTAACCTCATTTCATGTGTATTTTTTCCCCTGGTAGTATTCTCTGATGGATCTGCTCTCCAAAATGGTGGTCGGACAGCCCCACTTTGTGCGCTGCATTAAACCCAATGATGACCGAGAGGCCCTGAAGTTCTCCCGAGAGAGTGTGCTGGCCCAGCTCCGCTCCACAGGGATCCTGGAGACAGTCAGCATCCGCAGGCAGGGGTATTCCCACCGCATCCTCTTTGAAGAGTTTGTGAAAAGGTCAGACCAGCCTCTTGGGAAATACATCATGTTAAATATAGCTGTCCTGTGGCTATCCCTGTCCCCTGGGACTGCTTCTCCTGCTTGTTTGCCTCCTAACATGTAATTGGATAGTTACCAGCTACCATTTACTTCCTTAAATGTTGCATTTTTATTGTGCTGCAGCTAAACTGCAGTGGTCTGGAGGACAGAGTAAGCACCCTTCTGATCACTTTTAAAAAATAAGAACGTCCATGAATATTTATATATTATATATACCCTTAGATTTCAGAGCCTCCAGATACTTACTTGGTATGATGAAAGTGTTCCTCCATAGGTGGGTCAAGATTCTAGTGGATGTGAATACACCCAGGCACCCAATCCTCTCTCAGGTTAAAACAATGGCATGTTATAATAGGATAGCTAACATTTACATAGCACCTAGAGTGTCCTAGATGTATAATCTCATTTGATCCATAGAACAACCTGTAAGCTATGCCCTATTATTTTCCCATTGAGGAAACTGAGGCACAGAAGAAATGTAAGTAACTTTCCCAAGGTCCCACGCTAGTAAGTGGTAGAGCAGAAATTTGAACCCACGCAGTCTTCAGCATCCACACTTTTAATCTCCTTGGTCCATTGCATTCAATCAGTGTTTATTGAAATAAATTGTTTTGGAGTTTTTTAGAGCCAGAAATTGACTTTATCTAGGAGTGAAAACCTGTTCTTTTCTATATAGCGGCCATAGGGATGCGTTGTGGTATCATGTGAATTACGGGTAGAATTTTTACAAAACTTTCTGTGAGGAACTGGGGGCAATAGTAACAAGAAGCCACCTGCGAGATGCACTGCTATCTGAAGCCATCCAGAGAGGAAAATCAAAATCCATTATAAAATCTGCACTCCATTAGCCATTTTAGTTTCTTTTACCTTCTTTCTAAAACTTATGCCCAAAGTCATTTTTCCAACTTTTTCTCCAGGAAGAATGGATTCGAATACGGTATCTTGCTTCATCGAGTCTTCCAAATGCCACTACATTCCATGGAGAAGAAAGGGCAAAGAAATTTCCTTGCAGTGAGAGCTTTTAAATTAAAAATAACGAAATGGCTTTTAGAAAAGAAGTGTCTTTGAGCTCCTTTTTCCTCTTAAATTTGGATGTGGAACAAGAAAAAAAAAAAGACTATTTTAGCACATGAATGTGACTAGTCAAGTATTTTTAGCCACTAAGTGTGGAATACATAAAAATATTTAAGAAAACAGGTCAAATGCTAAACAGATTGGCACTTCTTTGTTCGTAATCAGAAAGCCATTAGGCAAGTATGAACAAGAAATTCAAAATGTCAGTAAATCTGAAGGTATCAAAGATTTCTGAGCCAGCAAGTTAATTGGTATTTTGATCCTTTTGGGCAATTTAACAACAAAATAGATGAGTTAGCAGTTTTCTTCCTTGATGTTATTCAACAAATAGGTGCGCCTCTTATCTTCCTGTTCAGGAGTGCTGTTTTGTAAACTCATAGCGGAAATATGCAGAGAGAACAATCAAAGACGGAGAACAGAGTCTTCAGGGTTTATTGGGTAGAGGTAAATAAAAGATAAAGACTTGCTTTATGTTACTCTTTACCTTTTTGTATTTTCTGGCATTCAGGACTGAATCCTGAAAGACAGTGTTTGGGGGATTATGTTGTCAGGTTCCAGAATGGGGAAGTAGTTCCCCAAGTCACCCAGATGTGCCACTTGGCCAAACCTAAAATACTTCCTCACCCCATCATCTTTGAATTTTTTGGCAAAATGACTTGGAAGTGCTCTTCCTATTTTCCATTCATGGAGCCTTGAAGGGAGAGAGGTTATTCCCAACACCTTGTCATCCATGGGGCCAGGTGGGTTGGAAGGATTTATTCTCAGATAGGTATGGAAAAAGTCACCTGGCAATGCTGGGCAGGTAGCTAAAGCCTCCTGAAGTCATAGTATTGAGGGATATCACAGAAAATGACTGAATATTCATTGGCATCATGGTCACTGGGCTCTGAAGCATGGTCCGCAGAAAGTCTCTACTGAGGCAAACACATAGGACAGCATGTATTGGGATGTGTTCTTGCAAATTATCTGTAAAATAGGACTGTACATTCAATTCCAGGTCTTACCGTTTATTAAACTATTGCAGTAAATAATGTGATTTAGTAATGAGATCAGTGTTCTAATCTACTTTTGGAAGTAGTATTTCACAAGTTACTTGACATTTCTGTAAAATATGTTTCCTTGTCTGTGTGAGAAGGCAGGTATACACAGAGCCCACATCGTGAAGATTTTCAGGGATCACATGCAGATTCCTTGGCCTTACTTGGCTTTTGAGTCTTCCAGAAAGGCCCACTTCCCCCAGTCAAGCTCACAGGAGGGAGAACTATATCTCCCAGGACCCAATTCATAATAGTCATTAAATCAATGTCTGTTATACAGAATAACATTTACTCCCCTGACCCAGGACATCACAGTTTTGCACCTATGATGTAGGGAATTTCCACCTTAGAAAGATGACTTGTCTTTTGTGTGGAATTTTGTATACTGTAATTCCAGGATTATTTGAGATCTCTCTAATGTACACAACACCTTAAATTTTCTTTAAGATCTTCCCTTTCAATAGTTTACTATTTCTCATTTTTCTCTTCCTATGTTTTCCCTTTGTAATTAAAATGAAATCACTGAAGTATTGTAAACTTGTAGAATTCCCTGGCAGTGGCAGAAGAGTATACAGTTACATGAGTCTAAATGTGTGGTTTAGTGGAATAGATACTGTTTTTTCATAATCATTGAGGGTGGGGGTGATACTCTCAGCAGCTGTGGAAACAAATATACATTATTTCCAACAAACTATGCTGTTATTCAAAGTGTTTTTTATTTGGAGCTTCCTTCAAAACTAAGCACACAATTATTTTATTTGACTTCTGGGAACACCCAGTTTGACTGCCTTTTCTATTCGACTTGGCTCTGAATTAATCTTAGCTATTTCTGAAAATTAACACATGCACATGACAAGAATTTACCAACTTTGAGGCCTTTATTTATTTTTTTAAGATTTTATTATTTGAGAGAGGGTGCATGCACTAGTGTAGGGGAGAGGGAGAGCACAGAGGGAGAGATGTAGACTCCCTGCTGAACAGAGAGCCTGACTCGGGACTCGATCCCAGGACCCTGGGATCATGACCTGAGCCAAAGGCAGATATTTAACCAACTGAGCCACCCAGGTACCCCAACTTCAAGGCTTTTAAATGAAAGTCCAGATATAGATTCTAAAAATGAGTCCTTGAAATGTTTGTGGCAAAGAGAGTATGTAATGCCCCAAGGAGTTTGGGAATGAGGGGTCTTTAAAAGGAACCATATTTATTAGGACTTTTATATTGGTTCTGGTGTGACTTTTTTGTGAATGAATTACCCAACTACCTTCCAAGTAGTAGCACAATCTCTAGCAGCTACAGAGAAGCCTTGTGAATGCCGAGGATTATGGACACAATTGTAGCTTCTGAACATTTGTGAAGAATCAAAGTGCCCTGGTGAGAACTGTCCTCTAAAAAGTCATTTATACACCTCTGCCTTCATGTACTTCTCCATATCTCTAATAGAATGCTTGGCACAGAGTAGGTGCTCAAAGAATGTGGAACAAATGATTCTAAACCCAGTGATGCTAAAGGCAAGAATGTGTCTCCTCTGTGTTCTCAGCACCTTGTATGGAACTTGCCGTATAGGTAGGTCCTCATTACACATTATCTCTTGATAACAAGGAGGGTATATTCATGGCCAGAAACTAAGAAGCCCTGTAGGTGAGTGGCTAATGAGACATGTATATCCACCTCTTGGTTTCATCCAGGGATCACTTTGGAAAAACCCTGAAGGAGTACAAAGTTAAGGGTGAAAGTCCAAATATGAAAGACTCGAAAATCAAAGTCAACTTAAAAAATGTCTAGATGTCTAGACTCAGTCCAGACCCTCCACTGGTAAGAATATCTGGGTCTCAAAGGATTGCTCTAGAATCCAAGAAAATCTGGAGATGCCCTCAGTGGGGAGTTTTGTGTGTCTTTTCCCTTAGAGTATAAATAAATAAAAGCGGTGAAGAGAAAAATAAATGACAAGAATAAAGTACCTTTGTTGAGGAGATGAATTACAAAAGAACATATGACACAGAACATCCTAAACATTTATTCTCTCCTTTTGACTACTCCTTGCTGTATTTTTCAGAATACTAATGGTAGTCTTTCAACTGAATTTCTGCCTAGCCTCCAAATGTGTCTTTCCAACTCCAACCTCTTTGCTAGACGTTCCTTACACTGCCACTAGTTATGTTTCTAAGAATATAAAGATAATCATGTCATTCTTGTGAATAAAATTCTGTACCTGCTCCTCATTGCCTACAGAGTAATATCCAAAGCCTTTAGCTCAGTAGGTAAGGCTTTCCATAATAAGCACCAGCCAACCATTCTCATTTTTCCCCCACTGTTCTCTCTCACATACCCTAGACTGCTGTCAGGCTAACCTTGGACCCTCCAGGCCCATGCACAATGTTGGCCTTTACACCTCCTCTTTTCTCTGGTGGAAAGTCTCTCCTTGGTCACCTCCTCCCCACCTCTCAATCTCTGGCCCAGTCACCTTCCTTTGGAAGCCTGCCCAGGCTCCATAAAGCTGGCAGTTGCCCCATCCTTGGTCCCACATCTGGATGTTGATATCTCTGTATTAGAACATATACTTTTATTTTTATCCAAACATGTCTGTCTATCCCACTAGACTGTAAACTTCCACGGGGTTGGAGTGGACCTCACTCATATTTTTACTTCTAGCATCTTCGTGGTATAATGTATGTTCCATGGTGTATGTTTAGTGTTTCCCAAATGAGGGAATGTATCAGTCAGGAATGCATTTGACTGTGAATAACAAACAAACATATTTAGTGCTTGAATTAGGGTTTCTCGGTCTCAACACTGCTGACATTTTGGACCGGGTAATTCTTTGTTGTCAAAGACTATGCCTATGCCTAGTAGAATGTACGATGTATAATAGCATCCCCGGCTCCTACCTATTAAGATGCCAATAACCTCCTCACCACCCCCAAGTCATGACAATAAAAAAATGTCTCCAGATATTGCCAAATGTCCCCTGGGGACCAAATTTTCCAAATTGAAAACCAATGGCAAATAGGTTTGTTTGTTAGTTTCTCACAAAAAGAAATTAAGAAATAAGCTATTTTTAATATTAGTTCAGCTGTTCAGTGATGTCACCAGGGACCTGAATATACCCTCAGACCTCCTTCCATTCCCTTTTACCATCTTTACTACGTGGGTTGGCTTATAGTCTCATAGTCACAAGGGTGCTGCTGCCTCTCTAGACATCATGTCTATATTCAAAGAAAGAAAAGGGCAAGATGAATGACTAAGCCAGCCATATTTGTCCCACCCTTTATTAGGAAAGAAACATTTTCCCAGAAGCCATTTCACATCTCATTGGCCTGAACAGAGTCACATAATCATTCCTAGCTTCAGAGAGGGGCTTAGAAAGTAAGGAACAGGACTGGGGCTGGGAACATTTTCACCCAAAGGATAGAAACTACTGTTCTTTTAGCCAGGAAGAAGTGGGAATGGAAATGAGAGAGACATTAATTATGCTTATCACAGAAAAGAGACCTCATGTTTATTAATTGAATGAGGGAGTAACTGAATAACTAAGGGGCTTAGTGAATTTGAAAATACTTCCAGTTCCCCACAAACCACTCATTTCTTATTCCTTGCTACCCAGCTTCTTCCTCAAGATGGTAGTTTAAGAACTAGCAACAAGTAGAGAAGTGCCTGAGTAGAAACGGGTAAGATACTAAGAACCCTTTAATTCCATTGCCCTGAAAAGGTGTATTTGCAGTTTTAAGTCTGCAACAAATTCTTTTAGCTCCTGCAAAATGAACTGAGTATCATCAGTTATCACTGAAAACTTCACCTAAGGACAGGGTCCCTGACATTCCCTTACAGAGACCCAAGGTTAGGAATTGAGAGAAAAATCAACTCACAGAGGAATCCAGACATCCCAAGAAAGGCTGAAATCCAAGTTTCAATTTTCAAAGAATAAAGCTTCTGCTTTTTTCTTTGGGTATTCAGCAGTGAATAAGAAAATGCAAATCCTCCAAGAGCTAGGATGATGACACCATGCCTTGTCTCTCACAGGACATTCCTGGATTTCTTTAGTTTTTACCTGTAACTACGTAGGTGGGAGCCTGACATAAAATAGATCTTAGTGTACCAGTCAGATAAACTAGTAGATTTGCAGCAAAGTGAACAGAATCCTCATCCTGCAAATTGATTTACATGGTAGTGAGGGACACATTATGTGAAGGGAAGATAATGGACAGCTTCAACACTGTGAGTAAACGTATCGCATAGTCATGTGAACAGTCTCTGCATTTATCTTCTAAGGGCAGCAATGGAGTGGTGACATTCTGTGGGAGGGGTCTCTAACAACTGCTGTCCTTTTATGCTGTCATTCCTGCCCATTGTTCTGTGTTTGAGAAAATGAGTCAGCCACCCCTCCCCAACTGTATGTGTTCATGCATCTTCTGTAGGTGAGACAGAAATTTCTCTTAACTCTTACATTTACGTTTTTATAATCTTGGTTAGTGTACTAAACAAACAAAAAACTTTAAAAGCACCTTTAATAATGTCATTGAAAGACTCTAAGAAGTAGCCTGGTCCAACTTTCCATTTCGCAGATGAGGAGGTTGAAGCCAGAGAGGTGAAGCGACTTCTCCGGGGTCCTACTTCTAGGAGGTTGGCAGTGTCAGTCTCTGTGACCACCTCTCTCTATTCTTAGGGGGTAGAATGGGCTCATATTGGCCTTGCCTGGGCTGTGGGTTCTTCCCAACTTGCCTAAGGCTGTAGATGCTTAAAAATCCCGAAACCCATTCTTTTAAGGTCCTGCCTTTCTCATGGAGCCCACAATCCTGACAGCTGTCTTTCACTATTCAAGTATCAGAAAAATCATTTCTGTAGTTGATAGCTCTGCAAATTCAGCCTCAACTTTGTAGTGGTGATTTGAGAAGTTGAGACAAGAGGTAATATCAATCACACTCTTCTCCAAAGGTGCTAAGTGGAGGCAGTAATGATAGTAACAGGTTGTCTTTCCTGATTTTTCTAATGCCTGCATTGTGGGCAGACTCATGCACTAATTCAGTTATAGGAAACAACCCAGGAGGATATAGAAACACAGTGGGCAATGGCCATGCTGTGCCAACAGTGCAGGAAGAAATAGCAAAGGAAACTAAGAAGAAAGATGTTATGGAGGTGTTAGACAGTATCGCAGTTGAGGAGACCACCACCCTGGACCTTTGGATTGGCTACTCAGCTTGCTCTGTGAAAATCAGTGGCTGAATTAAAACTCTATGTCGCTGGTTGGAGGTTCCTTAAGACAATTCAGTGGGACTATGTTATGTTAGATAATGATAACGATGAAGCAGCAAAAATAAATAAGAAAAAGGAAAATAATGAATGGAAAGGAGAGAAGGTGGAAGAGGAGAAAGGAGAATGTGAAGGAATCTGGCACAGAGATGGCAAATGAGCACCACGTCTCTCTCCAGCCCCAGCTGCTGACCTGGCTCCTCAGCCAAGGCACATTGCCTTCACAGCCCAGATGCGGCCCTGGAATTCCCCGACACGGTGCCCTAGGAAACCACTGCCCAGTCCATCAGCTGACGTACAGTTGACCTCATACCCATTCTAGTATGTTCTCTTCAATTTACAACAAATATCTGCCCACCCCTGGGCACCATGGTTTAGGGATGACTCAGAGGAAAGATTGCTAGCCACATTTTCATATACATTTGAGTTGGGGAAGAGAAGAAAACATTTTTGTCAAAGGGAAGGAAGACAGGAGCGAGGGGTATTTATTAACCACCTCCTGATGGCAGGCTTCATGCTAGTGCTTTCAAACATCATCTCACTTGGGGGCGCCTGGGTACAGCAGTCAGTTAAGTATCCAACTCTTGATTTCAGCTCAGGTTATGATCTCAGAGTCCTGAGATTGAACCCTGCATCAGGATCCACGCTCAGAAGGGAGTCTGCTTGGGATTCTCCCTGTCTTTCTTCTCCTGTCCTCACCCCACCCCATGCTTTCTCACTCGCTCACTCTCTAAAATAAATAAACCTTGCTTATTAAAAAAAACCATCTCATTTAATACTGGTAATAGCCTCCCAAGTACATGAAATTATTTCAGTTCTACAAATGAGGAAACTGGCTCAAAATCACACAGATGATGTGTTCCAGAGTCAGGATATGAAATAAGAGTCTACCTGATCCCAGAGCCCATCTTCAAAATATTTAAATGAGACAGTTGAATACAACCCAAATATTCACTGTGAAATCAGTCTGTAGAATTCAATTGAAAACATATTAATAATTTTACTAGCTGTAAAGTAGGCTAATCAGTTTAAAGTTTAACTTTCTATTACAGATTAATTTGTGAATAAACAACCTCAATCTTGAATTCCCACTGTCTTTTTTTTCCCTTTAGAAGGCCTCCCATTTAAAGTTTCTGAGGAAGCAGCAGCAGCAGCAGAAACATTTATTAAGCACCTATTGGGTGTGCTGAGTGCGTAGTAATATTGAATTAGAAGGAATTTACAATCTCAGGACTTCCACAATCTAATAGCACAAATCAACGTGACTTCTTATCCCAAGGCCCAAATTTAGGAGTCTTCCTAAGAATATAATGGATATAATGGCTTTTTTTTTTTTTTTTTTTTTGGTAGCAGATGGTGTCCAGCTGTTCTGTCTTTACTGAAGGCGAAACATGAAGGGAAAAAATTAAAGGGGCTTATGGTAAATATAAGAAAGAATTTAAAAAACTAAATCTGGATTTTCATACAAACTAAAGGGAAATGGGCAATTGGGGGTAATTATCAAATTATCCAAGCCAGAATAGCTCAGTTCCCTCCATTATCAACGTAAGAGAAAATTATTTATATGGGTTGAATTGTTCAGATAATTGTCCTGTATTTTGGATATCTGAGTAGACAGTCTGGGTGGTCACTAATGTTGATTGAGGGTCCCTCAAGGAATATTTTTAAATAGGAAAAGGGTTGATCCTTTTTGATGCCTGATTGGGGATGTATCTACTTAGATGCAAGTGATAGTAACCAAATCAAATCAAGAAATCATGTATCTACTAACTTGATTACTTAGTAGATACATGATTCTTTGACCAGGATATAGGCATATTGTAATTTAAATTTAAAAAAATTTTACTTAATGTTTGAAATTAATTTTTAATTGCAAAAATAATATGTGAATACCTTTTCCTGTAAAATTTTTAAATATTATACATAAGACTAGTGTCTTTCTTTCCACATCCCAAATTCCATTTCCCAGTATCCTGCTTTCACCATGGCCCCTCCCTACGTAGTTACTGTTATTCTTTTGGTAGTGTTAGCCTTTCAGAATACACACATATGTGCATACAAACACAGAGAGGGAAGAAAGAGATCAAAAAAAGGAAAAAACCCTACCTTTTTAGCTTAACTCGAATCACATATTTTATACCATTTGGCAACTTCCTTTTCTATTTAACAATATGTATTAGAGATAAACCTATGCCGTTTCATAGCCCCAATGCATTCTTTTTTAACTCCATCTTTAAAATCGGTAATATTCATGTAGCCATTCTTCTATTGGTGGATATTGACATTGTGTCAAGTTGTTCGCCAGCAATGCTAAACAATATTACATATTAAACTTGTGTGAGAATTTCTTTAGGATGGATTTTGCAATTAATTGACCTTTCAGGGGAAAGTGATATGCTTCAGAAAGTCAATTGGTCCTAACGAAGAGAAAAGACCATGAAGAGACATGGGAGCCAGTTTCTTTCCTCAGATTGTGTCACTGTAGGCAAGTTACTTTACTTCCCTGGAATTCTGTTTCTCTAATAAGTCAGTGGTTCTTCAACTTTCCCATGCATGAGAACCCCTGAGGCCTTGTTAAAACACAGATTGCTGAGCCCTGCCCGTGGAGTTTTTGATTCGTAGGGGGCTGTGTGTGCAAGTTTCCAGGTGATGCTAATACTGCTGATCAGGAGACTACTCAGCCTTTGTTCAGCTATGTTGAGGAGAATATCCTGTGAAAGAGATCATAGTTGAAATTCTAAGTGCCCCAAACAGAATACCTAGGGAAATTTGAAGTCTTCCAATTTATCCAGATATGATAATAATAACCCAAGGCTTGCTATAGTAACAGTATAGTGTTGATTATACACATCAGTTTTAAAATCACAGAAGCAATTCTTTAGGGCAAGAGACAAGTCAACATAGCATCTTTGTTGGAGGTAATCTTAAAGGGCCATCCAGTTCAAGTACCTAGCTAAAACTAGAATTTCTTTGGCAATATTCTTGACCTTGTCTATCCACTTCCCATTGAACAGTTCCAGGGTCTAGGAAATCACTCTCTGACTCCTGAGGCAACGTATTTTGTGTTTTTAGATGTCTGATCACAACCTTGTCCTTCCTAACCTTGACCAAGATCATCATCTATGCATCCATTCCAGTTCTACATCCTGGGCTTTAGAGAACAAATCAGCTCCTTTCTCTATTTGATTACAGTCAATTATCATGTTCCTCTAAGTCAGCAGTTCTCATACCAAATGCATCAAAATCAACATAGGAGCCTATTAAAATATAGATTCCTGAACCCTAACTGTAGAGATTCTGATTCTGTGTCTGGAGTATGACCTGGGAATCCACGTCTTTTATGAAATCTCCAAGTAGATCTGATATAGATGATCTGACCTAGCGAAGAGACAAATGGGGTTCAGGACATGCTTCCACAAAATATGACACCTTGGCATATTGAATATTTCAAGCTGAAGGGATTTGTGAAATGACATGAGCAGGAAGGATTTTCTGTCCTTTCTTTGAAGCAGGTCATGTAACCCTCATGTGAGAGGTGCCCTCCCTTGACCAAGAAGAAAGAAACATCTTCATTTCTGAAGACAATGGATACAGAGAGGGATCCACATGGCCAGGTCTTGCTAAGTTCCCCCATTTTACCACATTTTGCTCCTATCTTTGTCCTATCACCTCATTCTGTGACTCTCCACTCTTCATCAAATCTAGAGTTAAAACACTCAGGTTTAGCCATTTCTTCAGTTCTTCATTTCCTTATGAAGGCTCCTGTGTCATGTCGAACTTCTATTTAATGACTGTGTATGCCTTTTCCTGCTAATTTGTCTTTGGCAGTCTAATTTTTAGACCCAGCCAGAGACTCAAGAGTCTAGGACAACTTCTTTCCTTTCTTATAAGACCCAGTTAAGTCTTTTTGTCTAAGCTCAATAACCCCAACTTCTTCAGCAGTTCCTCATATGACATGGCTTATGTTCCCTCACCGTCCTGGCTGCTAAAGGCTACCTGCCAAAGTACATTACAAAATATACCCATTAACCCCTCTCCCCATCCTGACTTACTATTCTTCATAACACTTACCCCTACCCAAAATGATGCTCTTTGTGTACTTGTTTAACATTTAGCTCCCCGACTAGAATATAAGCTTCATGAGGGCAGGGGAATTGTCCACCTTGCTCACTCGTGACATTCCATTACTTCCATCAGTCCCTGGCACATTAGCTGATCCTAAATCAAGTTTTGTTTAATGAAAAAATGCGAATGAAAAGCCAATTTAATGTAGAGAGTGAAACTATACAGAATGAATGACTCATCCTAAAGGAAAGTATTTGCTTAAGATTTTTAGAAAAAAGAATGAAAATATTTATATAATCTTTAAAAAAAAAAATCTCACTATTGACTTACAGCTGTGGCAAATCTTTTAGTAGTACAGATGTTTCATAAGCCCTTGAATATAAAACTCGAACTGGAAGGATGAGTCAGTGCAGGGCTCATTCATTATAGGTTGGGATTTCAAAAGCATCTTTAAAAGATGCATATCGTTCCCAAACAATGTAAGAAATGCAGGAGCAGAATGACCACGGTGAGAAGTGCAAATTTTAAATGTCAGGTGTTACAAAAATGTAAGCAGTCTCCAATGCTTATGTAATTTTTATCCAACATAGATAACTCTTAGCTCATGCTCGCACTCTCTCTCTCTCTCTCTCCCTCCCTCCCCTCTCCCCTTCTAGGAGTATGGGTAATTGTCAGGAAATATAGAGAAATTAAATTTATTGTATATATTGTCCATTGTCAGTGAAAACAAAAGGAAAAGTTCAACCTCTGCAATAATTAAGAGAATGTGCGTTAAAACCACAATTAAATTAACCACAATTTGATAAACCAAATATCATTTGATACCTATTTGGTAATAATCAGTTAAGTCTGATAATTCCTTGGATTACATGGATAAAGAACAAGACTCTTAGGCTCTACTGGTGAAGTATATATCTGTGTGATCACTGTGGAAACAATTTTACTCTTTTAGTAAAATCTGAAACGAACATATTACACTAACCAATGTTTCCACTTAATTTTTTAAAAATTTTTTTAGATCAACTTTTTTTTTTTTCTCAAGATTTTACCCATCCATTTGTCAGAGAGCGCACGAGCAGGGGGAGTGGCAGGCAGAGGGAGAAGCAGGCTCCCTGCTAAACAAGGAGCCCAATGCAGGACTCCTGCCACCCAGGCATCCCAATATTTCCACTTTAGAAGTTATTAAGTAGAGAAGTGGCAGTGTTTCTGAGCCACTAGACCTTTTAGGATTGCTCGGTAGCACTGGGTCTACTTAAGTGTGAAGACTTTCCGCCTCAACCTGACCTGACCACGGGTTTGTGCTCCTTTGGGTCAAATGTCTACAGCCTAGAGTTTTGTACTTCTTTATTTCTCTTGTTAAAAGATAATTTGCAGAAGGTAACATCATGACTCACATGCAGATATAAAGATGAATGTGTTTAAACAATTTATTCCTATCATATGAGGGAATCAAGCAGGTATTATCATCAGTTCAAAGGAAAAATCAAAACAACACAAGCTTATGTGAAGTAAAAGAAGGTTGAAGTGAATTGCAAATGGAGACAAAACTGGGTTTTCTGGGCGCCTGGGTGACTCAGTCATTAAGTGTCTGCCTTCGGCTCAGGGTGTGATCCTGGAGTCCTGGGATCGAGCCCCACATCGGGCTCCTCCTCTGGGAGCCTGCTACTTCCTCTCCCACTCTCCCTGCTTGTGTTCTCTCTCTCGCTGGCTGTCTCTCTTTCTGTCAAATAAATAAATAAAATCTTTAAAACAACAAAAAACTGGGTTTTCCACAGTAAGAAGTCAAAATCATCACTGGACTGGACAGAGTTTCTGTATCTATCAATTACCTATAATTTACAAAGAGTTGCAAACTAGCTCAAAGAAGATGAACAGGGCTAGAATCCAATAACGCAGAAGGGTGTGCTAAAGATGGTGTATGTAGTTTTCTATTGAAGTACCAATATCTTGCTGACACACTAGTCCAAACAGAACATTGTTTGGATCCCCCACACGTGTGTCAAGGAGCACTTGACAGCTGGTATTCAGATGTAGGAGATCAACACTTCTCCCAAGCTAAAAGCCCAATATTCCAGATTGCTATAGATGCAAATTCCAATGAGCTGAAAAGTGCTAGAGTATCAAAGGTCCTTGTTAGAAAGTCAAAGATACTACCAGGTATACAGTAAGAACTAGGAGTAGACGCAGGTTAGATGAATGTAAAGAAGCCTGAACTTGGAGTTAGAAGACATGGGCAAGTCTCAGGCCTCCACTTACTAATCTGTGACCTTGAGACAATTCCTCCTCTCTGACTTTCTCTTTTCTACAAAATAATTTTTATTGATGCCTCTAAGTTCCCTTCAGGATCTAAATGTTTATTAGAGGAGTAAGCCAGTCCCTTCCACAGATGGCCCTGTGGGAATGCCTAGGCATGGGGAGTTTTGACAGAGGGCAGGGCACATCTGTTTGTGAACATGAGGAAGAACAGCTAGATTGGGGGGTCCTAGATCCCCAGTGTGCAGAGCCAAAGCCCCAGCATCTATGGGAAACTTGCAAAGTTCAGCAACAAAGGAAGAAGAAATGTTAGAGAGGAAGGAAGTTACTAAAGAATAACCTGCACCGTTACAGGAAATGTATCACCAAGGTTGGCTCTGTCTCTACTCAGTGTGGGAACCAGTACTGTATTAGTCAGGGTTCTCCAGAGAAATAGAATCAATAGGGTGTGCGTGCATGCATGTGTGTGTGTATGTACACTGAGAGAAAGGGACTTATTTTAAGAAATTGGCTCATGCAGTTGTGGGGGCTGGCAAGTCCAGAAGGTGCAGAGCAGGCTGGGTAGGCTAGAAATTCCAGCAGGAATTCATGTTGTGGTCTTGGGTCCAAAGGCAGCCTGGGAGGTGGTATCCCTTCCTCCCCAGGGGAGCACAGTCTCTCTTTGTAAGGCTTTCAACTGATTGGATGAGGCCCACCCACATTATGGAGGTAGACTACTCAAATATTAACAATATTAATTTTTTGACTTACAAACTTAGCCTCTTTCTCTATTTAGGTTGTCTTTAATTTTTCTTAGCCAATATTTTGTAGTTTTCAGTGTACAGGTCTTGCACATTTATTGTCAGATTTATCCCTATTATTTCACATTTGTAATGCTATTATAAATATTATTTTTTAAATTTCAATTTCCAATTGTTTGTATAAATACAGTAATTCCTGTATATTGATTTTTATCTCACAACTTTGCTAAACTGACTTATTAGTTCTGATACTGTTTTTTTTGTAGATACCATTGGATTTTTTACACAGACAATTGTGTCATCTTCAAATTAAGACAGTTCTATTTATTTTTAATACAGATGCCTTTTCTTTCTTTCTCTGGTCCTCTTGCGCTACTAGAATCTCTGGGACAATGTGGAAGTTGCAAGAGTGGACATCCTTGCTTTTTTCCTAATTTTTGGAGAATCAGTATTCTGTCATTCACCATTAAATATGTTAGGTTTTTCATAGATTTGTTAATATTAGGTTGAGAAGGTTCTGTATAAATCTGTTGAGGTTTTTTTCCTTTTGAAAATAGGGTTAGATGTTTGATTTTATCAAATGCTTTGCCTCATTTATGAAGATCATGCTTTTTCTTTTAGCTTGTTAATATGACATAAAGTTGTTCATTATTATCCCTTTAAAATTTATAGAATCTATAGGATATCACAAATTATCTGATATTATATAATTTGTATGTTTTTCCTTTTTTTTCCCCCACCTGACCTATGTAGCCAGAAGTTTACCAATTTTAACCTTTTCAAAGAATTGCTTTTAGTTTAATTCATTGCTGGTTTTCTGCTTCATTGATTTTTTTTTTTTTTAAGATTTTATTTATTTATTTGACAGAGATAGAGACAGCCAGAAAGAGAGGGAACACAAGCTGGGGGAGTGGGAGATGAAGAAGCAGGCTCCCATTGGAGGAGCCTGATGTGGGGCTCGATCCCATCACGCTGGGATCACGCCCTGAGCCGAAGGCAGACGCTTAATGACTGAGCCACCCAGGCGCCCCTGCTTCATTGATTTTTCACTCTGATATTTATTGTGTCTTTTCTTCTGCTTACTTTGGGTTTAATTTGCTCTTTTTCTAACTTATGGTGGGGGCTGAGCTCATGTCTCTGAGAACATTTTTTCTATTATAGGTGTTTGAGGTTATAATTTTCTAAGTACTACTTTAGCAGTTTCCCATAAGTTTTAATAGTTTTTTTTTTACTTTCATTTGATCAAGGGTACTTCTTAATTTCTCTTTTAATTTCTTCTTTGACCTATTAGCTGTAGCTCTTTTATTATTTTGGGAGTTGCCTTATGATTTACAATATACATCTTTAACTTATGCTAATCTACTTTCAAGCAGTATTACATCACTTCACAAATAGTATTAGAATCCTACAGTATTATACTTCAATTTCCTTCCTCCTGACCTTTATACTTTCATTGTTATGTTTATGCTATTTATGTTACGTTGTCACACATTTCACTTATCTATATGTTATAAATGTCGTGATACATTGTTATTAATTGTTTGAACAGTTAAGTATATTTTTAAAAGATTTAAATAATAAGAAAAAATTTCTTCAGTATTTAACAACATAGTTATATTCTGGTACTCTTTATTTTTTTATGTAGATCTATATTTCTACCTGGTGTTATTTTCCTTCTTCATAAAGGATTTCATTTAACATTTCTTATGGGGCGCCTGGGTGGCTCAGTTGGTTAAACAGCCGACTCTTGGTTTCAGCTCCGATCGTGATCTCGGGGTCATGAGGTTAAGCCCTGTGTGGAGTCCGATGTTGGGCTCCACAGTCAGCAGGGAGTCTGCTTGAGATTCTCTCTTTTTCCCTCTCCCCCTCCCCTTGCACATGGGCATTCTCTCTCTAAAGCAAAAATAAATAAAATCTTTTTAAAAAATTTCTTATAATGCAGATCATCCCCTGATGACTTCTTTCAGCTTTTGTACGTCTGGAAAAATTATTTTGCTTTGTTTTTGAAAAATATTTTCAGTGAGTATAGAATTCTCTTTCTTTTAGTTCTTTAAAGATTTTGCTCCATTGTCTTCTCACTTGCATTGTTTCTATTATGGACTCTAATGTCATATTTATCTTTGTTCCTCTGTATGTAACTTGTCTTTTTTCTTTGGTTGCTTTGAAGATTTTCTCTTTATGACTGTTCTTGAGCAATTTGATTATGATATCCTTTGGTGTAGTTTCCTGCAAGTTTTTGTGTGTGTGTGCTTGGACTTAGATCGGTTAGTTTGTAGTTTTCATCAAATTTGGAAAATTTTTAGCCATAATTTCTTCAAATATTTTTTCTGTACCCTTCTTTTTTCTCTTCATCAGGGACTCTAATTTCATGTATTGAGGCCACTTGAAGTTGTCCCGCAGTTCACTAATGCTCTTTTTATTTTTTTAATTAATTCATTTTTTGCATGGCAATCCAAATTTATTGAACTACTGATGCTAAGTTATACAAAATTGCACGATTTTAATTAAGGCTTTTAGTTTACATTTGGCCACCTCAAAGTAGTTGTAACATTAGGTTGGTCAGTTTAAATACTGTGGCTCCCTGTTGGATAGACACACAATCTTTAGCAACAAGGCATTGTTAAGTAAAACAGCAATAGTTACTGCAACTTAGGCCTTGTGACCAATTACACATGATTAAAATTACTTCCCACATTCACATCCACAGTACTCGTCCACCATTTAGCATCTCGACCAAAACGTTACACCTGTGAAACAATCACTAACGGACAAAAATACTAAACCTGTATATTTGGTATCGCAAATACACGTATGCATAAGCAAGCAAGGGATTCACAGTGAGAATCTACAGCTGCAGAAGCCTGAAAATGATTTACAAAAATTGTTAAGTCATTAAAAAATTGTTTGAAAGTATACACTTTTTGTAGACCCCCACTGTACACACAACTATAAACATTGTTCCCTATGTAAACAAAAAAGGAAACACATAATATAAGATTTAAAAAGTCTGGACATTTCCTGCCCAACATATATTAAAGGCAATGTCTTTAATCTAAGACATATTGAAAGGGCTATCATATTTTAAAGACAAGATCACTATCTCAACAGGTAGTTTTTTTTTTTAAATTAAAAAAGAAACTTTATAGCTGGGTCAATGAAAGCACTTGTACAATACAATGATAATGACCTTGAATTTCTTTTAAAAAATTACAATAAGCTACAAGTATCAAAGAAGTGAAGTTATCTGGAGTAGTCTGTATAGGAGCTCTTTGGACTTTATTATGCTAAAATAGTGGTGCTTTTAGGATTTACATTATTGTACTCTCCAATACAAAGAATGTGGCACATTAAATTATACAGTGCACCCTTTTCATATATGTACAACATTGGTGGATGAAATATGTCTCTTAGCAGTAATACTGAATTGTAGCCTCTGGTTTTACCAGCCGCATACTCTAGGACTATCGCATAAGTAAAAATCTCTCTTGTGATACTGAAAAGTGATTAGAATGTGCAAACTGATGTAGTAGCTTTCATCTGCCTCTTAAAGGGTACCACTACAGAAAGTCCATTTAAGATGTTGGTAGGTTTAACAAAGTCAGAATGCTAGCACTGTTGAATTGGGCAACTGTTCTTCAGATCTGTCTCAGAGCTACAATGCATTTAATATATTAAAGTAGCTGACTTGCTGACTTTTTGAGGGCCTTCCCAGGCACTGGAGTTTTTCTGTTAATTTGCCACACTAGGTCATAAAAGATCTCATTAATATTTATTTTTGATTTTGCAGAAGATTCTAAGAATGCACAGTTGTTCCATTGTCTTGCTGGATTTTGACCTCGTTCCTTTCCTATAAATCTTTCATCTTCCACGTCACACTTATTACCAGCCAGAATTGCTGCAACATCATCAGTGTCTTTAACGTGAAGAATCTGCTCTCTCAGATCTTGTAAATCATTAAATGTGGACTGTGCTGTGATGGAGTGAACTAATGCAAAGCCTTGTCCACTTTTCATGTATAAATCTCTCATTGCGGTAAATTGTTCTGTCCTGCATATCCAAGATGTCAAGCAAGCATACACTGCTGTGCATCTCCTTCAACTTGCTTTCTCTAAGAATCTCCTATCGTAGGATCATATTTTTCAACAAAAATTCCTTGAACAAACTGTATAGTCAGAGTAGATTTTCCAGTGCCTCCTGAGCCAAGAATGACTAGCTTATATATTCACGCATGGTGCAAACTTGTCAAAAGCTAGTACCTCTCAGACTGTCACCGGGTCCCCACAGCCTGCATCACCCCACGCCTCGTGCTCCTTCCTGGTCGCTGCTTCCGGCCCCAACGCAGTGCTGCTGGTGCCATCGTCACCCCAGCTCTCTTTTTAGTTTTTTAATTATTTTTTTCTTCTGTGTTTCATTTTGTATAGTTTCTATTGTCATGTTTTCAGTATACTAATCTTTTTTTCCTTCAATGTCTCAATTGCTGCTAATTGTATTCTCTGTGTGTGTGTGTGTTTACTTATTTTGTCTCAGACATTGTAGTTTTCATTTCCAAAAGTTTTGGTTGGGTCTTTTTTTGTATCTCTCTGTCTCCATTTAACTTTTTGAACATATGGAATACAGTTAAAGTAAGTGTTTTAATGTTCTCCTCTGTTAATTTTATTATCTGTGTTACTTCTGGATCCATTTCAGTTAGTTGACTTTCTCCTCATTATGGGTCATATTTTCCTGCATGCCTGATAATCTTTGACTGGATGCCAGGCATTGTCAGTTTTATTTTTTTGGGTGCTGGATATTTTTGTATCCCTGTAAATATCTTTGTGCTTTGTTCTGGGATAAAGTTAAATTACAGGCATTCTTTGTTTTATTGCACTTTGCTTTATTGTGCTTCACAGATTCTTACAAATTGAAGGTTTATGGCAACGCTGCATCAAGTTTAAATCCATTTGGCGCCATTCTAACAGCATTTGCTCGCTCTGTGTCACTATGTCACATTTTGGTAATTCTCACAATATTTCAAACTTTTCCATTATTATTATTATTATTATTATTATATTTGTTATGGTAATCTGTGATCAGTGATCACAACTTGCTGAATGCTCAGATGATGTTTAACATTTTTTAGCAATAAAGCATTTAAAGTATGTACTTTGTTGAGACATGATGTTATTATACATTTAGGAGACCACAGAATAGTGATCTATAACTTTCATATGAACCAGGAAACCAAAAAGTTCATTTGACTTACTTTATTGGGATAGTTGATTTACTGCAGCAATCTGGAACTGAACCCATGGTATCTCTGAGGTGTGCCTGTACTTGGAAACAGTTTCATCCTTTTGGATCTTATTTTTAAGAACTGCTAGTTAAAAGCAGAGCCGTATTTTGGGCTGATATTTCCTCACTACTGAAGCAAGACACTTCTGAGTACTCTATCCAATGTCCTGTGAATTATGAGGTTAATCAACCTGGCTGGTAAAAACAGGCGCTACTCCCAACCCTCTATGAGCATCAGGCACTAGTCTGTCAAATCTGCTTAGATGGTTCTTTCCACAGCCTTGCGTAGCTTCCTCTCGTGCATGTGCCAGTCAATACTCTGCTGAATACCCGAGAGGCGTTTCACAGATGTCCAGGGTTCTTTGTAGCTCTCTAATAGTACTCTGTCCTGTGTGCTCTAGCTGCCTTGGTGTCTCCCAACACGTGGCGATAGGCTTTGAAATAGAGTAGTCAGATGTAATCCCTCAGTTCTGCCCACATTGCTCCTGGAAGAGCTCAAGTCTAGCTCTTTACAAGAAGGAAAATAACCTCACCGGCAGCTGATCAGAAACATGGAAAAGTTCCAAAATTTCTATATTTCTTCTCTTTTGCAATTAAGGTTTTTTTCAGTAGACCCAGAGCCCATCTTGAATGAAGTCCAGGGACACTTTCCATCTCACTTCTTCTTTATAGTCCCCTCGGTCTTTTCTGCCTTTCTGCCCTCTCTGGAGTATCCTGCTTTCTCTGAAGGAAGCCTAGAAATTCTTGGGAATTTTATAGGCTTTGTTCCTGGCTCCACCCTGGAAGGACAATGTTTGATCATTATGGTTTCTTAGACATGAGTCTCTCTCAGTTTTCTGAGGGGAACACAAACAAGACCA
The DNA here is from genome assembly GCF_017311325.1 of Ursus maritimus. Classification (NCBI taxonomy): domain Eukaryota; kingdom Metazoa; phylum Chordata; class Mammalia; order Carnivora; family Ursidae; genus Ursus; species Ursus maritimus. The sequence goes on along the minus strand of NW_024423343.1, from coordinate 59,960,215 downwards.
AAAAGCCTTCCTCTTGCTAACATGGACCGGGTCTCATAGGACAACTCTGGTGTATTTAATAGTCTGTGTTTCTTTACTCTGTCTTACCAAAGATTTTGTCAGCCTGCACTGAAGAGCACAAGAAAGGAGAAATGTGGAAAAATAAAAGCACACTTTTGCCTCAGAGGTACTGTTTTTTGTTTTTTTTTTTTTTAAGATTTTCTTTATTTGAGAGAGAGCAGAGCTAGAGAGAGAGCACACGAGTAGGCGGGAGGGACAGAGGGAGAGAGAGAAGCAGACTCCTCACTGAGCAAGGACCCTCCCCCCCACCCCCGACCCGATGCAGGGCTCCATCCCAGTACCCCAGGATCAGGACCTGAGCCAAAGGCAGCTGCTTAACTGACTGAGCCACCCAGGCACCCCTCAAAGGTACTATTCTTCAAATTAAATAGTTTATATGGGCTTTGGAGATCAGCCTAAGAAATTCACCACCATTGATTTGGTGGGGATACGCCTAAATTCCAAGCAATAGCTTTTGTTGGGGACTTTCTGTAGAGAGCATGATTTTAATATGAAAAAAACATTGTATCTAAATAGACAATGAAACTAAAAAAGACCAATTCTTTCCAAATTTTCAATTTTTTTAAGTAGAAAATTTTTATTTTTATGTAGGTAAATTTATCAGTCTTTTCTGGTGAGAAATGGTATTACCTTTACTCTTTTTTGTTTCTCCCCCTTACATAAAAAACTAAAGCTTATTAGCTGGATTCATAGCAGTTTTTTTGGTTTTTGTTTGTTTGTTTGTTTAATCAATGACATGGAGGTCCAGAGACTTAAATAATAATCTTAGCCTTTGTCACTTACTTGTTGTCATCTTGGACAAGTCATTTCATCTCACCAAGTACAGTTTCTACGCTGGTAAAACAAAGATTTAATGTTCTAGAGAGATTCCTTGTTGTGGTTTAAAGATGTGTCCACAGATTACTTGATACTTCTCCCTTCAGGAGGTGGAACTTAATTTCTCTCTCATTGAATGTGGTCTGGACTAAATGACTTACTTGTAATGAGGGCCTTCTAGGCCTTGGTCATAAAAGGTATTGTGGGTTTCCTCTTGTGCTCTCTCTCTGGGATCCCTGCTTCTGAGGGAAGCCATCTTCTATGTTATGAAGATAACTCAAGCAGTTCTCTGTAGAAGCCCATGTGGCAGGGAACTGAGGCCTCCTGCCAAAAGCCAGTAAGGAACTGAGGCTTTCTACCATCAGCCAAGTGAGTGCACCATCTTGAAAATAAATCATGTGGCCCTAGTCAAGGCTTTAGATGACTGCAGCCCTGGCCAGCATCTTGACTGTAATCTCATGAGAGACTCTGAGCCAGAGTTGCCAGATAAATTGCTTCTAAATTCCCAACCCTTACAAACTGTGAGATGACAGATGTCTGTTTTAAGACATTATATTTTGGAGTAATTTGTTGTGTAGCAGCAGAAAACTAATGTATTCTTATATGTATTACAATCTTACAGATACTTCCTGTTTATGGTTCTGTAATTTAAATGTGGGAGGATGTATCTCTAGTTGCCTGTTGCTTTTACTAATAGTTTACAAACTGCTTAGCCTGTTATATTTTAAAACTGTTCCTTGAAGAGTCTGCATTCCATATGCCATTTTAGGCAGAAAACTAAATAACATATTTGAGTAGAGATATTTTCCAACTGGATATTTACTATTGTAATAGCTTATATATTTTAATGAGATGAGACCTTGGGAAAATTATCATTTTCCGTAGAGTTCTAAAGCAGGAAAGGGCTCCTTGGTCTTTGGAGGACCAACAAGAGCTATGTAGACCCCTTGTAGTGTGTTGGGTTAAGAACATCTTCCTAAGGGGGCGCCAGGGTGGCTTAAGTTGGTTAAATGTCTGCCTTCGGCTCTGTTTGTGATCCCGGGATCCTGGGATCCAACCCAGTCTTTAGGCTTCCTGCTCAGCGGGGAGTCTGCTTTTCTCTCTGCCCCTCCCCCCAGCTTGTTCTCTCTCTCTCTCATAAATAAATAAAATCTTAAAAAAAAAAAAATTTCCCTAAGAAAGAATATGGATACCTTTTACCAAATTTTCAGAGATTTTTTTCCCTGCCCCGGGCCCAAAAGAGTTTAGAACCACTTATCTGGTTCCCATTCCTATCTGTGGGAATTCAGGTACAGAGAGGTAAGTGATTTAGGGTTATTCAACAGAGAGCCTCTCACTCTTAACTCAGTGTTCAGACTCCAGTCTGAGAGATAAATTCTACCTACAAGAGGCAGCTCAGGGCAGAGCTGGTCTTTGCAGTATTCTCAAGTGCCTAGACCCTCAGGACCTTTACACTTACTGTTTTACTGTTGCATATCTCCTGCTCATTTAACTCATCAAACTGCTTCAGGAAGTGGGTGTGGAATAGATCTTCCCAAAAAGACCCCTCTTGCTGACAGATCTTTTGTCTTGTCTTGTCAATATGGCCCTTATACTGAAGCACACAGGAGCTCAACCAAAGTGCTTTTTTTTTTTTTTTTTTTTACCATGGTACCTGCCAGAATTCAGAATTACTCCATGGAAGAAATCCATTAGACCTATCTGACCTGATTAGTACAGACATATCACTTACATGTTTCTTCAGTACCTTTTGAAACCATCACTTCTCTGCAGTACTGTTACCCATCTCTTTCTGAAATAAGCCAAATGTGAATATTATCATCATAATAAATTAAGAAACTCAGGTTGAAGAATCAGAAATCAAAGTTAAGTTCTAATATTTATATTAGTTTAGAATTCATCCTTGCCTATTTAGAAATTAAAAATTGCTAGGAGCCATCTATAGATGCCTGAAAAACAGGTAGAAATCCTTGACTGGAGAGCTGGAACATATCTTGCATTCCTCTTACATCTTGCACAGGACGGTCATTCATTAGATTCTCTTTAAATACTTCATCATCAATAGTATCAAGCCTGGGTTGATTAAAGCTAAGGGAGCTCATGTTATAAATGACCAGGCCTAACAGAAAGAATGTAGGAAATCCTGGTTTTACCTCTGACTTTTATACCTTAAGCTTATCTGTACTTCAGCTTTCCCAAAACTTCACCCATATAGATTTGCCTTCTATTCTCACCATCCCCATGTACTCCAGAACACAGTCTTTTTACTTCAGCTAGAGCCAGGTCGGAGAAGCCATGACTGAAACTACAGTCCTGGGGAAACTGAGGCCGAAGTATCTGTACCGATGTCATGAGCTACCCAGGCAGACTTAAGCCTGACTCCCGGCTGTCCCTCCTCCCACCTGGCTCCAGGAGGCATCTTCTGTGAACAGCTTCCTGGGCTTGGCCAAATGACCTAGAATGGTCCTGGCCATCTTTCAGGGGTTCTCTGAGAGCACTGCCCCTTCTGCCTGACAGTGGAAACAGACTCAAAGCCTTGGAAACATTCCCAGGATCTCTGAATGCAAAGGTTTCCAGCAAATTCAGCATTATATCCTAACTTGTAAAACAGTCTTGTAGCACAAAGATAAGGTGAAATGACCGAGGTGCTAATCAGGTATGTTTATTTTTCCATAAACAGAAAGATATTGGAATATTTAGTAAGAAGAAGGGTCATATTTTGTATTTAGGGATTTTTTTGGTAAAGTAAAAATGGCTCTATATTTAAAAGTACAGTAATTCTAAAATAACATATCAGCCTTGTCTGAGGAATGGCAGGAAAATCCTTTGACAAGGAAATTAAGTTTATTTTTAGACTTCCAAGGGGTTGAATTTAATTATAGATGGCAGCAAGGAGCAAAGATCCTTGAAAGTTTTTTTAAAGAAAAACTAAGGTGTTTATTCTATAAGGATAATCTATGCCACTGTGTATGTGTGTGTGTATTCTAATGGGGAGAATAAAGAATAAAGAAAAGGAGAGGGAAAAAAACTTTTTGTGGTGTTCTTTGAATCTACCCAGAAAGTATGGAAGTTTATTAAAATGAATAATTTAGGAAGACAAATGTGGTTTTGGTGATTATATCAAAAAACATACCTACTCCAAGGGGTGCCTGGGTGGCTCATGGTTAAGCGTCCGACTCTTGGCTTCAGCTCTGGTCATGATCTCAGGGTCCCGAGATGGAGTGCCACATTGGGCTCCACGCTCAGTGTGGAGTCTGCTTATCCCTCTCTCTCTGCTCCCTGCCCCGGGTCCCCCACTCCCCCCCCCCGCAAAATAAATAAATAAAATCTTTAAGAAAATAACATACCAGGCACCTGGGTGGCTCAGTCTGTTAGGCATCTGCCTTCAGCTTAGGTCATGATCCCAGGGTTTTGGGATGGAGCCCCACATTGGGCTCCCTGCTCACTGGGGAGTCTGCTTCTCCCTCGCCCTCTGCCCCTTCTCCCTACTTGTGTTCTCTCTCTCCCTCTCTCTCTCTCAAATAAATAAAATCTTAAAAAAACAAAATAAAACCCATACCTACTCTGTACCTCAAGATGGACATGTAGCTCAGCAGACTGATTCAGGAGTATTAGGCTGTGATCACTTTTGCTATCTACAAATTGCTTCGGAGGGGACTTTTGAAAGCAGAGTCAAAATTTATACAATGGGATTACAAATTATTTTATGATAATGCTAACACATAAAATGATGACATTCACTAGAAAGGCTGTTTAAATTTCAGTTTTCTTAAAGGATTAGATACTTTGATTTTGCATGCAAAAGATGTGAAATATTCATTGAACGTGAATTATAAAGTAATATCGAAAGTGGAATACACATAGCAGAAAATATAAAAGTAAGTAAGAGCCAGGTTAATAAGCATAAATTGTATACCTTTCACTACCTAGTATGCTAATATTGGTGCTCCAGAAATATTTACTATTAAAAAACAAGGCATGGCAGTGGGTCCAGAGCGTATCTACTATACTGAATCAAATGATAACTCTTTTATTTTGTAGGTATTATTACTTGGCATTCAAAGCACATGAAACACCTCTTGCTAGCAAAGAGAGCTGTGCTGCTATCTTGGAAAAATCCAGATTAGATCACTGGGTGCTGGGAAAAACAAAGGTAGTTCTTTCTTTTTTGTTCAGATTGTCACCTGTGATGCTCTACTGTGTATCTTTACCTCTTGTCAGTGATATGAATGGCTCTGTAAGTTGTGTGGCTTAGCAGACAACACCCAACCTAACACTGATCTTTGCTGGTCTTGGGTCAGGAGTCCTAGGACCTCCGGACAAGAAGAGGAGGGTTTGCCTCCTGTTCTGCATGTAGTTTGAGAGAACCACTTAACATTTCTAGAATGAGAACTTTGAGTTCATTTAAAAATGTCTCTTTCTAAATGTTACTTATTCCAGCACCTCATGGAAATACACAAATCTTATTAATGACAGTAAGGAGTATCTTTTACAGTTTTGTCCATTTTTCATTAGACTCATGTTGTGTTTTTTACTGTGTACCCTAATTAGTAGTCTCATCGTGTATAGCTTTTCGTTTGGGGGAACATCCCATCCCTGTCCCAGGTTTTTATGATCCGTTCTGAATTGCCATACAAAGTCAGTCATAGCCTGAGTGTGGATGGCAACACAGTTACTCCTCAGCAGGAATTAGATCAGTGGGTCATTTAGGTCGTTCCCCTTCTGAACTTCCACTGTTGGCCATGGATCCGTTCTGTTGGTTAGTGCCTCCATCAAAGGCTGTGGAGACAGATAGTAGAAATCAAATTGAGAAAATAGAACTCCTGGCAGATATAAAGCAGACTTGGAGAACCTTTGGGATCTCCTGAATCCCATTAACCCCATCATCTGTTTATATGAATAATCAAGGATTGGCTCAACCTGAGCAGAGGTATTGTGTTTGCTCCCAAGAAGTCAGTAATCTTAGCATAGAAGAAGTCACTGTAAACTTTATGTAGATAATGGTTTTAATATTTTTATTATGAATATTCTGGAGTAGACTGAATCTCTGTTTGGGAGCCCATATGTAATGCTAAAACTAATATCTCATTTCAGGTTTTTCTCAAATATTACCATGTTGAGCAGTTAAATTTGCTGCTGCAAGAAGTCATAGGCAGAGTGGTTGTGCTGCAGGCATATGCCAAGGGGTGGCTTGGAACCAGGAGATACAAAAGAATCAGAGAGAAGAGAGAGAAGGGGGCCATTGCCATCCAGTCAGGTAAACGGTCCTGAATCTTGTTATTTCATCTAGTATTGGGGCCACTCTCCTGTTGCTTTTCTCAATGGCTTCTTCTCTTCTTCCTTCCCTTCTTCCTTTCTTTCTTTCTTCCTTGCTTCAGCAAGTATTTATTGGGTGCCTATTGTAGGCCCTGTGCTAGATGCTGGGAATATAGCCATGAGCAAGACCACCATGGTCCCTCTGACCTCCACATAAGCAAACAAGCCACCATGACACACTGCGGTGAGTGGCACAGTAGAGGCAGTGTGAAGTGGGCAGAGGGAAAACCCAGTTCACACAGACTTGTGCCCCTTCTCCCAGACGACTGATGTAATATACTCCCCAGGCCCATCACCAACTTCCCAGCATCAGAATTACTAATACCCTTTCCCAAACGCTTTTCTAACACAGACAGAGCTTATAAACCAAAGGAACAAATCACCAGGCTCTCTCAAATGCCCAGCCTGTTCAGTGTCTCTTTGCATGTGTGTGTCATTTGTGTTACAAACAGCGTCTGAGCTTCTGTGCTGTTGATGAGTGGTTATGAAAGCATCAGATCTTGAACATAGTGGACAATTTCCTTTGTGCTCTCATAACCCAGAATCCCATTGTCCACTCTGGACTTCATGACCGCACTCAGCAACGTGGAGAGCTGTGATGCTAATGGGAAGGACAAAAAGGGGAGGTGGTCATGCTCCTGGTGGGCAGCTTAATGTCCCAGTCCTGTGTCTACAGGCCTCAGCACACCCCCAGAGATTTCTCTTTCTCTTCTCCTCATCCATTTTCCTTGCCTTTTGCCTTACTATCGCATATTTTCTTCTCCTGAAGCACAGTTCTTGGCACATGGTTCACCAACACCAAATGCAGGTGTTGTGCTACTAATTATTCCCCTTGACTCCTTCCTTCCTTCTTTCCTTTCTTCCTTTCTTCCTTTCTTCCTTCCTTCCTTCCTTCCTTCCTTCCTTCCTTTCAAAGAGAGAGAGTGCACAAACGGGGGGTGGCAGACAGAGGGAGAAGCAGGCTCCCTGCTGAGCAGGGAGCCCAATGTGGGGCTTCATCCCAGTACCCTGGGATAATGACCCGAGGCCAAGGCAGATGCTTAATCCACTAAGCCACCCCGGCACCCTGACTCCCTTCTTTATTTTTCACTCCTTCAAATTTCATGTTCGTACCTTCCTCCCAAATAAAAGAAATCGAACAGGTCAGGCTATTCCAGTTCTTTCCTACTGTCCTGACAAACTCCCGTACTCTGAAGTCCTGAACACAGAGCTTCCTCCAGGGATTGGAATGACAGAGAGCTGCCTCACCTGGGATAGAGGTCCCCAGTGATTCATAAGTAGAATCCAGAGTGTTCTGGAAACTCAGTGCCGGAACAAAAACAACTCCTCAGAAGCATCTTGGAGGCCCAGCTAAGAGTACAGAGAGGCCCCTTTTCCCCATCATCACTCACGTATCTCTGCTTATTTTGTTCAGTGAGAAAGCAGGAAGGAGGACAAGAGGGGTAATAGATTGGAGGGAAAACAGCTTATATCAATTCGCTGGCACGTTCTTAAATTAATGTCATTCCTAGCACATGGTTTTGTATTTTTAGCCTGGAGAGGATATGATGCTCGGAAGAAATTTAAGAAAATAAGCAACAGAAGGAGTAAGTCTGCGGTTCCTATTCAAGCAGGTAATTAAAACATCATTTTCATAGCATCCACTTGAAAATATTCTGTGATTGAGTTCATATGATTTCGGAAAGCTGAGAGGTAGATAATTCAGGAGTCCTGGAATCGGAGTTGTGAGTTCTAGTGGGGGTTCTAGTGCTTGTTCTGGCACACCCCTGGCGTGATGATGAAAAGGCTGACAGCAAGCATTTGCTGCTTGCCATACTTGTGTGAGGAGACTCTCAGTAAGTGCTCTAATATTCCTGAGTTTATAGAGAGGGCAACAGTGGCACAGAGAAGTGCAGTAACTTGTCCACAGTCACACAGCTGGTCAATAGCAGAGTCAGCATCTGAACACAGGCAGATCGGATAAAGTCACTTCATATACTGAGGACTGAACAAGTCCCTTTCCTTCTTGGAGTCACACATCTGTCATCTGTGAAATGAGAGCACAGGCCCAAGTCCGGTTAAGTCTAGAAGGTGTCTGGCAACCTTGGAATTCTCCGATCATATGCAAGACTCATCTTTCAGCATCACAGAGATAAGAATAGCTCCGGGACTTTCCCAGCAAACAGGATTTCCCACACCCCGGCCTGTATGTGGCTAAGGTGGTCCTCTGGGCCCTGTGGGGTTAAGCTGTGGCTCAGCTGGAGCCTGGCTGCCTGAGTGCTGCTGAGTTCTGGTTCCTGCCTCATCTGACCTGTCCCTGGCTCCTGGGTGGCTCTGCTCTTCTGCAAAAGCAGTATCCACGATGCCTGCCAGCCTGGGTTCCCTTCATCATTGGAAGCCGTATATGCCTATGTGAGGCCCTGGAAGAGCTAGGCCCCAGGGCCTGCCTGGAGCTCCGAGAGTGTAAAAAAGTGGAGACAGAATGAAAGAGCAGTGGACTCCACGAGCCGGAAGAGGGATAGAGTTTCAGAAACTGCTGCCTCGAAGCAAACTCTTAGTAAAACAGCTGCAACCTTTTCGAGGTGGTCCCTGCCCAGAACCTGGCTCCAGGAACTCTTCTTCAGCCACTGTAGAGACCTGACATCTTCATTCAGAACCAAAATATTTGGAAGAAAGGGATGTCATTTAGATGCAAATGTGTAAGTTTTAACACCGTCCCCTAGGAATTTTAAGCTTTACAACTTCAAAGAGTTCATTGGGAGAAGGATCCAGTTCTAGTTGCAGCTTAAGAAAGACAACTCAGTGCATTTGTTCCCTCCTTGCCCACCTCCACACACCACACCGCACCGCACACGCACACGCATGCAGGCACCCCTCCCCCACACGGTCTTGTGGACTGATTTCTGATCTTGCAGTTTGGCCCAAAGCCCAACATATGTTTTAAAATATAAACTTTGGGTTATGTATTGTTGATCCACTGCGTCCAGTATATAGGATCATAAATCACATTTTCTCTCTCTGAAAATGATCTTTGGAGGGATCCCCATTTGCAATCTGTTATTGCCAAGTGAGGGCTGCATGAAAACAGAGACAGGCTTGCTTCATCATCCTATCAGGCCAGTAGTGATTGCATTTTCAGTAGAGCACCTATGCGGTAGGTACCATCAAATGTAATTTTGTTTTGCAGAACTGGAGAGAACACATGTCTGCAAGGTGCTTCTTTTTTTTAAGCTTTGGAAGCATTCCCCCCCCCTTTTTTTTTTAGCCCAGCAGCTTGTGTTCCTACTTATCAAGTGGCATAGGGAACTTCCATTAATTGAGTCTACAGGGGCTTGGGCAGACATGAGGACATTGAGGGTGGTACTAATGCCACCTCTCCCTCTTGGAAGTAGTGTGGCAGCCAGAGCAAAAGCAGGCAGAGTCTCTTTGCCCTTTAGTCCAACACCACGGACAGGAATTGAGGTGCTGGTGTTGTGTTAGCAGAAAAGATGCCTCGATAGGGTAACAGCATTTGCAATTTTATGGGCAGTTTCCTTTTATGTGAGAATATTTTCCTTATCTTTATATTGGAAGCCATGGTTGTGTTTATCTAAAAAGCAAAGCAACTCATTCCAACTTCTCTGTTTTGGGACGTGTTCTTCCCAAAGCTTAATCTTCTCATTACAAGCTCTTTTCACACCACTAGGATGTTTCCGAGTAGAACAAGCCCCAGACCTAGCGGTTCCCTTACTTGTGAAGCCTGCAGGAAGTGGCTTAGGGACGTTATCCTGGCACAACCATTTCTGATTGTTTTCGAAACTTACTCTCTCATTTATTTATTTATTTTTTTAACAAATCATTTAACTTGAAATTTAGATTCTGTGGAATGCGTTTCTTTGTTTTCAAGTTCTGGCCCATTGCCTTTTTTTTTTTTTTTAGTGGTGTTGCTAAGATATGTTATATATTTTTAAAAGAGCAGCCCTTGAAATTTAGGAAGCATTTGGCCTACATGTTGTTACAGAGCAGCACATATTGAAATTTGTTTTCCTTTCATCTCCTTCCCAATAAAAGCAGCCGCACAGCTTATCCCTTTAGCTTCCTCAGAACTTCCTTTCAGAATTCCCGATCTATTACGGCACGTTCACATACCAGAAACAAGATGCCTTTTCATGCTGTCAACCTTTTTCATCTGAAATGTAAATTAATTCTTGCTGGTATGCCTTGACAGAGATCAAAGTCGGGGTATTAACCTTCCTGGGCTTTCTCCAGGAGTCCGTCCCCAGGACTGGGCTGTGGCTGCTAAGAGGCCAGTGTCCCCGTTGTAGGGCCCTCCTCCAGGCAGCCCTCGGTCTAGGAGCCACCATTTCAAAGGCGCAGAGTCCTTTTGTAACTGTCCTCATCATTACTTTAAACTAGGTGAGAAATGATCTGCCTGGCTAATTCCTCAAAGAGAGAGGGAAGGAGACTCTCTCTCTCTCTCTCTCTCTCTCTCTCTCTCTCACACACACACACACACACACACACACGAGCCTGTTCATTTTAATTGTGGGCCCTTCACTCAGATTCCTGGAGCTTATTTAAGTGATTTTGACAGCGAGTGATCTCGGTTTGATAGAGGGAGGGACAGGGCTCCAGATTGGAAACCTCTCCCGTTGCTCAGTGGGTCATTTCTTGCCTGTCAGTCTTTGAGGTAGGCCACATTTGCATTTTCAAAATAAACAGATGCCTTTCAAATACATGAGCTGGTGGTCTAGAGATCTCTGTGGGCCCAAACAGTTCACCAGCCAGTGATCAAATGCTGGAAGAGAAAACAAACGGAAAAAAATACCCTAGGTGCATACGCATCCATTTCCTACGTGTATAACATTGCACCAGCAATAAAGGGCCTCTATGAGATGTGAGGAATCTCTGGGAGAGAGAGCTAGGGATCCCAAGCAAAACTATAGTTTATCAGTCCCCCCCCCCTTCTTTTTTTGGTCAGGGAAACAACTTTGAATGTCATCTTGGTGAGAAGTGACATGATTTCTGTGTTTTTATTATTTGTTAATGCTAATAATAGGCTCTTGCCAAAGGAAAACATGCTCTTTTAAACAACAAAGAATTTAAAATTACATACCTTTTTAATTAGAAAGATAAGATGACACATATTAGTTTTCAGATAGATGGGGTATTCTAAGTAAAAAGTAACAGTTATATGTCATTCCCTTACTAATTATTTTTTAAATGACCTCTTTGGTGTCTACAAAGTAGATATAACTAGATTTATTCAAATAAAAAATGCATACATTCCTCAGTAAATACTATCAAAACACATAAGCGGCAGGGGATTTTTAAAAGGTCCACAATATCTCATTCTATAAGTTTTTGAAAACACTTTTTTAAAATGCTCCTCTAATTCAAGATCTGTTTTTTAAATGAGAGCAAAGTGGTGGGCTTCCCCATATCAGAGGGAAAATGCCTCAAGTAGGTGACAGTGGAGCCAGTGGAGCCCTAGGGCCTGGCAATGGAATTTCAAAGAGTGTCTCCAGGAAGGAGTAGGCTCTTCCAGCCCCTCTTTCCCATTCTCTCCCAACTCTCAGGAGCAGGAAGAGCCCACTGGTTTACAGCACATTTTCGTCTAATTGCTTCAGTGCAGTGGAAAATGTTTCCCCTCTCTGTCCTTCTTCAACTTCCCACTTACTCCCCCTCCTTGGCCCTTCCAACATCACAGATAAACGATGGCCATTTCTCCTTCTGATGCCTTTTGGGGAGTGTGCTTTTTAGAGTCTCAGCCATGACTGCCAAGAGTTAGGCTTCTTTGAGCCTGTGAACCCGAATTTTAAACCGGATTCAGCTGGAACCGCTGGGTGCATCATGTGACACTGGCCAATGAGAGTTGCTTTAAATGCTGCTTCCTGAGGAGAAAGCAAGCATCATGTCCAGAGAGGTTCCAGCACACTTGGGTACAATTTCAGATAGCAACCTATCAGCGGCTATTTAACTTCTTTTAGAAACTTGACCCTACTTCATAACAAAACCAAAGTTTTGTGTTTAAAACTGCCTGAATTTTTAAACCTCTCTCAGGTAAGGCCTCCTTCTGGTCTTTTCTAACTTTAAAGGTTTGGTTCCTTTAGCACTGTTCGTGAGTTGGCAGTGACTGGGTGGTTGTAGTAATTTCCTGGAACTAGATTTCCAGAAATATCCCTAGATGTGCAGGACAATGATATTTTAAATTTGGAAATGTCTTTTTTCATTCACTATTAAGTATCTGCTGTATGCTGGAGCTACCATGGTGAACGATGGGGTTTAATTTGGGGCATCAGATTTCCCATCTCTGATACAGAGGGTGATAAAACATGCTGTTCCTCAGAAGGATGCTGTTTGTATCAATCAGGTACTCTGTATTATGTCAACACATATTGGGAGGGAGCTCTGTAGAACTCCAGTGAGATACAAAGAGTCAAAATCATTCTAAAATATAGCTGAGGATATACATTGAAATAACCCGTGTTTCTTGAAGGTAGAAATGATTACAGGAGGTAGTTTTCATTCTGACAAAGCTGTGCATAAGCAGATTGTTGATCGCAAGCCAAAAAGTAGAGGAAGCTCAAGTGGATATACCATTGAAGGCAAAGATCTACTTTGAACTAACAGAAGGAAATCAAGCACACCCTCGATCACTCCTTTCCTCTCATCTCTATTTCCCGTTCTGCCTCTATTCCACTGTTTCTTCACTCACTCCAAAAGACTCCTGGTCATTTCACACAAACACTTACTTCCTCAAAATGTGAGAGAAGACAGGTTCCAAACTCTTCTTGGCCATTGGGCAGGAACCATCTACTTCTCCTTTCCTGTTGTCTTAGGTCATACCCATACAAGAGTAAAGCAACATCTGGGGGAAAGTGTTAGCTAGTGTATCCAGGCTTGAGATGAACTATGAGGTGCATGCTAGCTCCACTGCCTTCTAAACCTTTGTTTAATAGAAGACAGAGTACCTTCAGGTTCATGCGAGGAGTCCTGCCCAGTCCACCTGCACACAGCCTGGTTTTCTCTAGCTCTCTCTAAGTAAAAAGTTGGGGCTGATTTCTGACAGCTATAGGCTTAACATTTTAGAGGGGGAACATGTTTGTGGGGACAAGCGTTGTGCTTTACTTTGGGAAAATGTGCCTTGTTTGTGACAGGACACATACAGAGACATATAAGACATACAGGACAGGACATACAGAGAGCCCCTGCAGCTTGGCTTAGAGGAAGTGGTGTGTAACAGAGAAAAGGCCTGGTTTGTGGCTTCAAGGTTTCTGTCAAGAAATGGGCCCTGCCAAACCTCACTTTGGCACAAACAATGGAATTCTTGCCATGAAATAACTTGGAATGCAAAGGAATGTCCTTTGCTATGAAATCAAATTATTGTCCATGTTAGAATTAAATGCCCTGAGTGCTGTTCACCTAATGCACAGAGAGGAAGCTGTGAAGAGCCAACATGGGTTTGAGGTCTGATTGTGACTGATACATTGACATGGCACAGAACTGTGCTTAAGATGAAACTTTGGTGCAGCACTCTGCACCCCCAGGACTCAAGATTAAACTTTCAGAGGAAGTCCATGAGTACTTCAACTTTGAATCAGCTTCTCCATTCTGGACCTCATATAGAGCTCCAGAATCTGGCTGCAAAGAGGTGCTGCCCAAAGTGGCATCTTTACCACCTCAACCTGCCAACTATACTCAACGTGATTGTGATCAGTAACACACTCAAGATGCCTTTATTCTATATCTTCAATTTTTTTTCAAGTTTCTTTTTTTCCCATATGGAATCATAGTTATTTAGGCTATATTCACATAATAGTAAAGAAACATTTAGGCAGGCAAGAATTCAACCACTGAACCACCAATGCTAAAGAAACATTTAGGGACAAAATTAACTGCTCTGGCAAGAGTGATTGGATTTCTTTTCCTCAAAAGACTCCTGTGTATAGAAAGGCAGATATTGTTTTCCTTAACAGATGGAACATAAGCACAGAGAATTTAAATAAGTTGTCTCTCCTTATGTGTTATGTGAGCTTAACTATTGGCTGGGGCACCTGGGTGGCTCAGTTGGGTGAGCATCTGACTTTTGGTTTTGGCTCAGGTCATGATCTCATGGGTTGTGGGATTGAGCCCCATGGCAAACACCACACTCAGTGGTGAGTCTGCTTGAAGATTCTGTCCATCTTCCCCTCCTCCTATATGTGCTTCCTCTGGTGCTCTCTCTCTCTTTCTCTCTAAAATAAATAAATCTTAAAAAAAAAAAAAAAGGTTGGTATCAAAGCCCTCTTCTCAGTCTTCACCCAGTGCTCTTTTCAGTAGGCCACACTCTACCATTTGTTTCCATCTTGGATATGGCACATGGACATAGGGTACCAGTCAAAGTTTTGGGAAGAGTTTCATATACCAACCTGAGCAAGTGGACTTTGGAGTCAAAAAAATTTACTTTAACCAAAAAAAACCCCACAAAAATCTGATTAAAAAATGGGCAGAGGAGCTGAATGGACATTTTTCCAAAGAAGACATACTGATAGCCAACAAGCACATGAAAAGATGCTCAACATCACCATCATCAGGGAAGTAGAAATCAAAACCACAATGAGATGTCACCATACATCTGTCAGAATGGCTAACATCAAGAAGACAAGAAATAACAAGTGTTGGTGAAGTACATGGAGAAAAAGGAACCCAGGTACAATGCTGGTGGGAATATAATTGATGCAGCCACTATGGAAAACAGTGTGGAAGTTTCTCAAAAATTAAAAATAGAAATACCATATGATCCAGTAATTCCACTACTGGGTATTTGCCCAAAGAAAATGAAAACATTAACTCAAAAAGATATATGCACCCATATGTTTACTGCAGCAATATTTACAATAGTCAAGATATGGAAGCAATCGAAGTGTCCCTTGATAGATGAATGGATAAAAAAGAAGTGGTATATGTACACAATGGGATATCATACAGCCATAAAAAAGGATGAGATCTTGCCATTTTTAACAGCATGGGTGGACCTAAAGGATATTATGCTAAGTGAAACATGTTAAGACTGAGAAAGACAAAGACCACATGATTTCACTTATATGTGGAATCTAAAAAACAAAACAAATGAATAAACAAAAAGCAGAATCAGACCTATAAACACAGAGAACAAACTGATGGTTGTCAGAGGGAAGGGGAGCAGGAGGATGGACAAAATGGGTGAAGGGGAGTGGAAGATACAGGCTTCCAGTTATAGAATGAATAAGTCATGAGAATAAAAGGTACAGCACAGGGAATACAGTTAATGGTACTGTAATTGCATTGTATGGCGCCAGATGGTGGCTACACTTGTGGTGAGCGTAGTGTAATGTGTAGAGATGTTGAATCACTTTGTTGTACACCTGAAACTTATGTAATGTGTGTCAGCTATCCTCAAATTCTAAGAAAAAGGAAAGAAAAACGAACAATAATCGACTTTAAATCTCTGCTACGCCATAATTTGTCATGTGGTTTGGGGAAAATTACTTAACTTCTGAGTTTTAGTTTCCTCACCTATAAAATGGAACTCATGAAGGCCTAGTTCTCGGGACTGTTGTGAAGATGATCAATTACAGATACTACATGCAAAGCATCCTGCATGGTACCTGGCATGTGGCAGATATTCAGTAAATGTTAGTTCCCTCTCTGTACCCCCTTCCTAAAGATGAACTTCACTGGGAAATAAATCTGTCTGTATAGTACTCTTCAATGGTGAGCATAATAATACTATAACTTCAAAAAGATGAAACCATTTCTCTCACTTTTGGAGAAAAAAATAGTACCTGTCAAATCTTAAATACAGTTACAATAAAGCCTTTATAAGAGAGAATTTTCTAAATCTTAAGTCTTGCTTATCTAACGGGAAAATTAAAATACAGTAGTATCATGTGAAAGATCTGAAGTGGTTTTGTTTTTGTTTTTGTAAAGAACTGTGCTCCATCATGCCAAGAGCTTGATTCATTTGTGTAGATAAATTTTTCACCGGCCTCAAAGTTGTTAAGATTTAGGTGGTATGCTAATGACATCATTTTTCCCATTCACTGGTTTGAGGCCCTTCTGTAACTTGTTCTGTAAAATAGCAAGTCCCCTCCTCACCCCCTTCCATAAAGTCGGAAATTCTAAAATCCAGGAGTTAAATATCACCCAGATTTGCTGCCTGCTGGTGTGGAAAGCAAGTTGCCTTTCAGATGTCTAAGGAGTTGGAAGATCTCAGTGTGCATATCATGTTTAACCCACAGTGACGGGTGATTGGCAGCATAACAGCTGAGCGACAGCCATTTGGCTAGGAGTTCAAACCCCAACACGGAGAACCATAGCAGGATCATGGCTTGATTTGCTGTGGCCATGAAGTCTAAATCACCAAGCACAGAGGTGGAGGCAGAGGTGACAGCTGGTAGCCATTCTCGTCAATAAAGTTGTGACGGTTGAGATGTACAAGCAACCAGAGCCTGCTAATTTCATAGACTTTGAGCCAAGTACTTAGTGTCAAAACCAGCTATGGTCAATGATACAAATGGTTGTGAAGGGTCCCTCGTCAACAGCAGGGCTCTCCCCACCAGACACTTTCGTCCTAGTGGGTTAAAAATGGATCCTGCTTTCCAGGAACAATCAGTTTGAGAAGACTTTATCTTTTAATCTTTTTAGGTCCTGATGATTTTTAAAAAGTCATATTTATTGAGATATAATTTATATACAGTAAAACTCAAAACAGTTTGATGAAATTGGATGAACAGGTAACCCCCTTCACAATCAAGAAAAATAGAATTTCCAGAAAGCTCTCTCATGCCCCTTTTGTTACCATCCTTCCCCCCACCCTTAGCTCCTGGTGACCACTAATGGGTTTCTGTCCCTATAATTATGCCTTTCCCAAAATGTCATAGAAATGGAGTAATATAGCATATAAGCTTTTGCGTCTAGCTTCTTTCATTTAGTATAATACTTTCACGATTCATCAGTGGTGATGCATTTAACAGTAATTTATTCTTTTTCATTGCTGACCAGAATTCCAGAGTATGGATATACCTCAGTTTTGCCAATTACTAGCTAAATGACATTTGTTTCCAGTTCTGGGTGACTATGAATAAAGCTGCTATAAACATCTAGAACTTTATCTTTTTAGGAAAGATTTATGGAAAGTAAATAACTTTGATTTATAGGAAATTAGAACTGCATAAGCTGGAATGATCATAGAGGTGGGAGTTATTTCCTTTTTGATTAACAAACAGAAATACTTTCCTAACATGCTATATTTTTGCATAGCAATTTCTAGTTTATACAAGACAGTTTCACTCACCTTATTTTTGTAATTATCACAGTAACC
Organism: Ursus maritimus; assembly: GCF_017311325.1. Taxonomy (NCBI): domain Eukaryota; kingdom Metazoa; phylum Chordata; class Mammalia; order Carnivora; family Ursidae; genus Ursus; species Ursus maritimus. The sequence goes on along the minus strand of NW_024423343.1, from coordinate 59,942,721 downwards.
CTGAGAAGTAGGTTCAGCATCTTACCCCATTTTACAGATGGTGGCTAAGAAAACTCCCTGCAATCCAGACCGCCTAACTCCTGATCTGGTGTCCTTCCCCTAAACATTTTCTGAACATCCTCTCCATGCAGAACACTCTGCTAAATGCTTTTGGGGTGGTCACAAAAGCAACATAAAATTTATTCTTTTCCCCATCGAGAGGGGACAGTCTGATGCTCTACATCATGTCAGCAGGTAAATGTAAATTAAAACAACAATATACTGTTATGCACCTACTAGAAGGGCCAAAATCGGGAACACTGACAACATCAACTGCTGATGAGGATGTGGAACAACAGGTCATTCATTGCTGATGAGAACACAGAATGGTAGCGCTACTTGGAAGACAGTGGGGCAGTTTCTTACAAAACTAAACATACTCTTACCATATGCTCCAGTATTCATGCTCTTTGGGATTTACCCAGAGAAGCTGAAAACTTACGTCCACACAAAAACCTGCACACAGATGTTTGAGGCAGCCTTACTCATAACTGCTCAACTTGGAAGCAACCAGGATGTGCTTCAGTCGGTAAATGGATAAATTAACTGTAGTACATCCAGACAATGGAATATTATTTAGTGTTGAAAAGAAATGAGCTTTCAAGCCACAAAAAGCCATGCAGGAAATATAAATGCATATTACAAGGTGAAAGCCAGTCTGAAAAGACTACGTACTGAATGATTCCAACTATGTGACATTCTGGGAAAAGCAAAACTGTGGAGGCCGTACAAAGATCAGTGATTGCCACGGGTGTGGGAGGGGTTAATAGAGCCCAGAGGATTTTTTACAGCAGTGTAATTACTGTATGATGCCAGGATGATGCATATATGTCATTATCGTGTATCCAAACCCATATCATGGACGACATTGAGAGTGAACCATAATGTAAACTATGGATTTTGGGTAATTAAGAAGTGCAAGTGTAGGTCCATCAGTTGTAGCAAATGTACCGCTCTGGTGGGTGGTGTTGATAGTGTATGCCTATGTGGGAACAGGGAATATATGGGAAATCTCTGTACCTTCCTCTCAGTTTTGCTCAGAATCTAAAACTGCTCTTAAAAATACAATCTTTTAAAAAGGAGTGGGAGAAACTCAGATGGAACCAGGACAGACACATCTGCCCCAGCCTTAAGAGGAGTGCTAAGCTAGAGCCAACTAACACAACCGCAAGAAACAAACAATCTATGAAGCTTCCTCCGGTCATTTTTGGAAGCAGGCGGGGCATATATTATAGGGAGTAAATCCCACCCAAGGCTGCTGGGAATCAGAAGAAAACAGAGTGACAGTCCCTGGGTGCTTGAAGGCAAGGGGAATTCCCCAAACAGCCATGTTCCAGGGCAGACAAGAAACTGATCTCTAGGATAAGGGAAAACCTTCCTCCTTAGTTTCCAAGTTAGAGAAAGCAATTACCAGGCAAGACTTTCTTTGAACTCAGTCAAAGTTTGACCGGGATAATGACTGGAATTAAGCACTGGAAAATCAAAGTGGAAAATGTTCTCGTAGGCCTGGAATTACCAGAATTGTTTCATGTGGAGACCACGGTTTCTGATGTGGCTGTTGAAAAAAAAAAATCTGTCAGTGAGATTCTATGCTTTAAAAAAAGCATTTTACTTTCTCAGTGCTGCTTTTGGTGGTATTTGCCTGTCAGACCTCCCACAAGTTGGCCTCTTTATGTTCTGATAAGATGGCTACCGACCAGCTGTCATTCCAGCCAGAAACGACACGGGTTCCTGGTGCAATTGGCCAGCAGCAGTTAGGAGGGGAAGGTTGGGCTTTTGTGCCTCATCTGTATGCACCATCTCTGCCAGATACAGTAGGCACTGTTTGCCAGGTCCATTATGAGGGCAGGAAAACTTACCCAGCCTAGATCCCCAACCAAGAAATCTACCTAGACAGTGTCCCTGCTGGAAACCATGCCTCTGGGTCTGTTCTCTGGGTGGGTCATCAAATGCCAGTTCAGGCCAGAGCGGCCTCCTGTGAGGCTGATCTGTGAGACTTTAGAGGCCCAGGCATGTGAAAGAAATAAAGTCTGAATTTTTACTTCCACTTATAAAGGAAAAAATGAGAGTAGAGGTTAATGATTTTTTAAATGTTTACATAAACGGGGCTGTACCATGTAATATTTAGGAATTCAGACTTTAGGGCAAAACTGCTTGGATTTGAACCCTGGCTCTGCCACTCTCCAGCCATGTGTAACTCTTGGGCAAGTCATTTAACCACTCTGGGCCTCAGTTTCCTTAACTGTAAAATGGGGGTAAAAGTGGCCTCTACCTTTTAGAGTTACCATGAAGATTAATGAGTTAATTTTTTTTTAAGGGCTTAGAACACTGCATGGAACATAATAATCCTTACATTTGTGTTTGTTAAATGAAAATAATGGACATTTCCCTAACTCCTATTCTTAATACTCCCTACCCCCCAGCCAAATCAAGCTGAATACATGTACCTAATCTTTTCCTTCTATTTCTTATTTCTTAACATCTGTCAGCTTTACCTCTTCATGTTAGTTTCCTAGGGCTACCATAACAAATTACCCCAAACTTTGTAGCATAAAACAACAGAAACTTATTCTCTTACAGTTCAGGAGGCTGGAAGTCCAAAATCAGCGAGGTTGGTTTCTACTGGAGGCTCCGAGGGAGAATTCTTTCCATACCTTTCTCCTAGCTTTTGGTAGTTCCTGACAATGTCATTCCTTGGCTTATAGACCCATTATTCCACTCTTAGCTTTCATTATCACATGCTTTCTCCCTGTGTCTATGTCTTCACATGGCCTTTTATAAAAACACTAATCATTGGACTTAAGACCCACCTTAATCCAGTATGACCTCATCTTAAACTAATTACATCTACAAAGACCTTATTTCCAAGTAAGGCCACATTCTGAAGTTCTAGATAGACAGGAATATTGAGGGGACTCTAATCTACCCACCTCACCCTCTTAAAAGTTTTAGGGTGTCTAACATCTGTTACCTCATTTTATTCTTACCCTCTGTATTAGAATGTAAGCTCCATGAGAGTAGGGACTGTATCTCTTTAAGTGTACTCTGAGGCAGCCAGCGTTGCTTAACATGAGTTTGCTGGGCCAACTCAAGGGCATGGAGAGACATGGTGCCATCAGGCTGGGTGTGGGAAGGTGATGTTTGAGGTAAGAGAGTCACTCAGAAGGAGAAAGAGGGACGGGATGGAAAAAAAAAAAATCCCATCCAAGAAAATAAAAAAGGAGGAAGGTCAGAGATCCCAAATGGTATATGGTATATCTGGAAGTACTGCCAGCAAATTTGAAACAACCAGAGTCAGAAGGAAGGTGCAGGATGAGACAGAACAAGGTTTACATTGCAGGTCAGAGGAAAAGGAGATGGCACTGCCTCAGGGCAAAGCCTGAAGCATATCTCCTCTGTGGGGAGGAGGGGCCCTGCTACCAGTGTGGTTTCTTCTACAGCCAAGGAATCCAACTGAAAAGAACCAGCCCTCTTCAGATACCTGAAGGTGTCTGAGGTGGTGGAACATCTGAGGTGGTGGAACATCTTCAACCCATCATGCCCTCGAGTGTCATGGAGAATGGAAGAAGACATGTGATAGCCAAGATAGACCCTTCAGTATTTTTCCACTCAAGTCGTGAGCTGTTTTGGTAGCGAAGTACTTAGGTATTTATCAACATGAGCTAAGCTGACTGGACAATGAAAAGCTGCAATTGTGGTAGTCCTCAACCTAGTGGAATGTGTAGTCTCTCTTTTCCATGACAGCATTATTGGTTGTCGATCCCCAACTGTCAGTGAACAGGACTACAAGATGAAAGGAAAGGACAGACATGCGTAAGGGGCGGAGATGTGGAGGAAGGGAGGGGACCTTGTCCCTCCTTTTACTTCCCTGGTGGTACAACTGAAAAGGAAATAGGAAAACCATCCAGTTGTCCAACCGGAAACCCTGTCCTGGTACACTTAAGACCTCTATTTGTTACCCAGCTCCCTATTTGACTAATGCAATCATTGAGACAGAGGTTATCCGAATTATCAAGTCACCAAGCTGGTAGGGAGTTCAGTCAGGACAGTTACCAGTTCCCCTGTTTTCTACAATTAGCCCCTTTCAACCACACTGTATTAAATCATAAAAATAAATATCGAATCTGTTGGTGAGATTTATTACTTTGGAGTCTCAAACCATAAGACAAGTGTGGGTTTCCCTAGCCACATTGTGGGACCCACTTGGATAATTCATCCAGATGTGGGAGTATAAGCTTGATAAGTTCCTCCTTTGTTTCATTCCACAGGGCACCCTTCAGACCAAAGCAGAGATCTGCAGCCCACTGTCGCCGGGGATAGCGAGGAAAGTGCCCAGGATCAAGACTACAGTGAGCCTGGTGACCACACAGGTGGGATCATTAGAGGTTTGGGATGGGTGTCCTATATTCAGGGACGTTCCAGAGAAGGTTCCAGAGATGGAAATGACCACCTGATATGGACCCTCTGTTTTCCTGTAGGAGACAGCTGTTTAAATTCAGGGGCAGCCTTGCAGAGGATCCTGATCAGTGATTTCACAGAAGGAAAGAGTAGACAGAGATAAGCTCAGCTTCTTGGCAGCCGCCCCCTCTGCCTACTGATCTGTTTACTGGGGAAACCGGTCTAGTTGTGGCTCTCCTTACCGATTGCGTCTCCTCAACTCCTCCTCTTGGAGTGGATGCTGACATATTTCTGTCTGATCTACCTTGGGACTTACGAAAGTTCAGCTTCTCAAGAAGGTCTTTCTATGACCCTGATATTGGTACATCGATCTCAAACTGATGGAGAACATTTATGGTGGGGAGGAAGGCCATGGACAAGAAATTAAAAAAGAAATTGATTATCTGGTCTAAGCCACCCTCCATTAGTTAACATCATCATAAAATGAGAACATTAGACAGACTAAATAAGTGGTTTTAAACATTTAAAAAATATTAGAATCTTTCCTTTTTGCAGTTTGAAGTTTCTGGACTTCTGCTAGAAGAAGCTGTGATTTTTAAAAATACGGCCTTTCATGCTAATGCCAGCATTTTCTGAAATGTGAAGATGAGGTGCCCTGGATTTCACAGTAGAGTTTGCAGTTTATCTGCTGGGCCCAGCAAAGAATTTCTGGGCACTTCCCACTCCTTTGGAATCTGCCACTCAGCCTCTGTTTCAAGGAAATACCGAACTCGGACTTTACCTTGGAGCAGGGAAGTTAGGGAGTAGGAGAGAAGGAAAAGAGGGGGAGCCCAGGGAGCAGCAGTGTTTCCTGAATTTGAGGAGACTGTTTGAGGGGGTGGAGACAGGATGCCTACCTGTTACTGACTCATGGCCTAGACCCTTTCTCCTTAGCGGAAGTCATAAATAGAAGGTCTTCCAGTGTAATCACCATGCAGATATGTTTTGTTTGGCCAGACACAGTGTTTTTTTAAAAAACTTTGAACCCAAATGTCTTTGGGTGGGGTGTACATTCTCTGGTTCACCACAGACCCCACCACTTCCCACCCTCTTTGCCTGACAGTGCACACATTTATGTTACCTGGGTGACCCCAAAGATATTTGAGTTTGCACTGCCTGCTCTCTCGTGTTTTTGGCCAGACACCTTTCTGTCTTATTCCAAAATGATCCAGTGGAGAATTGGCTTGACTTTCCTGGGAAATATGAATGGCTCATTGAGCTCAATCTGACTTTGGAAAGATTCGACTCCTTCAGAGAAGTCCCTCCCAGCATTGCATTATTTCGTTGAACCAAAACACTTAGGGATGCTCTTCTGAGGAAAAGAGACCCCTATTTGGAGAAGCCTCTATTGCCCCACTTGCACGCGCCTCAGGTCTGCTATGCAAGCTCATCATTGAATTTTTTCAGCCAAGTCACTGGTCTTATTTCTTTTAACTTGATCTATTCGCTTAGAATGGACCACCCTGTTTTACCTTCCTGGTTTTCTCCATATCTTTGCTTCTCCAATCTCCTTGTTCAGCAATTAATTTCCAAAGAGATGCCAGATGATTCCAGCTGTCACCAGGACATACTTAAAAATATTTCACAATATTGGGTTTTGCTTTGAACTCAGTAGTTTGATGGCCTCCTTCTTATTGAAGTTTATGTTTTTACTCTGACTCAAATCCTTCTCCCTGCTCTTCAGGCAAAGCTGGGGGATGGAGGAACAGACTTCATCTAAGTTTATTAGGAATATGCTGTAAGTTTTCTGTTTGATTTTTATACTTCAAATAACTCTTAAAAATCAATATTTTGATGACTGAAGTGTAAATGAATGAGAAACATGGAATAAGTTCTTCCTTCAATTACATGAACAGAAATTCTGTGGGTTTTTATCGGAAACCCAAGCAAAGTAACTGGGGGCATTTACTAAGTTCAAGTAAAGATGTTGGCGCTTCCTCTCTGGAGGTGGGCATAGCATCTTTCTCCTGAGAGTCCCAAACCAAAAGGGACTTGGTGATCTTTTCTTGCTTTGCTTTCTCCTCTCTGAATTACTGTTAAGCTGCTATTGCTCCTCTTTATTTTGAAGATCTCAGATAGGTGGAGACAACGGCAATCTCAGCTTTCCACATGGGTGATACCATTTGGGCTTTGATCAGTGCCTGGTAGGTTGCTCTCCATTCTGCTGAATTGGGCCAGAGGACAAGGTTAAAGATTAATAACCTTGTTATTCTTAATAAGGAAAGAGAGTTATTTGTGCCCCCGAAGTAGGCTCCCCTTCCTCCTTTTTTAAGTCAATTCTTGCTTTTATGTTGCTTGTCACCGTATTACAAGTGAGCTTAGGCCAAACAGTGTTTTAGAATCTCCAGGAGAGGGCACCTGCCTGATCCTCTCACTGGAGGGGTCAGTCAATCAAGAGATGGCAGGGAAGGGAAGGAAGGGAATCAGGTCATGAAATTCTGGAAGGCTGCAGCTATTTTTCTTGATTTCTTTTTTTTTTTTTTCTCTTCTTCTTTCAACATTGTTTCACTGTTTGGTCATAATGTTTTTTTGTGTAATAATAAAAATATAATAATGTTCCACTTAAAATTTTATCTTTATTCTTTTGGTGTTTATAGCAATAATAACAACAACAACAGATGGTCTAATCTATCACTGATAGCTCGAAGAATTCCATTTCTTTTACGTAAGAGATATTTATGTTTAAGGAACCAAACTAATAACAGAATCAGAGCTTACTCTTCGCAGAATAGACAACATAAAACCATTGATTTCTATATTCCTTTTTCTGCACTCTTCATCATGCTCTATGTTCAATCATTACAACTTCAACCTTTTACATTTTTTTAAGATTTATTTATTTATTAGAGAGAGAAAGAGCCTGGGAGTGGGTGTGGGGAGGGGTAGAGGGAAAGGAAGAGAGAGTCTTAAGCAGACTTCCTGCTGAGCCCAGAGCTTGACATGGGGCTCCATCTCACGACCCTGAGATCATGATCTGAGCCAAAACCAAGAATCGGACACTTAACCAACCGCACCACCCAGGCGCCCCCAACCTTACACATTTTATGCATCTTGTGCAGTATATCACAATTGCCAAGTTAACAGATTATCTTCACTGTTTATATTTTGGTTTGGATGCTTTTAGATGACCTGAAATAAGGATAGTAAATAGGGACAGTCTCTCCCCATACCAGTTGATTAGTAGTGACTGTGTGAAACTGTAATTCTCAGCCCTGGCCACACGTTAAAATCACCCAGAGAGCTTCTTAAAATTGACGCCAATCCTACCCCAGGTCAGTTTCAGAATCCCTAGGGGCTAGGCTTAGGCATATTTAAAATCTTCCTGGGTGATTTGAATGTATAGCTAGGATTAAGAATCATTGATCTGGAGCAGTGTCTGTCAAACTTCAGCAGGGATCCAGGTCACCTTGAGGGCCTGTTAAAAACAGATGGCCAGCTCCCACCACTGGACATTCTGATTCACTAGGTTTTGGATGGGGCCCAAGAATGTGCATTTCTAACAAGTGTCTAAGTGATGTTGATGCTTCATGTGTTGTCCTCATGAAGTTGTGATCATGTGGCATCTGCACCATGGGGACTTCTGATGTAAAGCATGTTAAGAAGGAACTTGAGGGCCGCCTAGGTAGCTCAGTTGGTTAAGCGTCTGCCTTCAGTTCAGGTCATGATCTGGGGTCCTGGTCCAGCTCTCTGCTCAGCGGGGAGCCTGCTTCTCCCTCTCCTCTGCCTGCTGCTCCCCCTGCTTGTGGGTGCTCTCTCTCTTTCTCTGTCAAATAAATAAATAAAAACTTTAATAAAAAAAGGGGGGGGGACTTGAAGCTGGAGAGCCTGGGTGGCTCAGTCGGTTGAGCATCCAGCTCAGGATTTCTGCTCAGATCATGATCTCATGGGTTGTGAGGTCAAGCCCCACATCACACCCACCCCCTCCCATGGGAGTCTGTTGGGATCCTCCCTCTCTCTCCCTCTACCTCTCCCCCAACTGGAGTAAGCTCACTCTCTCTCAAATAAATAAATAAATCTTAAAAAAAAAAAAAAAAAAAAAGGAACTTGAACCTGAATTAAGATTTAGTGGAAAAGAGGGGGATGATTGATTAGTTATGACTGGGCAGCCATGGTCACAGGAAAGAAGAATTGTATTTGTTCCTCCCACTCTTGAGAAACTTATCAGTAAACTGCCCTCATTCACAGTGTAGACATGGGTTATCCCGGGAATGATTCCCTAGTTACAGTTTGTCCTACCCACATTGTGACAATCCATTCTACGATGTACATTCTGCATCAGCAGGCAGCCCCACTCTGTCCAGCTGGGACTGGAAGCTGGTCTGCTGTCTAGCCCACTGCCATTCCAACTCCTGCACGCCACCACCATTGCAGTGGACCTCTCCTGGGGGCCTCTAATCTCTGTCCACTATCTCTATCTATTGCTGGAGAAAGGTAGCTTGTTTTCCCATAACTATGAATTATTTTACCCAGTTTGCTGGCTGGGATCACAGAATAAGTCAGTGTTGATGACGTGTCGTAGACAAAGGCTGCATAACACCATTTGGGCAGGGAGAGAGGTGCTGCAGAGTATGGATGGGTGCTAAAACCTAACCCTGCCTCTGAACTTAGCTGTAGATCTCTAAGTTTTTTGTTTGTTTTCTTGTTTGTTTTCTCTCTGTTCTGAGGGGCTCTAATAGATCATAAAAGCAGTCCACAAACAGAATTCAACGGTGGCCATGCAGTGACTTCAAGCAACTCTCCTGCTGACACTGAGAAAAATCGGTGAGTCTTATCCATAGTGTTTCCAGTCTGAAACTCAGGTGTTCTCTGTTCCAATGGACAGTGAAACAGAAGTATTTCTAACAGTGTGTTATATTGGTGAGTTGGAGAAAGTAGAGCCAAAAAGTGTTTTTTATGGATTCTCCCAGGTCAGAGGTCATTACTCTGTGGGCAGAAGGTCTTTATTCTGCAGGGCAGCCTGAACACAACCTGCTTTTTGGATTCTCTTCATGGTAAAACAGGTACTGGGCCTCATTAGGTTAAAGCAGTTTTTCTCAACTGAGGACAGTTTTGCTCCTCTTCTCCCTGGGACATTTGGCAATGTCTGGAGATATTTTTTTTGTCACACCTTTAGGGGGTGGAATTGTGCTCATGGCTTCTAGTGGGTAGAGACCAGGGATACTGCTAAACACCCTACCATGCACAGCACAGCCCCTCACAACCAAGTATTGTCCAGCCCAAAATGTCCCAAGGTAGAAAAACCTTGGGTTTAAGATAAAGCAAAAAGGGAGTATCATTTCCTGTTTACCCACCAGTTTCTAGTTAAGTAAAACTCAAAATAAGTAGAGGGTCACAGCCCAGGGCTACGGTGCATCATCTTCAGTGTGCACAGGAGCTGCTCAGGCCTCCAGAGGACAATGCCCCTGGCTAAATGTAAGCTCAGGTCACTTTAAGTCAGGCCAGCCCAGGCCATCAAGCACTGGAGACTGAAGGAACTCCTAGGCTTCCAGTTCTTCAGGGACATCTCCATAACCTACCTTCTCCCAGAAGAGGTTTTCAGGCCCTGTGATACATGTCACCAGGAAGAGGACACAACTACAGGAAGGAGTGGACCATGGCAAAGGGAAGGTCTAACTAGAATGAAGCTTACCTTTCGTATTTTCCTCTAAATCAGTTATAGGGACTTTTCATTAAAAGTCTTCTCCAGGATTTGGAGAAAGAAGCAGATCGTTAGAAACTTCTTTGCAAAAAGAAGTGGTTTTGATTTGTAATTTTAAAAAATATTTCTTAATTATTTGAGATTTCTTTTTTTTTTTTTTTAAGATTTTATTTATTTATTTGACAGAGATAGAGACAGCCAGCGAGAGAGGGAACACAAGCAGGGGGAGTAGGAGAGGAGGAAGCAGGCTCCTAGTGGAGGTGCCTGATGCGGGGCTCGATCCCATAACGCCAGGATCACGCCCTGAGCCGAAGGCAGACGCTTAACGACTGAGCCACCCAGGCGCCCCTATTTGAGATTTCTTACTAATATTTTTGAGACTTGACAAATTACATTATCAGTACTTCTCTAGTGGTCTCAAATTGTTGTTGGACTGCTTGTTAAGTAGACTGCTTTCCCAGTAGAACAGCTCATTGAAGGGTACTTGAGGAAATATTATAGGCCTATCACCTCATACTAGAATAACAAAGTTTAGAATTTCTGATGCAGCAGGAAGACCCTTGAACTTCGCAGGTGGAAGACTTCAGTTCTGGTCCCAGTGCTGACATTTTCCAGCTGTTTGACCTTGGACAAGTCACTAAACCAGTTTGGTAAATGGCTCTGGCTCCAGCCCAAGCCTGACTCCTCTCAACCTAAGCTGGTGGCTGACTTTACAGAGTATCAGGGCGGTGCTGTGAGCAACTTCAACTTGGCTTCCCTGCATCTCAGAATCTCTCTTTCTCTTCAGCTATTCTTTCTTCCTTTGCTCTTGTCTCAAAAGACTACGGGTCTTTTCCTTGCACAGGCTAACACCTTCATTCACAGTCCTGTCCTCCAGGCCCTGCCCCCATCAGTTAGCCCACTCTTGCTTTCACAGCTTTCTCTCTCTGCTGTCTCCTTCCATTTTGCTTATTATACCTTTCTCCATTCTACAAAAAAGGCTACTCTTGGCCCTGGCCTCCCTCTTACTTTTACTATTAGACTTCCTCAGATGGGCATCTGGGTCAGCCGCCTCATTCCCTCACCTACCCTTCCTCCTTGATCCTGAAATCTGACCTCTGCCCTCCCCGTGTCTCTGCAACTGCTCTTGGGAAGTTCAGCTCCCAGTTGCTAGAACCTCACCTTCATCAGACTTTGTAGCACCCGTTCCATGGGCCATGCTGGCCTCAGGTTGCCCTCTTCCTTGGGTGTTTGCAGACCGGCAGGCTTCAGGCTCTTCCTCTAAGATGCCTTGGTCTCTGTCTTCTCGGGCTCCATCCTCCTCATCCACCCACCATTGAAATGAGGCAGTTCTGCAGGTCCTTGACTGTCTTTCTTCTCTACTCCTCACCTGGTGATATCCTCTCTCACTGGTGTGTTCTGATACCAACTCTCAGCTCAGTGAGCATGGTTCTCAGGTCTCTATTCTGAATCCCTCACTCCCATGCCCAACCCTGCTGTCCGTGTGTTTCTGATTTATACACCAGAGCCTCGGCAGAAAAGTCCCCAGTAAAGTACCTTTTGTGCCTGACCCTCCTACTGTGGTGAATTGCACAAACGCTCTCTGGTGACCTAGCCTTGAAACCTGGCAGTCAGTTTTTCTTTCTGGCAGTCAGTTTTGATCCCTGCCTCTCATGTAACCCCACCTCCAGTCATTTTCTTAGCGTCCTTCCCTGGTTCAGGCCTGCCATTATCTCGTTCTCTCTCTCCTGTTTCTCTTCTTTACAGACCGGCTTTTATTTCTGACACCTGATCAATTGTCCTAAAGCATATTCTGACTTTTCAAAGAACTTTAATGGCTTCCCATTTTAGACCAAAAGAGGTTCAGACGTCTCAGTGTGCCATATCAAGGCTCTTTCTGTCTTGCTGGACTTTGTCTTCCAGACTCACCTCCAGCATGCCCTGATATGCACCCTGTGCGGTCAGACTTACTGTTTTATCAGCGCACCTACCTCTGTTCTCTCTGCTCATGCCTTTCTGTTCAGCAATTAGCTGTCTCATCAAGACACATTGTCATATCCCTTTCCTCCATGAAGACCTCAGTTCTCTTCAACATTCCTTGAACACTTGTAGTCCATTATAACAGAACTACTCAAAATCCTGGCTCACGACGAGGTAATGAACTTCTATCAGAATGTAAAGCAACACACTGCTTTCTTCATCAAGGTTTGCTATGAAAAAAAATATCAGTGCAGCTAACCAGTGTGCTTGGTGATAAATTGATTTACAGTCTGGCACAAGCTCCTTATGACGTTGTGAGCAGTAATGGCTCACAGACAGGGTCCTGGGCCCACACTTTGATTTATCACTCTGTTGTTCTTCACATATTGCCTGGTGTTGTGGTTGACTCTACGCTGACAGGTAGAGTCCTCTCAAAGGTGAGGACTGAGTCTTACTTCTCCCTGTTTCCAATACGTGCAGTAGGTACTCAATAAGTTTATTGAGCTGACTTCCAATGCCCCTCTTAAGGCTCAGATTTTTATGAAAGAAATGTTCTTCCTGCTTAATCTTTGGGTGATGGCAGCAACAATAGGATTGAGAATAATTCATCAGATAGGACATGCCTGCCCCAGGGAGCTAGGGGTCTCATTTTGCCCTCTGTGCTTGATGATCACTTTCAGTGCCCTGTGGATCAACCCAGGGGTCGATAGGAAGGAAGCTGGGGGGGAGGGGGATGCCAGGGGAAGAGATGGGCAGACTAAGAAGAAAGCCAAGTCTTGCCAATGATGATGCTCTTAGCAGTAATTAACAGACCCTCCAACTAATATGTTTAAGAATCCCTCAGGATAGAGGTCTAAACACAAAAGTTCTGGTGCTGGTTCATTTGCTCAGGGATGTCATTAAGGATATGGGTCCTCTTCATCTCTTTGCTACTTTCCACACATCAGTAGTGCCCCCATATGTGGTCACAAGGTGGCTGAAGCAGCGCTAAGCACTACTGCCTCAGATGGCAATGTCCAAAGCAGGAAGGAAGAGATGGATGGGAAGGTGGCTCTCTTCAGGAGTCTCTGTCTGTTTCCCAGAAGTCTCTAGGACACCCCTTGCATCTCACTGGCCAGCGATTGCCAATTTGCAGAGGTGGCTCTGCCAGGGAGCTGCAAGGAAAGCTGGGAACGTGAGCATGGGCATTTGCAGCTTCGTAGGAGAGAACGCCAGAAGAGTCCTGAAGGGGTAGTGATGGGAGCAGATAGGTACCAGGGAAAGATAAAGGGAAGGCAAAATCAGAGGGAAGAGTTCATAAGGAAGACCCAAACATGGCAAGAAATATTGCTGAGAATAAGAACAATGTAATCATTCAGATTGACTCAACATTTGTTGTGAATCCAGGTCTTTTCCACAATGATCTCACATGATTCTCGTTCTGGCCTTTTGGGTGGTATTACTGACTCCACGTTACTGATAAGTAAACCAAACCAGGGAAGGCTAAGATAAGAAGGTCCCACATGCTGGTCTAGAGACCAGTGCTGAGTTGGACGTATCAGATTTACCTACTCCTGCCCTAATCAGCTAACTGGGAGGGTCACCCAGTGTCACACCGAGAATAGATGGCAGGTCTGGGTTTGAAATCAGAGCTTCTCTCTCCAACAATAAAAACAACTAACATTTGACATTGATTAACAAATTCCTGGGCACTGTACTAAGTGTTCTTCATGTATTACCTTATTTAATCCTTATATAACTACCCGACGAAAGAGGTATACATTTTACAATTTCTGACATTAACATATTACAAGTAATTCACTTTCTGGTGGCGGTGTCTGGAGAAGACATGCAGAAATGGCATCTCCACGGGGAAGGAAAAGAAGAAAAAACAGGTCATCAGCCTTGGACCTTGGGTAGCTAAAGGAGAAAATGTGTGTTGTGTCTGCCACATCTTTGCATCCTTCAGTGACACTTCTGTCCATGTCACCGATCTTTCTGGCAAGGAAACCATCTGCCGTGTGACTGGTGAGATGAAGGTGAAGGCTGACCCAGATGAGTCCTCTACCTGTGCTGCCATTTAGCTGCCAGAATATAGCCCAGAGGGGCAAGTTGCTGGGCATCACTGCGTTCCACATCAAACTCTAGGTCACAGGAGGAAATAGAACCAAGACCCCTAGACCAGGGTCCCAGTCAGCCCTCCGAGCCCTTGCCTGCTCAGGCATGAAGATCAGGTGGATTGAGGATGTCACCCTCACCCCACATCTCCGACAGCACCTGCAGGAAGGGGGTTGCCGTGGTTGCTATGAACAGGATTCCTCAAATTATTGTTTTCTGTTAATAAGTTGCCTTTGTGGAAGCTTAAAAAAAAAGATATTATAGGGGCGCCTGGGTGGCACAGCGGTTAAGCGTCTGCCTTCGGCTCAGGGCGTGATCCCGGCATTATGGGAACGAGCCCCACATCAGGCTCTTCCGCTATGAGCCTGCTTCTTCCTCTCCCACTCCCTCTGCTTGTGTTCCCTCTCTCGCTGGCTGTCTCTATCTCTGTCGAATAAATAAATTTTAAAAATCTTTAAAAAAAAAAGATATTATAAGTGATTTGCCAATGTGGCTTAGTAAAGTGACAGAGTCAGGGTTTGGATGCAGGCCTTCTGACTCCAGAGCTGACACTTTTGAGATACTGTTACATTTCTGTTGCCAGTCTAGGTTCCAGGCTCCAAATGCTTAGCCCATGGCTTTTTTCTGCTCTGTGTTCTTTATAACTGTCATTGTAACAAATCTTAAATCACAGCCAGCTAAGAAATAAACTCTGATTGGCATAAAACTGTCATCCTGTGACTGGTGGAAAAATTCCAGCCCCAAAGTCTTGGGATAAAGCCTCGTGGAGAAGATGCTCCCATCTGTATATCATGGGGGTGGAAGCAAACTTGGCTAAGGAGAAGGCAACTCCAGGTTGAAAGTAGAAATCAGTGGTTGGGGTGGCACTCCTCTGCTCCACATCCTCCGCGAGCCTGTAACTATGTACAGTGAATGACAGAAAGGAAATAGTCTTTCATGTCGTGGGGCTTTGTTCCCATGATGGTAATCCTCTATTTTAATGCTGATAAATACAATAGTGAGGATTATGCTCCTTAATTTAATTTGGCCTGCATATGGCAAAGCTCTCGCAAGGCTTTTATTTGACATTCTTTAGCACAGCCAGCCTGTTGTATAAAAAGAAGGCCCTACAAGGGAGGCAGGAGATTGATAATGCTGGTGCACATGTTTTCACCCGGCAGCTTGTAACACACCTCCGGAGAAGCTGCTTCGTGTGGGCCACCTGAGTGAGGATTCAGACTCAGAGTGATGGGATCTTCATGACTCAGGCAGCTTGAGGAGAGCTGGCACCTCACGAGAGGGGAAAACGAGCACATATTTCTCCCGTGTGTCATCCTTGCAGCTCTGGGGCTTGGAGCCAGTTGGGCTGACCTCAGAATCGATGAGCCAGAGAAACAGCCTCCCAGTCAGGGCCGACTGTGGGCCAGATTTTCATGTGGGCTGTGAAAGTATGGATTGCCACATATCTTGACAAACACTCTGCATGAGGGGGTCATTGCAGAAATATGTGGCACCATGAAGAAGATGAAACAAAACAAAACTTTTCTTATGTATCAGGAGGACCTTTCCTTTCCCACCCTTCAGTACCCATGCTCAGTTTTCCTTCCACTTCCATTTCACGCCCACAGGGGGCTAGTGCCCTCCAGCAAGCTTTCTACTGCTGTGGCCAAGTCAATGCACCAAGGCATTAGAGGACCTTATATGGACCCCGAAGGAAGTAGGCAGCAGGTGTGGGAACAGTGGTGGAGGTGGTGGCCTTCTTTGATGAAGCGCTGATGATGTGAAAGACACTCTGTGTGTTATCTCATTTTTTTGGAAAGCAGATGGGCCTTGGTGACAGTCCCGGGTTAAACTATAAGTCTTTGGGCAGGTTCCTTCATCTTTCTGAACTTCAGGATGCTGGGCTGCAAAACAGTAGTGAGTGTGAGGATAAGAGATGATCTGTGCAAGGGAACTAGTGTAGTTCTGGATGCATAATAAATGCTATGGGATGATGACCAGCTGCTGTTGCTTGTGGTGATAGAAGTGGTAGCAATAGTGGTAATAGTAGTAGTTAAAAGGTTACTGTAGGGGGGCGCCTGGGTGGCACAGCGGTTAAGCGTCTGCCTTCGGCTCAGGGCGTGAGCCCGCCGTTCTGGGATCGAGCCCCACATCAGGCTCCTCCGCTATGAGCCTGCTTCTTCCTCTCCCACTCCCCCTGCTTGTGTTCCCTCTCTCGCTGGCTGTCTCTATCTCTGTCGAATAAATGAATAAAATCTTTAAAAAAAAAAAAAAAAGGTTACTGTAGGGGCACCTGGGTGGCTCTATTGGTTATGCATCTGCCTTCCGCTCAGGTCAACATCTCAGGGTCCTGGGATCGAGCCCTGTGTTGGGCACCCTGGTCACCAGGGAATCTGTTTCTCTCTCTCCCTCTGCCACTCCCCCTGCTTGTGCTCTCTCAGTCTCTCTCTCAAATAAATAAATAAAATCTTTTTAAAAACTTAAAAAAAATTTTTTTATTTAAAAAAAATTAAAAAAATAAAAGGTCACTGTAAAGCTAACCTGATATGAAGGGTCAAAACCCCTCTGGCTTTGCTCTAGGGCTTTAGACTAAACTAAGCATTGAGGATTCCAGCACTTTAGAAACGTTGAACAATGCTCACTCTCTGCTTTAACTTGAGAGCCAAATTTTATTTTCTTGTGTTCCTGGAGATTATCTCAGGGATAAATCTGAGGTTGACTTTGGGCCCAACTCACCCTTGCCAGTATGGCCAGGATTCCACTGGCACACCCTCAAATGATAACTTTCAGAGCTCACTCGATTATTAGGGCCTTCTTAGAGTTTCTTGATTTTTAAAATATTAATTGGTCACATTTATTTTCAAAACCTTTTTGAAGCCAGAAACCTTATCACCAGCTGAAAGGAACTGCAGGAAAAAAATCTGTTTTGAGTTATATTTTTCCTTGTGGATTTGCCTATGGCTGTACATAAATATTTATCTGAACTATTTCAACAAACCTTAAATCATCAGTGATCCTTATGCAAAGGAGCCTTTTAGAAGGATTGTGGATGTCAAGAATGTCAGCAGTCCAAGTTCTCTTCATAGGACCAGATTCCAGAGACTGGAGGCCTCTTTTAAAATATTTGGAGCTGTTTGGTGGTTTTCAATATGTCTTTTGTTTTCCTGTTTCTGTATATCTGTTCATGCTATTCCTTCCGAATAGAATTTCCTTGCCAGTTCTTTCTTTACCTGTTTATATTTTACCCATTCTTCAAGGTATCACACATGTGGCACCTCCTGCAGGGCCTTGAAGCAGACTAGAGCTCGGAGAAGAATATCCCAGGCGGGAGAAAGAGTGAGCCATGGTCCAGAGGCAGGGTGTTCAGGGGGCGCTCAGGGAAGGTGAGGTGTCCAGTGGGATGACGGCTGAGGGGGGAGGGGTGGGAGTGGCGGGATGCAGAGAGTACTATAACAGGCAAATAGGCAGATGGGAGCCAAGACGTAGGAGGCTTAAAAGATGCACGAAATATTTTGGACCATATTCTGTAAGCTGAAAGATGTACACGTACAGTTTGGGTAGAATATGGTCTGCAGACATATTTTGTTTGGCCTGCACAATGTTTTTGAAATTCTTAATTAGTTTCCAACATATAAAAACAGATTCCATGGAATAATTCGGATTTCTGATGGCTTTTGAAAAATTGGAGTATCTAACAGCAGTCTGTTGGAACCGTGTAGAAGCTGTCTTTCAGTGATACCTTCTCATGGCCTACTTAATTCATGGCCTGGCCCCACTAGCCTCTGAGTCTGATTCCTGTCCAGTGTGTGCAGAGGCACCATGCAGGCAGAGGAAGTGGTTTAGGCTACAGACCCTGGAGCCAGATTGCTTCTGTCTGGGCTCAGGTCGGTGTCCAGCTAGCTCTGACCTTGGGCAAGTTAAAGCATATGTCTAATAATGGCACCTTCCTCCTATGGCTGTTGTGAGAATAAACTATAGGGAATGTTTAGAAGACTACCTAGCATGTAGTAAATGCACAAAAACGTTAACTGTTATTACTGTATTCTACATGAGATAATAAACTCCAGGGTTGAAACTGTCACTCACTTCTGAATGATTCAGCTAAATCTGGATCTAGAATCATGGGCCATCATAAGCATAAAGGTAATTGAAATGGATGAATGAATATGTGCTCTTTCAATTTTTATTTCTGTCAAATCCAAAGGTAAATTTAATTTGTTTGACCTCAAGAAATGCTTCTTATTTATGTTGAGTTTGACTTGAACATAATAATTGATTTTTAATAAATTAGTAATCTGGCTTTCTCAGAAACCTAGCAGAGCTAACAAAATAAGTAAGGGAAATGTTAACATTGTCTCATTTTTCTATGATGAATCTAACTGCCTAACTCAAAAATAAGACCCAGATACTTAATTATGTGTTTTCTTTATGAAGCTCAATTATTGGCAGGTAGCTGTCTGTGGTTAATATCTTAATTTAGGATTGGTTCAGGGGCAGCTAGGTGGCTCAGTCAGTTAAGTGTCTGCCTTCAGCTCGGGTCACCATCCCAGGGTCCTGGGATTGAGCCCTGTGTCAGGCTCCCTGCTCAGCGGGAGCCTGCTTCTCCCTCTCCCCCTCCCCCGCACCCGCTCATGCCGTCTCTCGCTGTCTCTCTCTTTCTCAAATAAATAATTCAATGGTCTTAAAAAACAATTTAGTGTTAGTTTCTAGGAACCAGATGTAGTGAACTTAAGCGGAAATAATGTTAGAACACATTTTTTACTTGGGTTCTCTGACCACTCCCACACACACACACACACACACACACGAGATCCACACTTCAAGGCAATGTTTTGTGCCCGGTGTCTCAGACAAACATGAAGCATCTTCAGAAATGATTTGGACAGCTTGGCATGAAAACCAGTTTCTGGTATGTTTGACATAGCTTATGTATCGCTGAAGTTACGGCACCACCCCATCAAGGCCTTTAATGTGATCACCTGAGGACATGAACACATTTGCCATTAGCAAATGATGCTGTCAGCCAGTGATGGCATGAGCTCTGCAGAGCCGACCTGCAAAGTTGGATACACTTTTTCTCTGGAAAACTTGAACATTTACAGAGAACTTTGGTCCAGTGACATTTCATTTTATTTGGATAAGTATCATCTAAAACTGAACGATGTGCTCAAGATTCTAAAAAGTTACTCTTTAACTTTGTACTTTAAATGTCAACTCCCCTTTCTTTAAAAAAAAATCAACTTTTTAGAATGATGATGCCTCTACATTTTCTAAAGAAATCTCCATCTTTCTTTACCTCTCTCCCTTTCCTTCTTTCTTTCCTTCTCTCTCTCTCTCTTTCAATGTCTCTATCTCTCTCCTTATATAGTTGATACCTACACCTCTAAAGTTCTGGTTTCTCATCTAAAGGACAATTTCAAGTAATGACAAAATCTGGCAAGTTCTTACCATTTTATTATCCCTTGTTTATAACCTACATATTACCCATTTTGTGAGTGTAGGAGAAAAGAAAACCTGCTCAAGTTGAAAATATTGCATGAAACAAAATTTGTGTAAACATGAATTCTGCATAAAAGTGTTTATCATCAACACTTAAGGAAATCTAGATTATAATCCTGAGGTTAGAGGAGGATTAACTTTGTATATTTCCACAACCTTATTAACTTGATTTCCTTTTCTTCTCTGGGTTAAAATGAAAAAATATTAGTGTTTCTGCTCCAACTGTGTTTTGTGAATTCAGTGGCAGTTGGCTTCTACCTGTAAGGCACAAATACTCCAGCATATTTCCCATTAGCATTGCCCCAGTCACTTTAAGAAGGAACCTAAGCCAGTATTTGCCACGGAAGCTGTTGACAGTAGTAATGCCACACTTTTTCTGTGTGTATCTCAGTGACTTCTCAGACTTGTCTCCTTGATAAGTAGACAAAACAGGAGGAGGGTTGAATTTTTTTCGTTTCATCTGAATGGTGTAGGTCAGGAAGACAGGAATAGAGAGCTTTGGTGAAACAGGGCTCTAGCGACCGCTGTGATTGGGAAATTAGATAATAAACAGACCCTGTTACCAAGATTCTAATGGCCTAAAATCAACACAGTCTGGAGACACAGGCAGGAATGGCCTTCCTTGCTCTGGCCCAGACCTTCCCCGGAGAGCTCTTTGTGTCAACAGGAACAGCCAGCGCTCCTGGCTGGCTCCCAGCGCTCAGAGTGGGGCTATCATTTTTGTTTGCTTTGCAAATATCTTAATGGGAAGTGGTTCAACACCACCTATGGGTTAATCTGAGGGGTTCTGCTTGGCAGCTGTTAGCTCTGAGAACCACATGGCTGCTCTCGGGTGGAGGGAGTCAGGCTGATGGTTAACTACCCAGCGCCAGGTTGAGGCATCTCCTTTGCTTATTGGATTTACTGACTGGCAGGAAGCACCTTGTTGTCTTTTATTTTTAGTTTGTTCCCCCTGGGAGTGTAAGGGTGTTATTCTCAGATCCAATTGTGCTTTTCCCTCTCAGGCAGGGCAGTTGTCTCCACTTGTTTCACTCGCGTGCCACATACTTTTTTCACCTAAGTGCGTTCTCATAGGATCTACAATTTGATATTAAACGTGGTGGTGTGGTGGTGGCGGAGGGGGTGGTATTGTTGCAGGAAGAAGGATCTGGTATGTGAGCCTGCCAGGAGGGCAGTGTTACAGCCCTGTCTTCACCTGGGATCTAAAGACTTGAATAGACACCAGCTTTCTTAAGAATCCCTGCCCTGCTGTTCCCTTAGTTTTATCCTCTCTTCCTGAGTTTGGCTTTCACTTGTCTTGACCCATGGGAATGCTTGCCTGGGTGACTTGGCCAACTCATGTTTTTCTGGATCTGTGTCAGGTGACATTGGCACAAATGAACTCTTTCTTTATGCTTTCTTCACTGGATTGCAGGCAGGGTTGAACTGTTGCCACAGTGCAGGTTAGGGAAGTTCCTAGACTGATGACAGACTTGTAGACAGTTTCCAAGTGCTCCATTTGTAAAAATGCAGAGAGTTCAGATGACTTTATAAATCCTGGAATGAATGTCCAGCTACCCTCAGTGACAGTGCAGACTTGCTTCTTTTTTTTTTTTTTTTTTTTTTTTTAAGATTTTATTCATTTGAGAGAGAACGAGACAGAGAGAGCACAAGCAGGGGGAGAGGCTGAGGCAGAAGGAGTAGATTCCCCACTGAACTGGGAGCCCGACACGGTACTTGATTCCAGGACCCTGAGATCGCAACCTGAGCCTAAGGCAGATGCTCAACCGACTGAGCCACCCAGGTGCCCCTGCAGACTTGCTTCTAAGACCATTTCCTTTCCCAAAGATTTCCACACTTCTTTGTAGGGCTGCCTGGCACTTGAAAGCAGGGGCTTTCTACAGTCCACTAGATCTGCTGCTACTAAAGGGAAGACCTTGATGAACTTATTTTCTCCATTTCCTCATCTTTATTTATTTTTTCAATTATTTGAGAGAAAGAGAGAGCACAAGCAGGGGAAGCAGCAGAGAGAGAGGGAGAAGCAGGCTCCCGCTGAGCAGGGAGCCTGATATGCGGGGCTTCATCCCAGGACCCTGGGACCATGACCGGAGCTGAAGGCAGATGCTTAACTCACTGAACCACCCAGGCACCCCATCCATTTCCTCATCTTTAAGTGGAAGACAAAATGGCACAATGTTTACCTCACCAGGTTGAGAAAGTTCAATGAGATAACATATAAAGTACACAGCATCTCACCTGACACATAAAAAGCACTCACAAATAGTGGAGTTATTTTCGCTCTATCTGAAGCATTCACTTTTCTCTGTGTGATTTTTAGTGTTCTACATTCTCTTCTGAGGCATTCATTTTGAAGCCTGTGACTCTTAACTCTTTAAAGTTGAGCCACGGATGCCTGGGTGGCTCAGTTGGTTAAGCCTCTGACTCTTGGTTTCGGCTCAGGTCACGATCTCAGAGTTATGAGATCAAGCCCTGTGTCTGGTTCCTGCTGGGCCTGGAGCATGGTTAAGATTGTCTTTCTGATCCTCCCCACCCCTCTCTCCCCGTCTCTAAAAAAATAAAAATAAATAAATAAATAAATAAATAAATAAAGCCAATGCCGAATTAAGGACAATTTCAGTATCAAAGTAAATAATGATAATAAAAGCATATAATCTACTGAATAAAATAAGAATCCATTAATCTACATTGATAGAAAAAAATAAGAGAGGGAGTATAAAAGGGGGGAAGGAGTGTAAGAAGTGGGGAGGGAGAGAGGGATGGAGGGAGGAAAAGGAGGATGAAGAAAGGAAGTAATGGGGTGAGCTTTTTTTTTTAAAATAAAATGTGAAATAATAAATGTAAAAGGAATGATGAAAACAGAAAATCATTGTTTGGCAACTACCAAAATAATCACTGTTTCAGACAAAAACCATCAGTGGATGCTAAACTATTAGGTGAAAGTTTAAGCTTTTTACGTAGTCACAGAGTAAATCTCCATGAGGTACTTAGTAATTACAAAAGGGCAGTGGGGCGATCTGGCAGACAGCACTTTAACCAAGTGATGAAAGTTAGCATCACCAATAATTGGACAAATTGACAGCATGTGCCTCTGGATAGGATGCACTGAGAAGAACACAACATCCCTTCTGTGGATTTCCTGCCAAATGTGCATACCCTGAATCTAATCATGAAGAAACAGCAGACAAACCCAACAGACAGACCTCTTCCAAAATTACTGACCTGTAGGCTTCAAAATGAAAGGCAAAGGATGACTGAGGAAATGTTCCAGATGAAAGGAGACTAGAGAAACATGACAACTGAATGCAGTGTATGGTCCAGAATTTTCCTTTTCTGTAGAATAAGACATTGTTGGGACAGTTGGCAAAATCTGAACATTTGATATATTGGATGATAGTATGTATTAATGTTGATTTCCTGATTTTGGTTATTGTACTATGGTCATATGAGAGAGTGCCATTGCTTTTGAGAAGCACACACGGAAGTATTTAGGGAAAAAGGAGCATCAGGTGCAACTGACTCTGAAATGGTTCAGAAAAATATTATAAGTATTGTTTTTGCGTATATGGATATCGGTATACATGTACCAAGAGAAAGAGAGCGTGGAGAGAGAGGATAAAGCAAATGTGTACTTTGCTACTATTTGGAGAATCTGCTCAGGACTATGCAGAATCCCTTCTGTTACTCTTTCATCTTTACTATAAATATGAAATTAAGTCAAAATAAAAAGTTAAAATTAAAAAATCAAGTCAGTGCTATTTCCCTCCTTTTGGCTGGGCACTTCATAGCCCCTTTCTCTTTAGATCCCACTCCCTCTCAATCCAGACCTAAATATGTATTTCACATCAGCATTGCCCTGCATGCTGTCTGTCCTTGAGCTTCCTCCACTGTGACACTGTTAATTACACAGTCTTGTTTAGGCTTTTTCACCTAATTTTTTAAAAATTCCCAGAGCTGTTCCTCCCTACCCTCATGCCCCCTTCCTCATCTGTCTTCGGGCCTCATCATTTAAGGCCGTGCTCATCATGCACTTTCTTTTAGGATTTCTTGCTTTTCTTTCTCCGAACCAAGCCTTGCTTCCAGAATTCAAAGAGGAAAATTGGGTTAAATACTCTCTTTTGAGGGTGTACTGGTGACAAGAGCATCATCCAAAGGATGTGAATGTTAGACTCGTCTCTTCCTCTGACTTGACTTGGACAAGTCACATCGGCCTTTCTGGGCCTCAGTTTTCCCACGTACAGCATGAAAAAAAGTGTGAAGTTTCCTTTGTCTCCACAAGTCTGTGCCCTGGCCTAATTCCGTCTTTAAAGTACTAGAACTGTAACTCAAAAGTAACTCAACCCACAAGTCACCTTGTGACCCCGCCCAAAGGAGAGACAGATGTTACAGAAAGGAAGCCACCCCAGACACCTGTCATTGTCCTTCTCCCGTCTGTCAAGCCTGAAGTTTCTTGTTTCGGGGACTTGTCTCTCAGAAGTACAGAATTACAAAGACTAATATAACACCTTGCTAAGTGTGTGTTTCTAAATTCTTAATTCTTATATCTCTTAATTCTTTTTAAATGCTATTGTCTTACATTTACATTTCATTCTGCCTAAAAGCACAATTGGAATCCTTTTGTCCCAGTTTGGCAAGATTTTTTTTTTTTTAATAATGATTTTTTATTATATTATGTTAGTCACCATACAGTACATCCCCGGTTTTCGATGTAAGGCTCGATGATTCATTAGTTGCGTATAACACCCAGTGCACCATGCAATATGTGCCCTCCTTACTACCCATCACCAGTCTATCCCATTCCCCCACCCCCCTCCCCTCTGTAGCCCTCAGTTTGTTTCTCATAGTCCATAGTCTCTCATGTTTCATTCCCCCTTCTGATTACCCCCCCTTTCTTTATCCCTTTCTTCCCCTACTGATCATTCTAGTTCTTATGTTCCATAGATGAGAGAAATCATATGATAGTTGTCTTTCTCTGCTTGACTTATTTCACTAAGCATTATCTCCTCCAGTGCCGTCCATGTTGTAGCAAATGTTGAGAACTCGTTCTTTCTGATTGCTGAGTAATATTCCATTGTATATATGGACCACAACTTCTTAATCCAGTCATCTGTTGCAGGGCATCTCGGCTCCTTCCACAATTTAGCTATTGTGGACATTGCTGCTATGAACATTGGGGTGCGTATGGCCCTTCTCTTCACTACGTCTGTATCTTTGGGGTAAACACCCAGTAGTGCAATGGCTGGATCATAGGGTAGCTCAATTTTTAACTTTTTAAGGGACCTCCACACGGTTTTCCAGAGTGGCTGTACCAACTTGCATTCCCACCAACAATGTAGGAGGGATCCCCTTTCTCCACATCCTCTCCAACAATTGTTGTTTCTTGCCTTGTCTATTTTTGCCATTCTAACTGGCGTAAGGTGGTATCTCAGTGTGGTTTTGATTTGAATTTCCTTGATGGCTAATGATTTTGAACATTTTTTCATGTGTCTGTTAGCCATTTGTATGTCTTCCTTGGAAAAGTGTCTGTTCATATCTTCTGCCCATTTTTTGATTTGTTTATTTGTTTCTCGTGTATTGAGTTTGAGAAGTTCTTTGTAGATCTTGGATACCAGTCCTTTATCTGTAGTGTCATTTGCAAATATCTACTCCCATTCCGTGGGCTGCCTCTTAGTTTTTCTGACTGTTTCCTTGGCTGTGCAGAAACTTTTAATCTTGATGAAGTCCCATAAATTCATTTTATCTTTTGTTTCTCCCAGTTTGGCAAGAATTTCTATTTATATTTTCCCGATGAAGACTCTGAGGTACTGATTTGCCCAAGTTAGAGTTGCCATATTTAGCAAATAGGATACTCACTTAAATCTGAATTTTATATAAATAGTTTTTTTAGCATTATGTCCCATGAAGTATTTGAAAAAACTTATACCAAAAAATTATTTGTTGTATACTTAGAATTCAAAATACACCATTAGGTGGGTGTGTTTTAGCACCAGCCCACGTGCTCTGGAACTAATATGGCATGAATATGTACATGTTTATCATAAATATATATCATGAAGTATGTTGCTAAACCTTTACCGTTTATGAGTAGTCTTCTGGCCTCTACATGCTATAACATGTAATGTGTTTTACCCCGTAGGAGCTTTTGCTTGAAAATATACGCAAAGACATCAATTCCTATTTATTTATTAAGGGCTTTGCTCAGATATCATCTACTGCAGCCATTCAGTGTAAAATTGCAGACCCTGACTCCAGCACTTCTTTTGCCCCTTTCTTGCTTCAATTTTCTTCTTTGGCACTTCTGTTTAATGTGCTAGCATATTTACTTATTTCTTTCATTCATTGTCTGCTTCCCCCACTAGAATGTAGGTTCTTAAGAGCATAGGAATCTTAGATTTCCTTGTTGCTGTATCCCCAATAACAGCAAGAGACAAAGGTACTCAATAAATATTTGTGGAACAAACGAATGGCATCTGGGAGGTTACTGAGGACCTTGTATTACACATGTAATATATGTTGTATTTATAATTATACAGAATCTTAAGAAGTCTTTCCACCAAATTAGAATCTTGACTGGTACAGTGTATATAATCTTAATCCATGAAGACAAGGTAAATAAAAGGTCAACAGGTCAGGGATCAAGGAGTATCTCTAGATAGAGTTGGGCTTAATTTAATCTACTTCCTGGCAAGTTTTCTAGAATTAAATGTTAGTCGCTCCAAGCAACATTTATTAAGATCCCAAATATGATTGTGTGACTATCTGGAAGAGTCCAGTTTAAAAAAAAAAAAAAAAGGTGCTGGAGACTGAGAACACAGGCACTGTGTCCACCGGATCTGGGTTTGGATCAGGATGTCTGGATGCCACCTAGGCAGGTTATTCCATCGGCCCAAGCTTCAGCTGTGAAAAGCGAACCCTAGAAGGACCTAGGCTGCTAGCCCAGACACGAGGATTAAACGAGATGATCCAGTCAGATTCTCAGCACCGTAAAGTGTATTCAGCCAATGGCCGTGCGTTTCTTCGGGTCACGGTGTTCTTCCTCACTACTGCATCTGAATCCCATCCCTGGGTCTGAGGCCAGTTTTCTCTTAGCTCCCTTAGCTGCTGACAAAGAACTGAAGTAAGTTTTATGAGTTACTTTCAGTATGGGTTATTTTAAGGGCTCTTAGTGTCCTTTTTTTTCCAATAAGGCAAGCATTCTCAGCAGAATGAAAAAAAGCCTCCTGCTCTTACCTTAGACTTGACACACGACAGCTGCCTGCAATAAAGTAGTAAAGGAGAAAAAAAAAAGAAATGAGAATATAAGAACTGGCAGATTAAGGCTGTGTGGGCTTATGGTTGGGGAAAAGCAATGAGGCAAGCAAATATCAAATTTAAAGGACTCAGTGGGACTTGGGAAATTAGCATAAGTACACACATCTAACTAGTAGTGCTAACTTCGAGCAATGGCGTTATGAAACATTTATCAGGCATTTTGAGCCCTTTTGATGAATTTGTCCTTGAGCCATGTTCTAAAACTTAAAATAATTATGTGTCCAAGAACATAATATCCATCTAGTTAAGTATAACTTGCATTTTCAACTTATTCAGCGGTGATACCAATTGGGATACTGAAATACATGGTATGCCTTCAAAATCTTTATGAAAGTTACCAAGTGGCCAGACCTAATGAAAAACCAATAATACAAAAGTTGTGATCATTCTTTCTTGTTTCCCTTTTATTTCTGCAATACTGATGATTTTATTTTGCATGATTATTATTTGTTTTCACTTCTTCTGTACCCTTCATATTTCCTTCATGTCATATATTAAAACCCAGGAATAATGTTTCCCTTCTTTAGGAATCAACGAATTCCTAAAGTATCCCAATTAAACTAGTAATGAGGTACCCCCCCTTTTTTTTGGCCAAAGAGATAAGCAAAGATTAAAAAGACTGATAATACCCAGTGTTGATGATATGAGGGAAAGTGGGTCCTTTCATACTTTTGCAGGTATGAATGTTAATTTTTGTTGCCTTTTAGAGAGGATTTTGGGGATATAATTCAAAAGCTCTAAAACAAGCAAAGAATTTGCTCACCCTTTGACCCAATAGCCTCGAATTAAGATTTAGCCAAGAAAATAATTGGACGAGTACTCATAACTATGCACAGAATAATTCATGATCCCTTATTTATAATTTCATAAAATTGAAACAACTTAAATATTCAAAAATAAGAGATTAATTAAATCATTTATGATAATCACCCAATATAATACTATACAGCCGTAAATATGACATACATGCACACTTGCATATGTGCATATTGTGCACAAAGACATTGAAAGATGCTTGTAACCACCATACGTAAGTTAAAATGGCAAACATATTATGAGACTTTGTTTTTTAAAATGTATATTATATGCATAGAAAAACATCTGAAAAGATATACACCAAGATATTAACAGCAATTATATCTGGGTATAGAAATTATCCCTGATCTTTATTTTCTTCTCCTTGAATATTCACAACAGTGAATATATGTTATTTTTTAATCAGAGAAAGAAAAAAAGGCAACATTTTGCCACCAGTTCTTTTAGTCACTTACTTCGGGGAGGAAGTCAAAGATTACTACACTTTCATTGATTAGTGATTGGTCAATATTCAGACATTTTGAGGATTTGGAGCATTTTCAGCAACTAAAATATGAAGAAGAAAAGACAAAACTGATGAACACAGCAATAGGAACAGCTCTGATATCTCAAAAGCCAAGTGGCTTGTTCTTTGCTCTCCCTCCCTTAATCAAAATTTGATAAAGCTCACCTTCAGTAGAATTTGCAGACACTTTCAATTGGTCAGGATGTAACACCAGATAAGTTAGTTACAGTACCAAGTTTTTAGTGTGGTTATGCTTAGTAGATTGTAGAACGTACCACGGAGCCTCCAACTCTGCCCAGAGTGGAAGAGGTGGCCAGGGTGGGGATGGGGCAGAAAAGGCTCTTGGGAGAAGCTGACACCTAAGCAAAAGGGTAAGGATGCAGTGGCCAGGTGGGCCAAAGAGGAGATGACATTCCAGGCAAAAGCACAGAAGTATGAACACAACCCTGAGGAAGTTCAGTGGGGGCTTGGCAAATGCTGATTTGTGGTTGTGGTGAGTAGAAAACAAAAGCATTCTATGGGCGCCTGGGTGGCTCAGTTGGTTGAGCGTCTGACTCTAGGTTTCAGTTCAGGTCGTAGTCTCAGGGTTGTGGGCTGGAGCCCCACGTCAGGCTCTGTGCTCAGCACAGAGTCTCTGAAGTTTCTCTCTCCTTCTGCCCCTCCCCTCCTCTCTCTCAACTAAATAAATAAATCTTAAAATACACACACACGAACAAGCATTCTAGAAATCCTAGCTTTCTAAGTTTTGTAATACAATATGCATTATCTTACACATTCTGGGTACCTTTAAACTTAACATGATAATTTGTGTTCTTCGTAGAACATTTTCTTATCTTCCAATCATCTGTGCCTTCAAAGCTGTTTAAATAAATATAAGCAGTAAGAAGACTATGCAGTGACACCTAGCTGATGCAGATCCGGAAAGAGTAAATGGCATAGTGACAATATGGGGACATTCAGATCTGGTAGTGTTCCCCATTTATACCCCCAGCCTCACAGTGTTCAGATTCCGCATAAGAACTAAGTAAGAATGATTCAGGTGCCAGTTGGGGTTTGACCTGTGGCCAGTTTGTATGGAAATCCTGTTAACACTCAGGTCAGCACAAGATCTTTTACAAAGGGCAGTGTTCTTTTCTCTGATGTCATGTTTTAAATGTCTTTATTTACCTTACTTCGAACTTATTGAAACCATTTGCAAAGATTAACATGTTTTCTATTATCCTTTATGGTAATTTCCAAAAGGAAAGTTGTATGACTTAATTATCTGAAATGTGCCTCCCTCAAGATTCATGGGGATCCTACGATGTTAAAATATCTTGGTCTGAGCACATATTTTGCAGGGTGGATTGGCTGCTGCTGCTTGGGAACGAGAAATTGACCTCTTCTTATTAACAGTTCCATATACAACAGATTTTTTTTTTCAGAGCTATCAAAGAAGCAGGAACAAATTTGCTTGGTTATGCTGATTAGCCTTTCTCCCAGGGCTGCCGTGGAAGACACGAATTTACAATGAGAACTACTCCCAAATCTAGAGACAGCAGGAAGCTAACAGAAATCAACCCACAATGAATTAGCAGCAACCTATCCTGTTTTGAAATTAGAATATGCTTTCAAGTGTGAACAACTAATGGGTTTCTTCATTTGTCTACAAGCCATTCTAAATTATAATTGATAAAAGATAAGATATAATCTTACAGAATTTACCAAAGGATAAAAACTGCAAAAAGAAACTTAAATGAAATTTATAAAATGGAGGGCCAGAGTGTAACCGGTGTGTCTCTACTCCCATTTAAGAAAGACGTTACTGATTCTAACCCTTAAGTAGAAAAAGGTCAGTTACAAGACTAGATTGATCAGTGCTCAAAGAGTACTCTGCTTCCTTTGTTTTAATTCTAATGCATAAATCTGCCTCCAGATTATTTCAACCAACTAGTGAGGGGGGGAGTATGGTCCAGATTATACTACTCACTGGAAAATCACATACTGGTGTTCTCCTTTTCAAATATGACTCTTCTGAGTTTGGTTAATACAACTCCACTCTGAAAAAAAATCATCACCCCTCAGTGAACTGGCAAACTGAATTTTGGAGCCTCTTAAAGCTGAGACCCAGTTTTGGAGTGTGGTGACTTCACCGAGTGCTGCCAGCCCAGCATGACAAAGCCAGCTGGCCTCATGGATCCTTGCTGTAGAAGAGAGATGCTGGGGCATTCTCAGCAGCGGTGTACTCGAGAGCCAGCCTGCACCGGGCCTCTCATCCAGTCACATTGGGATCAGGGTTTAAGAAAGAATTAGATGTGAGTTTTGTTTGGGGGGCTTTTTCAGGGCAGATGCCCAGCGGAAGCGCTGTCAGTAAGGAGTGAGATTTTTCTGTCTCCCTTGAACCCACAGCTGAGTGAACTGACTGCAGCAAAGCAGCAGAGCTGCCGAGCCCTGGAGGCAATCTGCTTAAGACTTTAGTCATGGATTCTGAGAGGCTAGAGGAGCCCTTGGAATATAGAAAGAATCATATGTAAACAGACACCTACTTCCTATTCACTGATTCTGCCATTTAGCATGTGATTCCTCATGGAGGCTGAGGACAGTATTATAGTTTTTAATTTTCCTACATATTCAAAATAATCTCACACTTTAAAAATGAATAATTCCTGGGGCACCTGGCTGGCTCCGTCACTAGAGCATGCAACTCTTTTACTTGGGGTTGTGAGTTCAAGCCCCACATTGGGCATGGAGCCTACTTAAAAAAATTAAATAAATAAAAATGAGTAATTCCTTAATATCACCTAATACCAATTCATAGTCAAAATTTCCCTGTTGTCCTAAGAATGTCCTTTATACCTCTTTGTCCAAGCCAGGACCCAGTTTATGTCATCATCTTGCATTGAGTTGTTATATCCCTAAATTTCATTTAATACGTAATACTCGCTTTCGCATGACACTGACTTTTTAAGAGATTGAGCCGATTAGAGCTCACCTTCTGTATTTGTTTGCTTGATTCTTTGCGGTCTTAGCTTGTCCCTCTATACCCTGTCTTCTAGGTAAACTGTAAGATTTAAAGCTTTGATTATATTCAAGTTTAAATGCTTTTGACCGAAACAAAAAATAGAAATGTCAAATACTTCACATTGCCTCACAACCCAAGACAATGTTGTCTAGGCATTAGTGGTGCTAAGACTGGCGCTGGATTAAGATGTACTGTTACCTTGCTCTCCTTGTGACTTGAAAGGACTCAGCGTGGAGGCACTTCGGGATCATATGACTGTCCCATTCACTCTCAACCATTTCTCTGAAGGTTTAATGAGCTCTTGGTAATCCTTGCCTAAGTCAATAATTTCCCTTTGGAGTCTCCTTTTCTATGTCAGCAGGTTTTATGCTGTACTATTTTTTAAAGTTTTTAATTCCAATTAGTTAATATACAGTGTTGTATTAGTTTCAGGAGTACAATATAGTGATTCAGCAATTCCGTACATCACCAGTGCTCATCAGGACAAGTGTACTTTCTTAATCCCCATCACCTATTTAATCTGTTCCCCACCCCCTCCCCTCTGGGAACCATCAGTTTGTTCTCTATAGTTAAGAGTCTGTTTATTCTCTCTCTCTCCCTCTCTGTTTTTTTCCCTTTGCTCATTTGTTTTGTTTTTTAAATTCTACATATAAGTGAAATCATATGGAATTTCTTTCTCTGACTTATTTTGCTTAGTGTTATACTCTCTAGCTCCAACCATGTCATTGCAAATGGCAAGGTTTCATTCTTTTTTGTGGCTGAGTAATATTCCATTGTGTATAGATACCACATTACCTTTATCCATTTATCTGTTGATGAACAAGTGCGTCCATAATTTCACTATTGTAAATAATGCTGCAATAAACATAGGGATGCATGTATCCCTTTGAATTTGTGTTTTTGCAGGTTGGGGTTTTGTAAATACCCAGTGGTGCAATTGCTAAATTGTAGTTCTATTTTTAACTTTTTGAGGAGCCTCTATACTGTTTTCCACTGTGGCTGTACCAGTTTGCATTCCCACCAGCTGTACAGGAGGGTTCTCTTTCTCCACATCCTCTCCAACACTTACTATTTCTTGTATTTTTTTAGTTTAGCCATTCTGACAGGTGTGAGATGATATCTCATTGTAGTTTTGATTTGCATTTCCCTGATGGTGAGTAATGATGAGCATCTTTTCATGTGTCTGTTGGCCATCTGTACGTCTTCATTGGAGAAACGTCTGTTCATGTCTTCTGCCCATTTTTAATTGGATTATTTGTTTTTTGAGTGTTAAGTTGTATAAGTTCTTTATATATTTTGGATACTAACCCTTTATTGAATATGTCATTTGCAGATATATTCTCCCATTCCACAGGTTGATTTTAGTTCTATTGATTGTTTCCTTTGCTGTGCAGAAGCTTTTTATTTTGATGTAGGTGCAATAGTTTATTTTTTATTTCATTTCTCTTGCCTCAGGAGACATATCTAGAAAGAAGTTGCTATGCCCAATTTCAAAAAGGTTACTGCCTGTGTTCTCTTCTAGGATTTTTATGGTTTCAGGTCTTACATTTAGGTCTTTAATCCATTTTGAATTTATTTTCGTGTATGGTGTAAGAAAGTGGTCCAGTTTCTTTTTTTTTTTTTTTTTCCGCATGTTACTGTCCAGTTTTCTCAACACCATTTGTTGAATAAACTGTCCTTTTCCTGTTGGATACTCTTTCCTGCTTTGTCAAAGATTAATTGATCAGATAGTTATGGGTTCATTTCTGGGTTTCCTACTTTGTTCCGCTGGTCTCAGTGTCTGTTTTTATGCCAGTACCATACTGTTTTGATCGCTATAGCTTTGTAATATAACTTGAAATCCAGAATTTTGATGTCTCCACCTTTACTTTTCTTTTCAAGATTGCTTTGGCTATTCAGGGCCTTTTGTGGTTCCAAATTTTAGGATTGTTTGTTCTAGTTCTGTGAAAAATGCCGTTAGTATTTTGATAGGAATTGCATTAAATGTGTAGTTGTTTTGGGTAGTATGGACATTTTAACAATATTCTTCCAATCCATGAGTATAGAATGTCTTTCCATTTCTTTGTGTGATCTTCACTTTCTTTCATAGTTTTATAGTTTTCAGAGTATAGGTCTTTCACCTCTTCGGTTAGATTTATTCCTAGGTATCTTATTATTTTTGGTTCAATTGTAATTGGTATTGTTTTCTTAATTTCTCTTTCTGCTGCTTCATTAGTGGTGTATAGAAATGTCACAGATTTCTGAACATTGATTTTGTATCCTGCAAGTTTACTGAATTCATTTATCAGTTCTAGCAGTTTTTTGGTGGAATCTTTCAGGTTTTCTATATGTAGTATCATGTCATCTGCAAATAGTAAAAAGTTTTACTTCTTTCTTTCCAATTTGGATGTGTTTTATTTCTTTGTTGTCTGATTGGTGTGGCTAGGATTTTCAGTACTAGGTTGAATAAAAGTGGTGAGAGTGGACATCCTTGTCTTGTTCCTGACCTTAGGTGAAAAGCTCTCAGATATTAGCTGTGGGTTTTTCATATATATAACCTTTATTATGTTGAGGTATGTCCCCTCTCTACCCAATTTGTTGAGGGTTTTTAGTATGAACAGATGTCGTACTTTGTCAAATTATGGTGCACTATTTATGCACTAGTTATGACATGAACCAAGTCATTAGCTTCTTGATCCTCAGTTCGCTCACCTGTAAAATGGTATAAAAAATATAACCAATTCACATGGCTGTTGGAAGTGTTATATGAAATGACCATGTATGCATTCTTTGAGCAGTGCCTGGTGATGTGTATGCATGCAATAAGCGTTGGTTATTTTTTTCATTATTGTGCTTTTCCTTATTTTAGCAGAGACAGCATATGGAGCATTATTACTGACTGCCAGTCTCAAGTCCTTGAAGCAAAAGACAGCATATCTGATAAATTGCTGCAAAGGAGTTGAGGCAGTTAGACTTTTGAAGAAAACTTATACCATTTTTTAAATTTATTTTTTTAAAGATTTTATTTGAGAGAGAGAAAGAGCACATGCATGAGCAGGCGGAGGGGCAGAGGGAGAGGGAGAAACAGACTCCCTGCTGAGCAGGGAGCCTGACTCGGGGCTCAATCCCAGGACCCAGGATCATGACCTGAGCCGAAGGCAGACACTTAACAGGCTGAGCCACCTAGGTGCCCCATAAAGGGAGATTGGAATTTGTTTCAAATAAGGGCTGCTCAGATTAGAATTTCCTAAGGCATGTTATAAGAACCAGTAGGCCTCCAACATGCTCCCTGGGAGAAGGGTGCCATTCTAAGATAACATCTGGGAAATGCCGTGTATTGTTTTCTACTGGTCGTCTTTCATTGTGCATGGTATTAAGCTAAAGGTTCTGGAAAGCCTCTTGGGAAAGAAATCTGCTTTAATTAAGTATTTGCTTGATCAGGTATTTTCTAATCTATTTGCCTATGGACACTACCCATCCCACCTCCGCTTTTATAAAACCAAGTAATACATATTTATATTGAGCTGCCTTAGATTCTTCCAAAGGCTTGAATGAGAAGGGGCTCAAACTGCTGAACTGACCCTCAGTGCAGACCTGGAAGATAACTGCCCCTGGCTTTTGGATCCTACAAAGCCATGCAAATAAGCAGAGTTCTTAAGAGGTTTCATTTCCATGTTGGAGCAGGTAGGGCAGAAATTAGAGAGCCCATAGTAATGTGACAGCTAAACTCTCTTCCTTAGATTGTCTCCAAACCTTGCCAGGACTCCTGGAGGACCTCAGAGTCCATCTGTCCTTTAGGTGTCCCAGAACCATTGGGACTTGCCTAGGCTGACGGGAATGAGTTCCTTGGCCTGATACACACAAACCAAAGGCATAGAGGGTGTCGAGTTTCAGAGGAAGACAAAGGATTTGAAGTCAGACCAACAGGGGTCAATGTCAGCTCTGCCAGGTATTCATCTGATCCCTGGCGAAATCCCTTACCCACTCTGAACTACAGTTTCTTCATCTATATAATAGGGACAATTAAAGCCCTTAGCTCAAATGGTTGTGAGATTCTCATTAGATATATAAAAGCATTTTTAAAAATATGAAGTGTTATATAAAAGCTCATTACTTTAATGTTAACGTTAAGGGTATTATTGCTGATCTTCATGACCCATATTTGGGGGTCTAGTCATTCTTTTAATCATTCAACTTGTCAAACTTGTCAAATATTCATTGACCACTTTGTAACATACCAGCCCGTAGGGTTAGGTGCTAATGTAGAGTATAGAATAAAGCAGATCCGATCCCTGCCTTCTTGGAACTTACATTCCATAGTGGGAGACATATGATAAACAAATGTGCACACAAATAAATGTATCATTATAGTCTCCTCTCCCCAGGTACTGATGTGATATTTTTTAAATGGGGTATTGCTTATACTCTCTGAATTGTTCACAGAAAATTAAGAAAATGAATTTATCAGTTTAAATAAAAAATAAAAATTTTAATATAGAATTAGAAGAGGGGTGCCTGGGTGGCACAGCGGTTAAGCGTCTGCCTTCAGCTCAGGGCGTGATCCTGGCGTTATGGGATCGAGCCCCACATCAGGCTCCTTCGCTATGAGCCTGCTTCTTCCTCTCCCACTCCCCTGCTTGTGTTCCCTCTCTCGCTGGCTGTCTCTATCTCTGTCGAATAAATAAATAAAATATTAAAAAAAAAAATAGAACTAGAAGAGACCTTAGGAATGGTTTGTCTCAATCCCTTCATTTTACAGATGAGGAAAACTAGAACCAGAATACTATAGAAATTTCCCCAGTCTGTGTGTGTGTGTGTGTGAGAGAGAGAGAGAGAGAGAGAGAGTGAGAGAGAGAGAGAGAGAGAGAAAGTATGTGTGTGAGTATAGAGAGAGAAAGGGATACCAGGGATCTTGACACAGGAGTTAGAACCCAGATGTCTCTTCCCCTAGTCAGTGCTTTCCACTCTTCTGGGGTCCATCTGAAAGGGCCAGCTTGTATTTTAACAGTGTGTAATAATTACCACACTTTTATACAGTGGGTTTCAATTACTAGAAATTGGGGACACAGCACAATCATTTTTCCAAACTTTGCCCCATGAAACAATTAATATTTTAATAGATGTTAGTAGGTTATCACTTTTTAAGTTGCTTGGTCAAATTGGTTTAAGAAACTCTACACCCATCCCTCACCCCCACCTTTAGAAATCCATAAATGAATATTGTGATTGTAAAAAATCATTCCTGAAGTAAGGAAGCCTCTTAACTTTGTACAACTCAGCATTTCCCATACTTATTTGACTACAGAATCTATTTTGAATTATCTAACAATTAATGTGATTACAGTGTGCTGGCTGGTATAAGTACAACCCTAGCATCAGTTTTGTTGGCTTCTTGGTAAAGTCTATGAAAGCCTAATAGTGAACTAAATTGTATCATACAACTTTAAAAAGGGCAACTTCTATGGTCTTAGAACCTCAGGCTGACTGTGACTATAACAGTAACACTTAGTAAGATGCATTTTTTTAAAAAGGTTTTATTTATTTATTTGACACAGAGAGAGAGAGAGAACACAAGCAGGGGAGTGGCAGAAGGAGAGGGAGAAGCAGGCTCAATGCAGGGCTTGATCCCAGGACCCTAGTATCATGACCTGAGCCGAAGGCAGATGCTTAACCGACTGAGCCACCCAGGCGTCCCTAGGATGCATTTTCTTAAGTTGACCATGTCCTTTTAATCGAGGACCAGAATGGGAAATAATGGAAACTTAGTAAGAGTATGTTCTGATATGTCTTTGGAGGAAAATAATCCTCTTTAAGTTCTTAATATGATTTCAGGCCTCTTAAAAATGATCATTTTTCTTTTTAGGCATCCACAAGCCCAGTGTTCTCCAGAAGGGTGTGATGTCTCCGCAGGACATTCAAATAAGGTAGCTGGACATCTTGATTCTGAAGTGACTGTGTATCTTTATTTCAGACTTGTCCAAGTCGATGGTTGGGAAGCCTGTCTGTGGCTGCTTGGTCAGGTCATCCAAACATGAAACTGTTAGTGATATTTTGAAGTCTTTGAGACAAAAGCCCAGCTTGCTAAAGAACTTTGGTTCAGCAGAGAGACAGGGAGGTACAGTGAAGAGAGAATCAAAAGCCTGGAAATTTGCTGCTGAGAATAAATGCTAGCTGCTCCCCGAGGTGTCTGTGCACTCCACTCTCTACAGATGTTAGAGCCTCTTTTTGAGTAAGGACCCGAGGTTCTTTGGTAGCACTTTGATATCCTGCTCGAATTCAATATGTGAAATGGAGGCGTCTCTCTGTGACTTGGAGCCCACAGCAGGCTTTGAAGTCTGATCCAATTTTTGCTGCCTACTATTTGATGTTGAAAGGATGAAATGAAGAAAATGTACAGTTTTTGCCAGTAACTCTGCTGAGCATATGTAAGATTAAAAAAACAAAATCCTTTGGATGATGTACTTAGAAATGTTAAGTAGATTAATACCTTCCTATAGGTTTTCTTTTTTCTTTCTTACGGATAAAAATTAGGTACAGGAGAAAATCAGCACATAGCTGTTTTTTATATTCTGGACTATAATTAATTTAAGAGGGGGCTAGGTTGACTTGTTCAGAGGAAGAAATAAATGAATTAAGCAAAAGGTGCTGAGACTCTGCTACTAATTGCCCCAAGGAGAGGACCTCCACTCAATTCTCATGCAAGATGGGGGCAACTCACAACATGACCCCAATATACTTAGCTTCCTCCCCATATCATCAGGGTTAAAGGTCCCTTAGTTAAATGGAAGCTATATTCTTAAGGCTGCTTCATCTGAAGATAAAAGTAATGTTTCTCTTATTGGGTCTTTCTGAAGCATTCCATTTCTGGGACTGATCTGCCATCTCCTCGGACATGCCATGCTGCCCCAGGTTGCCCAGGATGGAACCCCTTGAGAGGAGCCCCTACAAAACCTGGTAAGAACATTTTGAACTGCATACTCCTTCTACCTTTTGCGTGCTTGTGTACTTCTTGATGAGTTCTTTAGGCAGGACTGTCTAGAAGGTAGTACTCAGATAAGTAATATGACCTAATGTTAGCAAAAAGTTCAGGTTTGTGCAGCCATAAAGGTTGGAAGCAAAACGTGTATTAAAGGTAGCCATTTACTGCCTTCTCTTGCCACTCAAGTTTACTTCTCTGAGGGAAGAAAATGAATATCAAGGCCATTATTTCCCTTTACCTGCTAAGAACCTCAAATTAGGAAACTGCTTCATAATTCCATTTTATCAAAGGAAAAATAAACAATTGACCAGCTTTCAGTGGAGTATATCATTTTGGGTCAAAATCTAGGGCTTGGTAAAGAATATGGATTTAGAGAGTAGTTCTGCTCTTTTGGCAACACTACCATTCTTTCAGCGAGAATACACACATCTTACCACACTCCTTTGGAAAATAGCTATTTATAGCCCCTTTCCTAAATTATTTGCTACAGAATGTGGTGGAAGTTATTTGGGGGGCTTATGTATGGCTATAATGTGTGGCTTATTTGTACTTCCGGAAGATAAAATAGAATCATGATCATAAGAAATATTTATGAACCAGAAGATACTAAGAGCAGTGTGGACCATTCCAAAGAAAGAAACCTTTTCAACTTAAAATACAAGATTTCACTTAATGTCAACCTCATCTATTTTTCAGAAATATGCAGTAGACTCTCAAGTCTCTCCAAATTTCTTCTTAGTCTGTTTTTCAGTGACAAAATAGTACAGTATAAAGTGGGAAATGTACAATAAATGTGTTAGGACCTTCAGTCTATATGGAACTTAAGTTCTTGGAGAGAGACAAGAGAGGATGAGTGTACTCTAGTAGAAACTTCTAAATGGATATGCAGAAAATGATAAATCTGTCAAAGGGAATATTTTCCCCACAGTGTTCAGTGTTCCCACACAGCCAGATAGTGTTCAGGAATAAGGCCACAATGAGATAGGGGTAGGAGTGTGCAAAAAAAGAGGAAGATTTAGGAAAAGACAGTGTCATGGAGCAGAATCCATTATGCAAGAATTTGATTGGCATTTGTCTTTATCCAAATGGGCAATCTTTACCTTTTAGTTGGGTTGTTTAGACCATTTATATTTAATGTGATTATTGATGTATTTTGGCTTAAATCTACCATCTTGCTATTTATTTTCAATTTGTTGGTTCTGGTGTTTGTTCTCTTTTGGCATTCTACTTTAAAATACATGTAAAAAGAAAAATTCTAAGTATGATTGAGTAGCCAAAGGCACAGATTCTGGAATGAGACCTGCCTGGATTCAAATCTCTGTTCTCCTGTGTAGTGTTAATTGAGTTATGAAACATCTCCTTATCTCAGTACTTACACATGTAAAATGAGAGAAATAGTAATTCATAGCTAAGGAGTTATACTGAGGATTCAGTGAGCTGGTGGTATAAGTAAAGAGCACAGTGTGGTATCTGGTTCATGTAAGGGTACGTTATTTCAGCTGCTGCTGTGGTAGTCATTGCTATTGATATTATATAAATGCAAATTTAATCTATAAGTATAAAAAACAGAAATAAAGTTCTTATTTTAAAGCAATAAATTTTGGTAGGAGTTTAGAGGGAGTAAAAATATATTATATTTTGAATTAACTATTAAAGGGACTTGTTGGATTACAGTCATCTTTCCCAGTCTTTAGGAAAGTATCCCCAAAGTCAAACTGACTAATAAACTACACATCTGACTTGCTATGAGTGGCTCATATGCACTTTCCTGTCACACTTGTTTTTTCCCTCCAATCTAGATGATTTTCTCTTGGGCCTGCCACCATCACCATTACTTCTCCTTACACTCTTGTAAATAGCATCCTGAGTAGTCTTCCTGCTTCCATTCTTTTCCTCCTTCAACTTATCTTCTGCACAGATACCTGAGGAGATTTTCTAAAGCATACTCTGATCTTAAACATTCTCTTCCTCCATACTCTTCCATGGCTCCCCATTGCTTCACCATCAGCTCTAAATTTCTTGGCGTGACATTCAAGACTATCTCTGTTATGGTCTTAATCTTCCTTTCTAGCTGTATCTTCCACTGATCTCTCTTCCTCATTCTGTGCTTCAGAATATCCAAACTGTTCTCTATTCTAGAGAACAAGCATGTCTAGTATGTCCTTTCTCTCCTCTGTGACTTTGCTCACACAGTGCTCTCTGCCCCATCTATCCTTCTTCCCTGTTCACTTTTCAGTCCCACCAGGGGGTGTGGGGGGAGAGGGACAGAGAGAGAGGGAGAGAGAGAATCTTGGCATGTTCCATGCCCAGTACGGAGCCCGATATGGAGCTCGATCTCATGACCCTGAGATCATGAGCTGAGCCGAAATCAAGAGTTGGATGCTTAACTGATTGAGCCACCCAGGCTGCCCAGTCCTCTCCATTCTTGATTCCCCCATGGTTCCCTTTTCTGTGCCCTTTGACTTCTCTTATAGTACTTATCACATCCTGCCTTACATTATATTTTTTCATCTACTATATTTTAAACTCTCTGGGATTGTATCTTTTCATTTCTGTATTCTCTTCTCACAGCCTAGCCTATATCTTCTAACTGAATTCTTGAGCATCCAAAGCCATGATGAAATATAATGGAAGCAAGAATGTAATGAAGCTCTTGAATGAGTCAGAGAAAAGTTATACAATGTGTTTCTAATAATCCTGGAATAAAATAAATGTCTCTTAGTCACCCCCAAATAGGTATAGCATACCAGTGGAACAAGTTAAAATGATCCAAGCTGTTTTATTTTGTTGCTGTTGTTTTGAGTGGGGGAGAGAGAAAGGTTTAGACAGGAAAATACATTATGTAAATCAAATTCCTCTTGACCTTACAAAGTAGCAACGATGGATTGAAGAGCAAAAGCTTTCCAATTTTATGTTTTCAAGGTTATCAGCTATAGAAGCAAGAGTATATTCTGTAAGAGACATTTCAGCAGATTATACCTTTGTGTTTAATTTTTTCCCTTGAATTACCCGTTATTTCAACCTATATTTCTGTGAAAGACTGAATGAGAATATTGTGATCTTTTCAGTGTAAAAAAAACCCCACTAACATCCAACAAGTTAGCCTTGTAACTTGCAATGACTGCTAATAACTTCACTGTTGTATGATGTGGTCTGGTGGGGTGGGGGATGGAGAGAGGCAGGGAATAAATCTAAAGTTAGTCAGGCCAGCTCTGCTCAGGGCAGGCATACAAAGAAGTATACAGATGTGGAGCTTGTACAAGGCTGTCTTCAGCCCCTTAGAGAGTCTCAGAAGTGTCCTTAATTGGTCCATTGGAGCCTGACTCATCTTCTCATAGAAGAGGAAAGCACAGTATACCCAGGAAGTGCATAATATGAATCACTTTGCAACTAATCCAAGCAGTGAAATTATTTAATTAGACTGATAGGCATATATACAGACTTGATCTGATTTTACTGTTCAAAAATATATTCTTTAGGGGTGCCGGGGTGGCTCAGTCATTAAGCGTCTGCCTTCAGCTCAGGTCATGATCCCAGGGTCCTGGAATCAAGCCCTGCTTAGGGCTCCCTGCTTAGCGTGGAGCCTGCTTCTCCCTCTCCCACTCCACCTGCTTGTGTTCCCTCTCTCACTGTCTCTTTCTCTCTGTCAAATAAATAAATAAAATCTTTTAAAAAAAAAGTGTATTCTTTAGACATTTGTCCTTTTATTTATTTATTCATGTATTTACTCAACAATTATTAATACTTACTAAGTACCAGGAACTGTCCTGTTCTCAGACTTCTTATACTGTTTTAAAAGACCAGTATTGGGTTCGTTGTTTTAATTTCCAATTTGTACAGTCAGATACTTTTGTGAACACAATAAAAAGGAATTATAGTTGACCCTTCAACAACACAGGAGTTAGGAGTGCTGACCTCTGCACAAAAATCCATGTTTAACTTTTGATTCATCAAAAATTTACTCATAACCTACTGTTGACCTGAAACCTTACTGATAACATAAGCAGTTGATTAACACATGTAATGTATATCATATGTATTTATACTGTATTCTTACAGTAATACATTTTTCTTGATTTTTTTTCACTATTTTTAAACTGTGAAGTTCATCTGAGAGTTTTTTCAAATTGTTACAAATCAAAAAAAAAAATTTTCCAATGTATTTATTGGAAAAATAAAACCATGTGTGAGTGGACCCACACAGTTCAAACCCATGTTTTTCAAAGGTCATGTACTAGATACATAATCACATATTTGGGTGTTGTGTCAACATCAAATTGATCTAAACTTTTCTAAATTTCTTACTCTAAATTAAATTATTCTAAGTTTCTTTACTAATCTTGTTGGGACAAGTAGCAAGAGTCAGTCCGCAGACCACATACATCACTAACGCTGTTCTAGGCCTGTGTGATACATCAGGGAACAACAGTAAAGAATTCCTGTCCTCACAATGCTACTTTCTAGCAGAGGGAGATGACAGTAAACAGTAAGCGTAGTACAAAAGTCAGTGGTATGGGATGTCAGAAGGGTCAAGTGTTACAAGGGAGAAAATACTGCAAGGGAGATTAGGAGTGGCCAAAGTATGGAAGAGGGGTTTGGGGGATGGCTGCCCTTTTAGATGGAGTGGTTAATGTTGGTTTCATTGAGAAGGCTTGCAAGTGGCGAGCTCATTAGCCATGCAGTATTTGCGAGAAGAGCATTCCAGGCAAAGGGCATATCTATGGCAAAGGCCCTGAGGGGAGAGCCAGCTCGGAATAGGTGAGGAATAGAAAAAAGCCCATGTGATGGGAGCTGGGAGAGCAAGAAGAATGGTAGGAGGTGAGGAGCCAGATGATACGGGTTAGCTCTTCTTTATTTTTTTTTAAACTTTTATTTATTAAGTAATCTCTACCCCCAACATGGGGCTTGAACTCACAAACCCAAGATGAAGAGTTCCGTGCTTGAGGCACCTGGGCGGCTCAGTCAGTTGAGTGTCCCAACTCTTGATCTCAGCTCAGGTCTTGATCTCAGGGTCTTGAGTTCAAGCCCCATGTTGGGCTCCATGCTGGGCATGGAACCTGCTTAAAAGAAATAAAAAATAAAATAAAATGAGTCACATGCTCTATCGACTGAGCCAGTCAGGTGCCCCAGGCCAGTGCTTCTTAAAGACTTAACAAGCACCCCAGGGATCTAGTTCATATGAAGATTTTGATTCAGTAGGTCTGGGTGGCTCCAAAAATTCTGTTAACACTGATGAGCTTCCAGGTGGTTGCCCGTATTGGTGCTCTGAGGCCCACAGTAGTAAGGGTATAAACTCAGTGAAATGCAGAGTGCTGAGCATTTTCAGCACAGGAGTGACATGACCTGACTTGTGTTTTAAAATGATTACTCCAGCCCCTGGGTTGAGGATAGACTACAGACCTCATCAGTGAATGAGATATTCTGGGTAAGTTTCATTTTCCAGACAGCTGAAACTTTACAAAACCTATGACTCCCTTTTATACTAAGTGTAATGAACATTCTTCTTAAGTGTCTCAGGACATGATCATTAACAACAATTATCACACTGGGCCGTAATGCAGAGAGTCCTGGAGACCACTGTGAAATGGGACCACCTACCCTTTCCTGTGATACCTCACCTAAGTGAGGTAGGTCTGCCCTTGGTTATCTTCTCATCTACAAGCAATATA
This sequence comes from Ursus maritimus, assembly GCF_017311325.1. Classification (NCBI taxonomy): domain Eukaryota; kingdom Metazoa; phylum Chordata; class Mammalia; order Carnivora; family Ursidae; genus Ursus; species Ursus maritimus. Next base: position 59,898,816 of record NW_024423343.1, on the reverse strand, counting down.
AATTATTCATATTTTTAAAAAAAATTTTAAGTAAGCTCTACACCTAGTGTGGGGCTTGAACTCATGAACACATGCTCCACCAACGGAGCCAGCCAGGCCTCCCCATATTTCTTTTTGAAGGTCAGAAGGTTATTGTACTTGCTACACTGCACTTTAACTCCATTGGGTCTTAAAAATGGAGCATGGCGCATTTGTAGGGAGCTGAGGAGCGAGTGGAATTGCACTGGCCTCGCAAAGGGAGACAGTTGGCAGTACACTGTGTTGGGCTGTGGTAGAGCCCTCAGACAGTGTCTGATGTCCGGTTAGTGATCTGATTTCAGATCTTTCATAGCCTGTCTGCCCCGCACTTCTACCCACTCTAATGCCATCTCCTTCATTATTTTTCTTTCTTGTTGCTCATTGCTAACTCTTACTGATTCTGGCATTGGTTCAGCTATCAGAAAGCAAACTTGGGCTCTATTTTATCCTTGGAACTCTTAATCCTTAGGTTGACCAAACGTCTCTGTTTTCCTGGAACTGAAGGATTTTCCAAGATGTGGGATTTTCAGTGCTAACACCAGGACAGTCCCAGGCACATGGGGACGAGTTGGTCACCTTATTATAATACTAGAAGTTGAACTTGATTTGGGGAGGAACTTTTTTTTTTTTAAATCAGATCACTGGTTCAGGCAAGACAAAGCCTTAGAATTGTGACAGAATTGCCTCACACTGCCTGCCTGTGTCTGGAAGGGGTTACAGGCAGCTTGCCAAACAGCAAGCACTGTGACCATAAAGGGCTCACATGTCATCCATTTGACCAAGAGAGCATGTTCTTACAACGGAGTCTCAAAGGCAACATAATCCCTATTGGGAAAGCACATGGAAAGCAAACCCTATACAGAGGGAAGGCTGCCGGGCCTCTGTGGCCCGCATCTGATGCTATTATGAAATGCTACACACAAGCCTTCAAGGCCTCTCTTATGCCCTCACGTATGGGTATTCTCTGGTTCTCTGAATCCCTCCTCTTTTTGGCTTCCATTGGCCTGAGGCATCCTTTCTTCTTTCCCAGGTGCCACAGAATTCACCGCAAACCCTCATCCGTGAGGCTGGTAAAGCCTGTCTCAGGGCTTTTCTCAGTGAGGTAGTGAAGGAATTACAGGCACAGAATTCTTATTCCGTTAGCATGGGAAATAGAAAAAAACACTTCCTTGTTAAAGGATCTTTTTGATGAGTGCTGCTCAGACTTCAGTGTGCATCAGAATCACTGGGCCCATTCCACACTCTCTGATTTCGAGTAGAAGAGAGAGGGAATTTGGGTTTTTATCAAGTTCCCAAGTGACACCACACTGCTGGTCTGGGACTACCCTTTGAGAACCACTGCTCCAGATGTCTCCTATCTCTGAGATTCTACACTGAAGCAGAAAAAGTGAACTGTATATGTATGGTTTTCTATTCATTCAACAAGCACTTATTGAGCACCTACTGTATATCACCCACAGGCCAGGAAGTGAAATAAGACACTTAGAGAGTGTAATGTATTTCTAATATCTTGGTCTTTGCAGATGTTATTTTCCAAAGCAGGTTTGGGAATAAGCTGGTGTCCTTATTTATCTCAAGTGGTCTCATTAAATTCTCAGGAGGTTGTCTAGAACAAAGTTACATTTACTTGTTACTTTGTTGTAGAGGAGGAGGAGGAGGGGAGTGTTCCAGATTTTCATGAAGTGTCTCAATTTCTAAAATTTTAGGAATTGTTGCTTTTAAAGGATGTTTCTATTTTATAAACTCTGCCAGTCTTTGCCAGCCTCCCTTAATGCAAAATTGCTCTAAACCCCACCAGATCTGAATATTTGCACGGATCTCTAATATGTATGTCATCACCATAATGTTTGTGTTGTGGTTTTTTGCAAAAGAATTGAGGCAAGGCCAGCATAAGGATTGCACGGTTTGAGGCTTGTGGGCATGAGGGTAGAGGACGGAAAGAGAAAGAAGAGAGGAGATTATAGCTCTCCTAATCCCAAACTTCATTTCTAATTTAGCCTGATTTATGTTAATCATATACCTTTCTTCTTTTGCTTAAAAGACTTTTCTTGTTTTTACCAGATCTGGATTTGGGGTTGTCTTGTTTTTGTTCAGCTTTATTTTGTAATTTTGAAGAATACAAACAGAGTGCTGGCTGGCAGTGGTGGCAGTTTACCCTAACTGAGGCTTCTGTCCAAAATTGTGACTTTTAGAAGGAATTTTGTAGGTTAACTACCAAGAGGAGATCGTTCATTTTGGCACCTCATTTTCCCTGCAATTTGGGGGTCTGGTGATAAGGAGAAGGGACGCAGTCCACATAGGTCAGTACCGCCACCAGCTGAGGCGGCAAGATGCTGACCCTGCCTAAGGAGTTGAGGCTGGAGGGGAAGTGGCCACAGCCCAGGAGGTCAGTTGTCAGCTACCCTTCCCGAGGCCACATGGTCAGGGAAGCCTTGTGACAGTCTGTTCTCATTCCTGCAACTCATTAAAGCACATTATGAAGTTGCATAGTTTGGGGCCATTATTTCTGCTTAGATTGTGACTGCAAACATATCCGAGGAAAGTTCAGCAGGAACTTTTCCGGTGCTTTCCTGAGTGTGTCAGGTCAGGATGCACTTTTTGCAGATGCCAAGTGAGGTTCTGGCGTTGACCCAGGACATCGGGAGCGCAGCTGCCAAACAGCACGAGGCGGGGTGTGTGAGGCGAGTTAGGGTCCTTGGCTTCCAGAATGGGATGCTGATGGCATGGCTATAAAACGTGCTGAGAGGAATTTTATTTTTAAATTCTTTTCTTACTTGATGTATTTGAAACAGCACATACTCTGTAGACTGCCCTGTTAACCTTGGCTGCCTAGTTTGTTTTATTTTAAAGGATTCTTTTCAACTTTAAAATTAAACATACAGTTGTATAGTGGTAGCAGTGAGGAGTGGGGAGGTTTTCTTTTTACTTTTACTGGTTCTCCAAGATTAGGAGTAATACATTTTTTTTAATTAATAAACTTTTTTTTTTAGTAGCTTGGAGTTTTCAGAAAATTGAACAAAGTTCAGAATTCTCATATACCCCTTTATGTCTTCCCCTCCCCCAAGTTTCCCCTATTATTAACATCTTGTATTACCTGGCTCAGTTGTTACAATGATGACCAATATTGATATGTTATTAACTAAAGTCCAGAATTCACATTAGGGCTTACTCTTTGTGTTGTACAGTTTGAGTTTTGACAAATGTATTGACATGTATCCACCACTGCAGTATCATACAGGGTAGTTTCACTTGCCTAAAAATCCCTATGGCTCCACCTGTTTATCCTTCCCTCCCTCCCCCTAAGCCGGTGGCAACCTGTATTTGTGGGGAGAGGGTAGGGGTTGTTGTTTTTTGTTTGGTTGGTTTTGTTCTTTTACTGTTTACAAATTTTCCCTTTTCCAGAATGGGAATATACTTGGAATTATACAGTACATAGCTTCTTCAAATTGCCTTCTTTCAGTTAGCAATATGCGTTTGAGCTCGTCCATGTCTTTGCACGGCTTGATAGTCCATTTCTTTTTATTGCTGAAAATACTCTGTTGTGTGGATGTTTATCCATTGTGTGGATTGTTTATCCATTCACCTTTTAAAGGACATCTTGGTTGCTTTCAAGTTTTGGCAATTATGAATAAAGCTGCTGTAAACATCTTTGGGTTTCGTGTGAATATAAGTTTTCAACTCTTTGCGGTGAACACCGAAGAGTGTGATTGCTAGATTATATGGTTAAGAGTACGTTTAGCTTTGCAAGAAGCTGTCTTCCAAAATAGCTGTACCATTTTGCGTTCCCACCAGCAGCAAATAAGAGTTCCTGTTGCTCTACATCCTCACCAGCATTTGGTGTTATCAGTGTTTTAGATTTTGGCCATTTTAATAGGTGTGTAGTAGTATATCACTGTTGTTTTAATTTTCATTTCCCTGGTATATGATTTGAAGAAACTTTTCACATGCTTATTTGCCATCTTTATGTCTTCTTTGGTGAAGTATCTGTTTAGATCTTTTTCCCATTTTTAAATTGTTGTTTGTTTTCTTATTGTTAAGTTTTAAGAATTATCTGTAAATTTTGGATACCAGTCCTTTGTCAGATATGTTTTTCAAATATTTCTCTCAGTCTGTGGCTTGTCTTTTCATTTTTTAAATAGTGTCTTTAGTAGAGCAGTAATTAATTTTTTATTTGTATATAATCAGGAAGAAAAATGCTTTCAAATCAACCAGACTCGCATCTTGGCTTAGCACCCATTCCACATCCAAGAAAGTATAAGTAGTCTGAGAGGAAAAGGTAATCTGTCATTTAGATGTTAAACATGTGAGAACCTGACACAAGTGTGTTCCCCGAATTAAATATAATCAATTTTAAGTACTATAGGGATGCAAGACAGACACAATCCAAAAGTAAATAAGAAAAAAAATATATGACTATATGCAGAACCATGCTAAGATTTTTCTCCAGTTTTCATTTTTCTACAAGTTTCCTGTTTCTTGCTACTTATATTGGTTAGGTCACTAGAATTCCTAAAATGACCAAGAAAACTCCAGTTGTCAGCTTCTGGTAAAAACTGTATTTAGCAGAAGAAAAGGTATTGGCTTAAATCAGAGAGGGCTGGGAAAGNNTGAAATGCACACTTATTACTCATTTATTTAGATATTCAGCAGATATTTACTGAGCACCTACCAAGTGACAGGAACTATGTTGGACGCTGGTGGTATACAAGGTAGCAGGATCTAGGCTTGTCCTTGTGAAGTTTACATTCCAAGAGGGAAATAGACAAGTAATTCCAAAATCAAGTGTCCTTTGACTGAAGTGTTAATAAGAGTGAGCACTGGATCTGAGCTCCAACCAGGATACTGGGTCTCAGAGGAGTGAAGAAGGGCCAGATAGGCTTAAACCAAAGCTGAGAACTGAAGGGGGGATCAAGAATCAGCCAGGCAAAGAAAGGAGAAAGGTGTCTCCGCCCCCTAACTGTTCCCTTTCCATACCTGGGAAAGCTCACATGGGAGAGATAGGAGATTTTGGTTGTTCTTGTTTTTACATTTTTTTAAATTCTGAAATGTAACATGCCTACAGAAAAAAAAAAAAATTTAAAACAGAGTTGGGCAGTGTAGGGAATTATTATAAGGGAAACCCACACATAACTACTGAGATTGCAAAAAGGATTGCCCACACCTCAGCAATGTTCTGCACACCCTTTCCTGATTATGACTCTTTTTCTTCCTAAGTATGCATCCTAAATATCATAGTTCCATTTTGCCTGTTTTTAAACTTTGCATAACTAGAATCACACAGCATGCATTCATTTCTTTCTAGCTTTTTCTTTTTTTCCCTTGACATTACATTTTTTAGGATTAACTTGTTTATTTTCATTGCTGTAGAGTATCCTACTCTGTGAATCCAGTCTTCTGTCACTGGGCATCTGGGTTGCTTCTGGCTTAGAGCTCTTATTAAAAAAGAGAGAGAGATGTCCACGAATGATGGTCCCACACTCTCAGCAGTACAGTATAGCAGGCTTTGGAGTCAAGCAGACTTAAATGGACATCTCAGCCCTGCCACTCTAACAGCTTTGTGACTTTGGGCAAGTTACTTAACCTCTCTGTGCCTCTTTCTTCTCATCTGTAAGATAGGAATAATAAAAATACCTATAACATGGGATATGCATGTAAAGTGCTTCACATAATACTTGGCATATAGTAAGCATTCAACAGAAGTGTGCTCCTGCATGGGGTTCTGTTTCTTATTCATGGGAATATTTCATTTTTCTGTGGGTAAGTTCTCTACTGAGTTTATATGGCCTGACTTATCTGGGTCTGGAATTATAGAAGCCTTTGAGATACTTCTCCTCAACCCTCTTATTTGACAGATGAGGAAACTGAGTCCCAGTTGGTCAACACAGAGCTGAGTTTTAGGGAGAAATCAAGGAAGTGGTGCCTCTGGACCACTCTTATGGCCCAGACTATTCGGTTCTTTGGACAGCCACTTTAGCTTCTTACATGTATTTTCCTTTTTGTTCTACAAAGGAACAGGGGAAAATAGAAAGCTCAAGGGGTGGAACAGTTAGCTCTATGGGCACCAATAGACTGTGAAGTCTGTTACGTTATGCCCAAGCTATCTGTGGTTTGTGTATTGGTCAGAGTTTGTGATTTCGTGGGCTCTATCCTGGTTAGGGTCAGAGGCAAGCACGCAAAATAAGGGACTTAAAACCATGCCTCAGGCATTATTGGCATTAGGTATAGGTGTTCTGTTTAGCTTGGACTGCTGTCAGATTTACATAAAAATTACTTGTTGTTTCTTTCTAAGGAATAAATATATCTCTTATTAAGCTATAAAGGTGAAATTGGGGTAATGACAGGAAGGAGAAATTCAAGATAAACAACTGACATTAAATGAGTCCACAATTTACTTCCAAGTATGAACAATTCTCAGCGACTTTCTGTTCCCCTGCTTCAAGTCTGCATTCTATCCTAAACCAGACTTTTCTGAGCAATGCCGACCACCAGCCCCAAACCTTTCCAGCCCCATATTTTGCCTGTCTTTCCAGGACTTTGCTGGTATTTAACCCTTTGATTAGCCTGAACTTCCTTGGTCTCTGATCCACATTCCTAAGAATTTGTGCACATGTGTGTGTTTTTATGTGTGTGACGCTCTAGCAGCTTTGAGGGAACTCCAGGTCAGGACTTGTCCTTCAAAAATAAGACTCCAGAGGTGCCTGGGTGGCTCAGTCAGTTAACCGTCTGCCTTCAGCTCAGGTTATGTCCTGCATCTTGCTCAGCCGGGAGCCTGCTTCTCCCTCTCCCTCTGCCTGCCGCTCCCCCATTCATTCTCTCTCTCTCAAATGAATAAATAAAACTCTAAAACAAAACAAAGCAAAAAAAAAAACAACAACAGCAACAAAAATAAGACTCCAGATTATCAGTTTAACGCATGAGAATAGAGCCTGGCACAAGGTAAGCACTTAATAAACATTTAGCTGCTGCTGTGATTTCTTACCCCTCAAATGAGAATCATTTCTCAAAGTAGCAATTTCCAAGTTAGCAACTCCCCCTTTCCTTTCAAATTGTCAAGACTTACAAAGTATGCTAAGATTTCTATAAACTGCTCTTGGTTTTTCCTCGATGTCACCGCAAGTCTCAAGAGTTTATCACCTTGAACCTTTACTGCATTTAAGAAGAATGGGACTTATTTGTTGGTATTTTCTGGGTCTGTCAATTTGTGTAATGGGAGGAGTTCTGTTTCATTAATCCACCTAAAGGGTACAGGGGCTATACCCCTCCCACCAACTCAGATCTCCATTTCCTTTCTTCACTATCCAAAAGGGTCTGTTCAGCTGCTTAGCAGTGAGCAATGAGAACAGCCAGTCTACCTAGACATTAGGCTGGGTTTGTCTGACATATACATGAAGACTCAGCATTCCCAAAGGGACCTTTCCTTTTTAAAGGAAGAAATTAATGATATCCCTTTTCATTAAATCGGTGCCAGGTATTTTCTCTAAGCAGCCTATTTAAAAGAACAAATTCAAACAGGTCCAAGAAACAAATGCAAGAGATCTACAAAGCTCTTAAGGGATGAGTTTACATACTATCCTAATTTCAAAGGAGAAGTTTTTATGCCCGGACACAATGGCTGAGCTCTCCCAATGGGCACACACCAACTTTAAATGTCAAATTCTGCATTTGTGCAGAAATCAGATAAGTGCAAAGAGCTCTAGGCTTGTTTCTGTTCTTAACTGATTTGTCCTCCAAAGGACAGTTCATATGCTAACTCATTACACAAGGTCCTGAATGTTTGGGGTGTGGGTGGGGGACAGAACATCCAAGGATCCACTCCAGATCTCCAAGGATCAAATTACAAAGTGTCCATTCCATTTGTCCTTCACTGCTCTATTTATCCATGCTCAGGGTAGCTCAGCTCACAGCATCACACTTGTACTCTGCCTTCTGATTTTCAACTTGCGTTGCTGCCTGGGGACCAGGGCTCTTCTCATCTCTTGTGGGCTGGTCATTCCTTGCTCTAGACTACATCCTCTTAATCAGTCCATTAATGGAACCCCCACTTCATGTAGCAGTTTCTATTTAACGCTGTGGGAAGGCACTGGAAAAAAGTACATCCTATTGTCTCTCCCCTTAAGGAGTTAGAATAGATGCTCCCTTTAACCCACCACTCTGAGCAAATCAACCCAATGAGCATAAGGGACACCTGTAAATAACTGCTGAGTGATTAGAGGATGGAACATACACTGCATAAAGGCTTTGTTTACATTATGTGTAACCAGCAAAATATAAACATTGACCTTAGACACTGACCCTCTTTAGACATTTATTTCTGACAAATGGTCAACCAGGATGATTTCATACATTCTTTTGCAGACCTTTTTATATCATGAGCCTCTTGGAGAAGCTAATGGAATCCGTGCACTCTGACCCTAGAAATATGTTGCATATAATTTCAAGAACTTTTTGAACGCCTTCATGTTCCTATCAGTGTCTTCATCCCAGGTTAAGAATCTCTATACTAGCGAGAGGAATTGGCTAATTTTGAAGACTGTCAATTTCATGATTAGAAAGCTTAATAGAAAGGTTTCTTTTTTCTTCCCGGTAACGGAACAACAACAGAAAAAAGGGCTACTTTTAATATAGGTAGTTCTTCAAATATTTGTAGATTGCTATAACTTTCTCAGTTAGACTTCTCTTTGAGTTTTTTTGGCTCTGTAATTCATCAAATGACCCTTAAAAGCTGTGGCTTCGTTCAGGAAAGTTTTACGCCAGGATCTAAGGCCTTGGGACTAGACTAGAAGATGTACTTGCATCTAAAAAGGGTAGAGCTGTGGCTTCTCACAAATGCCAAGGCAGGTTACCATAGTCTTTTCCTTCTTCATTAATAAAGAAAAAAACTGATCCGTTTTAAAAAATTAAAAACCTCCAGGGGCGCCTGGGTAGCGCAGTCGTTAAGCGTCTGCCTTCGGCTCAGGGCGTGATCCCGGTGTTCCGGGTTCGAGTCCCACATCGGGCTCCTTGGCTGGGAGCCTGCTTCTTCCTCTTCCTCTCCCCTGCTGTGTTCCCTCTCTCGCTGGCTGTCTCTCTGTCACATAAATAAATAAATAAAATCTTTTAAAAAAAATAAATAAATAAAATAAAAAAATAAAAACCTCCAAATTCTTGAAAGGATTAAAACATTGAGCCCTATGTTTATTTCTCCATCATCTTAGCCCTTTTTTAATAAAAAAAAATATTCCTTATCTGTTGCTCAGTTTTTCATATCTAATAGAGAAGGATTTTTTTTTTTTTTTTTTAGATTTCATTTATTTGAGAGAGAGAACAAGAGAACACAAGTAGGCAGAGGGAGAGGGAGAAGCAGGCTCTCCACTGAGCTGGGAGCCTGATGCGAGGCTCTATGTGAGGCTCAATCCCCGGACCCTGGGATCATGACCTGAGCCCAAAGCAGACGCTTAACCGACTGAGCCACCCAGGCGCCCCTGAGAAGCAGGATGCTTTAGAAAATTCTAGAATGAAAGTTGGAAATAAAAATTGAGATAAAATCATTTTACACTTTACTTTGAACTCCCTGCCAAGCGGGATTAATGTTTTCTCAGCCACTTTTAAATGCTCAAATAATTTATGCGCAACATATATTAGTATTGTTGCTCTCCTTGAAAGCAGTGTTCTCCTGGTTCTCATTAATATCAGCCTGAACTTAGATGCTACCCTAGAGCTTCTTAGGCGACTAATTTTAATAAGAACAATAATGGTCCCCAAAATCTCATATGTTGCGTTTTGGAAATTAAAATTGTCTTTAGTTTTTCTTTCATTAAAGGCTGTATTGTAACTATGTAGACTCTAGAGAAGAATCAGGATAGAGGGGGGAAAAACCCACAAAACCCATAAAACCCCCAAATAAGAACAACAAGCCTGACTGAATGTCTAGAGGTAAGGCATTTGGATTTGGTTTTAGGCAGTAAATTAGCCCTCACAGAAAACTGAGTAGGTTGAACCAAGTCATGCCTGAATTCCCTAAAGTTACATGATTCTATAACGAGAAGATGCCAAGGATGCGTGATGCGGCTCTGTGCACTGACAGATATTTATCATCTTCCCCACCACCAGTAAAATGATTGCAGTCTCTGCTAAATTTAAGAAGTGTTTTTTAAGACTTGATTGTGATCCCCACTTGAACATTTCACATACTTCAAGTTTCTGCTCACCCATGAAAGTGTTTTCCTGCCCATCCTGTTATTACAGTCGATGCTCTTTACCTTGACATGGAGGCTGACAGTTATGGGCCTATGGCCTTTCCTCAAATCCTAGAATATATATGTATGTATGTGTATGTATGTGTTTGTGTATAAAACAAGGAATGTATCAGACAGAACAAATTAGGATAAATTGGGTATTGTTTAATTAAAGAGATTATGTTAAAAGTTTATGGGCAGGAGTGGAGCTGTTACCACATGCACATACCTAAAGGGGCAAAGAAAGGGCATGGCATCTGGAACCCAGAAGGAGAAGGCTGTGTGAGGATGGGGCCCTTGAGAAGAGAGGTGACTTTCAGCAAGGAACACATTCAACACAAGACAACACCACAGAGAGGGAGCTGGGAAATAAAAGAGTATTTTCTTTCTTTCCTCACTCTCTTCCTTCCCTCTGATTTCTTGCTAGGGGTCTCTAATGGCCAAATAATTGGGAAGCCAGAGTAGTCCATACTTCTGGAGCAGAGAAGTCCACCTTCTGGGGCAGAGAAGATGGTAGAAATGGATGGAGAATGGATCTGTAAGGAAGAATGCTACATCACTTAAAAGGACCCAATATAGGGGCACCTGGGTGGCTTAGTCATTCAAGTGTCCAACTCAGGTCATAATCTCAGGGTTGTGAGATCAGGCCCTGTATCCGGCTCCACGTGCTGGACATGGAGGCTACTTAAGATTCTCTCTCTCTCCCTCTCCATCTGCTCCTCTGCACCCTCCCTCAAAAACAAAAAACAAAAAAACAAAACAAAACAAAAACGACCCAATGTAACTTCAATTCCTAATATGAAGTTCATATCATCTCCCATAGAAATGAAAAATATGTATCTGGAAGATTTTTTTTTATAATAGTGCATCAGTTACGAGTTGTTCTCTGCTTTAATAAACAGACACTGAAATACAGTGACTTTGATAGACAAATGTTTACGTTCTTTATGTCACCAGAAGTACAGGGAGGGTAGGCAGTTTCTGGCATTGGTTCAGAAGATCAAGAATGTCAGTCCTCTGCAACTCTCCTGGCTTTTCTTTCATGATCCCAAGAAGACTGCTGGAGATCCAGCCATCATAGTTACTTTCTTTGCAAAAGGGCAAAAAACATTTTCCTGGAAGCCCTACCCAATGACTTCTGTTTACATCTCATGGGGCTCCTTTATCTACAGGAGAAGCTGGAAAACATAGTTGATCACTTTGTGCCCCATATGATATAAGGGTTCTGTTGGAAAAGAAACAGGAAAGAATGGAAGTTGAATAGACAACTAGTAGTACCTATCCTAGGTAGAATTTAATCATCTGAGGCACATATGCCCAGGATATTGTTTCATGGTCGTTTCTGAACTTAGGAATTCTCAAGTCCTATGAAGCAGATATTCCCTCCTGAAAGATGAGATTTAGCCTCAGCTCCTTCATGGAATATCAAGGCCTGCAGGGAAGAAAAAGCCCACTTACAAGAGATGGCTATAAAATTCCAAGGCATATATTCAAGGGTCTTGTGGAGAAAGTTTGTGCAAACAAAATGAAGCTATTTCTGGTAGAGTCTAGAAGTAGGAGAAATGGAAAGACACATTTTATTAGCATGCTGTTAGAAGTATGAAGGAACAGATTTTGTGCAAAAATATTTTGCAGTATGTATTAAGAGCCTTTAAAAATTGTTCAGATGCTTTATGCCAATAATTCACTCAGAATTTGTCCTTTTAAAATGTCCAGAAAAAGGAAAACAATTAAGTAAATTCGATACAGTTCTATTGTGGAAGAATATATGATGATTAAAAACTACATTTACAAAGCATGTAAGATAGTATACATGCATTGGTTTTATTGTTGTAATAGCCTAAGGTTCTGCTGTGGTTTTGCCTGAGGGTTCCAATCCTCTACATATCCCTTTCTTTTAATATCCAACTGGAATGGTTGGAGCCCCCATCCTAGTAGGACTTATACTTTCTACTCCATTGCTGCCTGTCACCACCTCAAACTTCAGAAAAAAAACAAACACTCCTTTTTTTTAAGATTTTGTTTTTGGGGCACCTGGCTCAGTCAGTTAAGCGTCTGCCTTTGGCTCAAGTCATGATCCCAGAGTCCTGAGATAGAGCCCCACATCAGGCTCCCTGCTCAGCGGGAGTCTGCTTCTCCTTCTCCCCCCTTCTCGTGCGTCTCTCTCTCACTCTCTCTCTCTCTCTCAAGTAAAAAAATAAAATCTTAAAAAAAAAAGCTTAAAAAGATTTTATTTTTAAGTAATCTCTACACCCAGTGTGGGGTTTGAACTCACAACCCCAAGATGAAGAGTCACATACTCCACTAACTGAGCCAGCCAGATGCCCCCAAACACTCCTTATAGAAAGAAATTGACAAACAACTTTCTCCTTTCTCATGAAAGGAAAAAATGTAAATGACTGTGACTATATGCAAAAATTTTCAACCTCAGAATTTAATATGAGAAATGAAAATTTATATTTTGCCTATCAAACGGGTTAGACTAGAAGAAAAAAGATGATGCATAGGCTGTCAGGAATACAAGGAAACAAGCATTCATAACATTGTTTGTGTCAGGGCAACAACCTCTTAGGAGGGCAGTCTGCTCATATATTGCTTGGCCCAGCAATACCTGCTCTATAATCTTATCCTCTCTACATGATTGGATAAGAATATTGGAAGCTGTGCATTCTATTCTATGACTGGTTGTCTTGATGTATAAACACAACTCAGTGATGTTAATTCTCGGTCACTCAGAGAATGATGGTAGATGAACGAGAAACAGGGATGTGCTCGACATGGGACATGGTATCTAGGACATAGTAGGTATTTAACATATGTTTATCAAGTGATAAATTAATTCAGATGGGTAGTCTCTTTGGAGGAAATTAGTTTTGTTTCAAAAAGCATCTTGGATCTTACACTTCAGTTGCATATTGTAAATATTTCTGGTCAACAGTTGTAACCATGGGACTAGAGCTTAGGAGATGGGGCTCAGCCATCTGTCTAGAACAGTGGGAGACTTTAAGAAATGGGATTTCTTTCTTTTTGTGTGTGTGTGTTTTTTTTAAACACAAATTCATTATGAAAATGAATGCAGTCTCCAAATAAGACTGGAGAAAAAGATTAGTAGTGGGCCTTGGGAAAGTCTGTAGGGGGCAAGGTAGACTGAATCAGGTTGCTCTGTGGTTTATTTAGCTGTATCCAATACTTTGGATGAGAAGAAACTAAACTGGGTCATCTGATTGGTAAGCATAATCATTTTAGATAAATTAGCATGGTCTGGAGAGATGGTCTCAGGCCCGACTAAAAGGAGGGTGTAGCTTGCTTTAATGTCTTTCCTCCTCCTCTGCTCAAATATTTTTCCCACAACACACCTGAAAATCCCCAAACCTTTGTTGCCAAAGAATTTGGCTATAGTAATCAGTGAGGACAACTTGAAATATTGGTCTTTATATCAGCACATTAACATACATTTGGATTTTAATGATGAAAATATGTTGAATTAGAAACTTCTGCAAGTTTCAGTGTTTATTTTCTTAGTAATTCCCAACAGAATGTGTTCAAATCATTTAATATAAGAAAGCATCTAAAATAGAAGGTTAAGAGACTTATTCTTAACTGTTTCTCTTACAAACGGAAGGACGAAGTAATGTTTTTTAGTTAGAAAGACTCTGGATAGAAAATGCTGTTTAGATATATAACATGGTGACTGAGAAAAAAAATAGTTTTATTTATTTATTTGGCGGGGGTTTTTTGTTTGTTTGTTTTTGAGAGCACACACGTGTGAATTGGGAGGGGAGGGGCGGGGCAGGGCAGAGGGAGAGGGAGAGAAAGAATCTTAAGCAGTTTCCACACCCAGCCTGGGGCCTGACATGGGGCTCGATCTCATGACCCTGAGATCATGACCTGAGCTGAAATCAAGAGTCAGATACTTAACTGACTGAGCCCCCTAGGTACCCCCAAAAAATGAATTTTAAAATACGGCCATGGCATTATTATTTTGTTGGCTGTAACACCTGAGAATTTTTAACCATGTGGATTGTATAAGCAGTAATGTTAAAGCTTACATTTTACTCTCATTTTAAATATATAGTACAGCGAGAATTTTATCGCTTGAATTTTTCGAAGCTCTGCTTATTCTGATAACTAAATATTATTATCCATCTTATGGAGGGAGTTATGAGTGGCCAGTAAGAAAAATTCTATTTCTTTGACAACATTTTCCACTAATTTATTACTGTTATCTACACTAAACTTACTAAAACATTGAAATCAATGGAGTTATTAGATCATGGTAGTGAAAGAAAGCTCAATTTTTAAAAAATTATGCACCAAGTGTGAATGGGTTTGGCATTTTGAAAAGGGTCTCACTCTCAGTAAGTAAATCTTCTCTGTATAATTCTGAAGTTCAACTGTTTCTGATTAGTGTCCTGCTGTCTTATTGGTACCTCCTGGAAGGCAATAAGATTAGTAGCGTGCATGAGTTCCTCATATCTCGGCATGATTGAGTCCAGGTTTGAGAGTGGGGCAGTAACCCAGCCGAAGAACTGCAGCATTCTGTGCATGAGTCACAGACTCAGAGCCTTAGGACTTAAACTTGGGTGTTTTTCAACCATCTAACCTTTGATATTGACAGTTTTAAATGAGACACCTAGCCCACGGCATATGGGAAACGGGTCGAACAATTTTTGTAAGCAACCTTCATTTAAAACAATTTGAACTGTATTTCTTGCATTTATTGTCATGAAGGGGATGTCTTCTTGTCATTCCAGAGTCAGTTTCCTAAGAGCAAAAATAAAATGATGCAACAGAGGAAGGAGAGGGAGTGATTTTAGTGATAAGCTTGGTGTTTAGTTATATAAATCTGATTATCATGCTATAATAATACTATATTTGTAATAATAAATGTAGGGCGACCCAATCAGGTGGAGGCCAGCAGCACAGACAATGAAGGAATTCACTAGAGGCAGAACAAAGGAGGTAGAAGGTATTGAGTACACTGCAAGGGAGCAGCGGGCAGGACTGCAAAGGAGAGACTCTGCCAGGAGACAGTGGTGGGGGCTGCAGTTAAGAGGAGAAGTAGGGAGGAAGTATGGGAACATATGGAATTTTCCTTTTTTGGTGCCTGTGCCTGGTTGTAAAGTAGCCCATTGGTCAGCTAGGGCTTATGTGTATTTTGAGGTGCATCACCTAACGGGCCTGTTTGCATTCAGCGCAGTGGTCACTGTGGGCCCTTTTACCTTACTCAGGTTTCCATTGTTCAAGCCTGTTGCCTAAAAGCAGCCTCTACAATAATTGTAATAATATATTCTACTGAAACTGTCATTCTAATGCCAAAATCACAACTAGATGATTGTTCGTGAAATCAATAAGAATTTCAGTAAGACCTTTGTCAATTTAAGTTTCTCAACCGAAAATGTAACTTTTCCCTCCCCAGTGGCTCTTAGGTGATTCTAGTGAATCTCTTAGGAGATTCAAAGAAGAGGACGTATAGGAATGTTTGAAGCTCTCTTTGGACCCGAAAGTATGACATTCCTTTGTGTACATAAAAAGTCAAATAATGAAATGTTTAAGACAGTTAACAGGGACCAGAGCATCAAAGAACAAGTCACTGAGCTTTGCTTCTGATCAGCATAGGCTTTTTGTTTGGGGCCTTTGGCTGAGGTTGCAAGGGAATGATCTGCTAAATGGCTCCACTCTCAATGATGAAAGGCCTCCAGGCAGAAAGTTCAATGAAAAAAATAACACACAGCCAGAGTCACAAACGGAATGTCATTGTAGACAAGCCACCTTTTATTGTTTCTTACAGGGAACAGAAACAACTACAAGTGTTTGGAAATAGGGTCTTAAGTAGTCTTCATACAGCCAAGTTGTAAAAAACTTGATGAGATTTAGGAGTGGGATGAAGAGTCACGTACATTTTTATGTGCTTTTAAATTAAAATTTCGTATTCCATTTAGCAACTTTTTAAAGAAGTAATAGTATTAACATTTCTTGGAAACAAATACAATTTACAGCAGGTCTTCAAGTGAGGCACTCTGGTGCTCTGCTGGGCACTGGATAAATTATGGTTGTACCAAGATGTTGCCACAGTCGGGCAGGACCGGGCCATGGGAGCGCCTCTGTCTGTGGCCTGGTTGTGCCACACAGATAGTCTGACTTGCCGTGTGTGTCATGACATGGCAAAGGCTAAAAAACCTGGTTTACAAATATGCTTTGCAAAATCCCTGAATTCTTTTTTTTAATGTTTTTTTATTATGTTAGTCACCATACATCCCTGGTTTTTGATGAAAATCCCTGACTTCTAAAAGAAGGAGCATGTTAAATTATTTTGGGAGTAAATACACAGAGGCAGAAAGAGTATAGTGTAGCGTCTCCAGATAGAATGCACAACGTGCGTGGTGATAACAGGGCAGAGTGTGAGGGAAGGCCAGTGCAGGAAAGCCAAGGACTCCCGAAGGGTTTTTTTGCTTCCTTTGCTTGACCACACTGACTTTCTAACAATAAATACTCAGAAATGTTCTAGCAAATGTTCAGGAGTGAAGGCATATGGAGCGTTTGATTTTGTTTGTGTTTAAAATATGTTTTCCACACAGATGGCATTGGTTTAGCTGTTGTGTGACTTTGTTTGGATCTTCTTTTGCTCAAAAAAAGAGATGAGAACCATAGCTCTTTGAAATGTCCAGCTCCCAGGTTTGTCTTCTGTAGTTTGCTTCACCACATTTGCAGAGGTACAGGCTTTTGTCCCTAAGATATCTTCATTTGTGAAATGACAGGACTTTCAATAGTGGTTTCAGCTGGACCTTGGAATATTAGGGTGAAGGCATAAAAGGAGGCTGTGAAATTGCATGGATCATGGATTTAAATATTTAGATTTTTAGATTCCAGAGTGCAGTTGCTGTAGCAGGAATCTGGCCATGCTACCAGAGCTGAGGAAGCCAACTATTTCTTTGAAAGGTTGGCTGTCCAGGGACAAGGTCTACAAAAATGAGTTCAGTGACATATGTGTCCTATTAAATAAGTTGGTGTTTAATATCCAAAGATATTTTTAGATATCCAGTCTTCCATTTTTCCCTTTTAACTTTGGGGAGGACAAATGGGAGGAGAGAAAAAACAAAAAAGAGAAACAAAATCTTAAAATACTAGAAATTCATAAAATTGTGAATGTCACTTTTTTGGTCTGTTAATTATTATGCCTATACTTTCGCATGACTTGGGGCCTGAATATTATTGCAGGGAACACTAGAGTGCTAGCTTTGTTTCCTCTTGTCTGTATGTAGCTTTCTTTTTGTCTGTATTCAGCTTTTCCTAATGGCTCTTCACCCATCTTTCCAAAAGTGAGCTAAAGTCAGTGTCTCACTTTTGCATTTCCCCAGGAAAAAAAAATGCAGCTTCCAGAAATATTCAAATAGTATGTTTTTCTCTTCACACCAATGTGGTATCTGAGGTTAAAGCAATTATATAAGATACCCCCTTACATCAACACACATCAACAGCCTCTGAAGGATTTTGCAATAGAATCCATGAAGCTGCACTTGAATTGTGTGCTAACCCATAAGCAGAAGAGCCATTTCCTTCCTGGGACCTTATGACAAAGAGACTCTGTAAAACGAAGCTGGATTATCGTCTCACGATTTAAGTTTTGAACTGTGATCCATAGAAAACTGAGAGTTGTGGAAATGTTTTGCTTTTATTTCCTAAATCCTAGAATTCAGGTGACTTTGCCAGTTGATTTCCCCCCCCTGCAAGATCTGGATCTTTTAACAATGTCCTCATTATAAGGTGCTGTGGATTATTTGAACATGAGAGTATTTAGTAAGTGCTTCATCTACCTAAACCTAATTTAACTAACTTGAAAGAGGATTAAGGAGACTCAGACACTGGTATGATTGTGGGGGAAGATCCAAACTAATCTTCTGAGCTGCCACAACCATTGTTTCAAATGTTTGGGAATCAGATTTAGATCTCATACACAATTTCAGCTGAAGACAGAGTTTTCCCATTTGGAGAGAGAACGAACTTCTCCCAGCTGCTGTAACAGGAGCTGTGATGTTTAAAGGAAAAGTATATATCAGTTTGGAGTTGAGTTGGTTTATCTTTTTATTTAGCTTCTTCTCTTATGCTAGAAAACCTTATTTTACTAGAGATAAAAATTAATCTTTTTTATATTAGATCCTTGTGAACAAAATAACAGAATGGCCCCATTTCACAGATGAGGAAACTTCTGCTTCTAAAGGTTAGGTGCCTCGTCCACACTCATGCAGCCGGAAAGTGTCGGAGCCAAGATTCCACACAGACTTTTCTCACTGCCAAGCCTGGGCTCTGGACCACCGTGCCCTGTTGTCTTCCATGGCAAACATATTTTATTCTACTGAATGTCGTAAGATATGTCTTAGTACATTTGGACTGCTAGGACAAAAATACCACAGACTGGATGGCTTAAACAACAAACATTTATTTCTCACAGTTCTGGAGGCTGAGATGTCCATGACCAAGGTGCCAGCACATTCAGTGTCCGGTGAGGGCCTCTTTCCTGGTGCCCAGACAAGGGTCCTTCTGCTGTGTTCTCACATGGCAGAAGTCGTGAGGGAGCTCTCCTGCATCTCTTTTCTAAGGGCACTAATCCCATCCCTAATCACCTCCCAAAGGTCCATCTCCAAATATCCACATTGGGGATTAGGATTTGAACATATGAAGTTTGGGGGGGGGGGTGGAGACACAAACTTTCAGTCTATAGCAGACCCCTAACCCTGCTTTGGGGTGGTTTTCCTTAATCATTGTATGGCTGGCTGTGCTGATTTTACTCAGGAAGTGACCATTCGGATTATTTGTCCTTAAAGAGACAATCACTTGTATATTATTCTGGTTTAGTTTTGGATTCTTTATTTACAGTTTTTCTGAATGGTTTTGCAGATCTCCAGGCAGTTCTCAATTGGTACATAGATATCAGTATAAATATTTATCCTACAAATAGCAGCACCCAGCAACCCATCTGTAAATAAAGGCAGGAATTTGAAGTTCCTTATCCTTAAGCCTATTGCTATCATTGTTCCCTAATGTGGTGCTAAGAACATTAGCAATCTTTGCGACATAAATATCTATCCCATCATCCTGAAAGACTCACCAGTAACATCTCCCTTACTGATTTAGAATTACCTCCTAAAAGCCTGCTGTTAACCTTATGTTTCTCAAGATAGATAACACTTAGATTTCTTTTATCAGACTAGCTAGCTGGCTTTCACCTAGCAATGTGTAATTTCTGAAGGAATTAGAGATGTTGGTGGATGTTTTTGAGCAAGAACAACTAAAAGACTTGTTCATTTCTTGAATATACATTCATTTGTCATCTGCTGTGATCCAGGCCACAGAGGTAGAAAGATGAATATGATTCTATACCTGCTTTCAGGTGGGATACTTGTTATTATATTATTATACACAGAATGAAATGGGAGCCCAGTGTTAGGGCATTTAACATGGACTTGGGAGTTAGGGAAGAGGCCAGAAGTAGATGAGCCTGGGCTGGTTCTTACACAGCTAGCAGATGGAGTTGTGTTGGAGCAGAGACTGAGCTCTAAGGAAGAGTTGGAGATAAACTGGAAAGGTAAGTTAGGTATTAGATCAAGAAAGGCCGTGTGTGCTGAACTGAAGAGTCCCATCTTTGTTCTGAAAGTTATGGGGAACCATTGAAGATGTTACTCAGAGAATGACATGGTCATTTAGAAAATTGCCTTTGGCTACCATGTGGAAAATAGATAGGATGGGGCAAAACTGGAAATGAGACTAGCAGAGAGGTGGTCGCTGGGGTCCAGGCAAGAGATTGGTAAGTGAATTAAAGCAGTGAGATAGATGGAATGATTCCCACAGTTGGGATAAAAGTGGAGTGTACAAGGCCTGGTGGCTGGTGTACAGTGGGACTAGGAGAGGGAGCGGTCTGGAATGAAACACATTTGTTTCTGGCTTGTGCTCTTCCTGAACACATTGTAGAAAAGTGGTGCCTTTTCAACAGTTTTTTAAGGCACTGAGTCTCAAAGGCAGCTGTAGATTGTGATGAAATGATGCTAGAGAGATAAGTGTGAAAAAAGGGTCAGTCTTTTGGTATGGAAACAAAACACTGCTGGTCATGTTGGCATTTCCTCTACCCACCACCAGCACAGGCCCCACCCTCATGGCCAAGGTTGGCCCTGCTTACACATGATGCACCCCTGGTGCAACATGGCAGATATTCCACTGGGTGATGCACTTGCTTTAAAAAAAAAAAAAAGATTGATTAATTGATTGATTTTAGAAAGAGAGAGAGCATGAGCAAGAGCAGGGGGAGGGGCAGAAGGAGAGGGAGAAGGAGGGAAGCAGACTCCCCACTGAGTGCGGAGTCCACTGAAAGGGCTCAATCCCAAAACCCTGAGATCATGACCTGAGCAGAAATCAAGAGTCAGTGCTTAACTAACTTAGCCACCCAGGCGCCCCTGGGTGATGCACTTCTTGAAATAATTTCAACAAACATAAATATCTATAAACATATGGCTTAATTGAAGAAACAAACAGTGTAATATGTGTTGTGAGTCTATGCCTGGTTCTCATTTTTCTAGGCCAATCTATTATGAGAAATAATTCATGTCACGTCTAGTTTTCCTTTAGATATTCCTGGCCCTTTTATCCCTTAGTAATTTGCCATATAAATTCCGATCTTTCATATTTGATATCCCAGCTGTGCCTTGCACAGTTGGTCTCTATGTGTTTTACTAGTCAGGGATAGGGCTCAAGTGAAAGCTTTATATTTTCTAAGCTAGATTGTGAACTCTCTAAAGCAGAACCACTCTCAGTAGAAGATATCTGTTATTCTGGAGATTGGGCTGCTTCTAGGAAATACTTTATGTACCTAGACTAAGTTGTACCAGCAAAGTTTGCCTGAATTGCGAAACTGCATTATTTGATAACTAGTAGGATGTAGGATGCTTGTGAGTCAGTCAAAGTACAGAAACTACAGAGTGGCAACTGAGGTGATTAATTCAAAATGAACACACGATTGCATTCTTCCAGAAAGAGCTACATCCGGGCTTAAGAACATAAGCTTTCCCACGGTCCAAGAAGTCTATCAATTCCATTATGAGTCTGGGAACCTGTTTATTTTTTAAAGTAAAATGAACAGCTGACAAAAAGCAATTAACCTTGTAAATAAGCAGGAATGATTTCTGGCATTTAGTAGCATGCAGGTTATAGACCTTTGATTGACACAAAATTCTCCTAGAAGTATTTTGTATCATTAATTGAATAAGCTCTAAGGGGAGGGAATGACTGTCCTAGCATAAGCTAGAAAATTATTTTAAGTTAAGAGGTAAGGCAATGCCAATATATTTTTCATGATACATTTTTTAAGAAAAGGGAAAAAAGTCTAAATGACTAAGTGTGCTCATCAGTAGATATATAAACGGTCCTGTTCAAGATTAATTTCCATCAATCAACAATAGTTGTTCTTTCCCCCTCCAGCTTTTCTTGAGTTAATTAGTAACTATAGTCCTAGTTAAGTTTAAAGTTCCTTTAAAATGTGTTCAATAACTGCCTTGTAATTGTATCTCGTTAGTGCTTAGAGCGGAATATGTCTTAGAATTCATCAGCCAATCACCCCATTTTATGGTGGAAGAAACTAAGGACCAAGAAAGTGAAGTGACTTGCAACAGCTCAAAACAAAACGGCTTTCAGAACGCTGAAGCACTTAGTATAGCGCGCGTGTGCTTGTTAATCAGAAAAGCTTTCTTGTGTTCTGTTCACTGGAGTTAAGTAAATTCCAAAGCCTTGAACTAGTTTTGTTCTGAAATGTGACCATTTTGATGATATGCGCACATGGTGGGCTCTCATTAACCTTTGTCAGGTTTAAGCAATATTTAATTCTAACTGGCGTCATTTTCAGTTGGCCATTATTTAATTTATTGAGATTGACCAGTGTAATATATGGTTTTCAGGATTTCAACACAATTTAGGGATTTTTTGCAATGCAGATATTTTCCTTTTGCCCAAGGCAATAATAGACAGGGATGCAAACACTGCTTTAAAGACGGTGTCTGCTGATTTACATATTTTAAAAGTATTAAGATCAAAGGTAATGAGAATTTAATCCATATGGCATGCAGAAGATAAATAAGAATATTAATACTGTATCAAATACTAATTAAAAGAAACACATGGATCTAATTTTAAGAATGTAACACAGCGATGAAATACTCTTTGTAAAGTTAAGACCTGATTCTTTTGTAAAAAGGACAGTTATGGTGAGTTGGGTTTCCCCCCTCAGGGTGAACGACTGGCTGGTTCATATATATAGCTTTCATAGAATTATGATAATAATTATGAGACAGTGATTGTGCTTTAACAGTTTACAAAGTGCCTTCACGTCTTTTTTTCTTAAAGCAAAATTTTTAGTTCCTAGAACTCTTACCCTGATTTCAGTGAAGTGGAAATGTGCTCATAGAGGCAAATGACCCCGGACCTAATATCAATTTTGATCTCAATCTTAATCTCCCTCTCTTCCTCTCCTCCCACTCCTTCTGCTCTAGTGATGATTACTCAGAAGGGTACAGGGAAATAAGCACTTTCATTCATCTAGAGTAATGGGTGTGTACATTGGTATATTTTTAGACTATCTATACAACTATCTATAGACTATCTATATTTGTATACTTTATACTAGCCATCTCACTTCTAGGAAGCTACTTTTAGGAAATAATCAGAGATATGGTCAAATGTTTATACCTAAGGATGTTTGTGGCAAGTGTAAGTGAAAAATTTTAATAAACCAAATGTCTAGCAAAAGAAGGGTGTTTAAATTATAATGCATCTTACATGATGTAATATTAGGGAGCTGTTAAAACCATGTTTACAAAGACTGTTTACAGTTACCAGCAAGTGTTTATATTTAAATGTTAAAAAAAAGTAGAATAAAAGATATATGTTGTAATTTTTCATATATAGTTATGTACACCTACATATTTATATTTATTTTATCTGTGTCAGAGGTCAGCATATATTTTCTGTGAAGAACCAGATTGTAAATATTTTAGACTTTGTGGGTCATAGGGTCTCTTGTTCAGCTCTGCTGTTGCAGGGTAAAAGCCACAGGGACAGTACATAATCAAATAATCATGGCTGTATTCCAATAAAAGTTTATTTAGGGACACTGAAATTTTAATTTCACATAATTTTCATGGACCACAAAATATTATTACACTTTTGAATTTTTTCATCCTTTTAAAAATGTGAAAACCATTCTAAGTTCATAAGCCATACAAAAACAGCAGGTTTGGCCCAAGAGTTATTATAGTTTACCTTATGGAAAGAAATACCTTAAAATAGTCAATTACCTCTGAGTAACAAAATTGTAAGAGGTCCTTATTTTCTACTTTAATATTCTTACCTATGTGTTCTACATTTTCTTTTTTCTTTTCTTCTTTTTTTTTTTTTGAGTGGGGGGAGGGGCAGAGGGAGAGGGAAAGAGAAAATCTTAAGCAGACTCCATGCCCAGTGCAGAGCCCGACTTGGGGCTCGATCTCAAAACCCTGAGATCATGACTGAGCCAAAATCAAGAGTCAGATGCTTAACTGACTGAGCCATCCAGGCTCCCAGGTGTCCCTCTACACTTTCTATAGTATGTACGTAATACTTTAGCAATAGAAAGAAAAGAATACACACTATTTTTTTTAAGCACTTGGTAGCATTTCATGAACCTCCCTCCATGTGGCTTCACGCTACTAGGACACAGCCGCCCCACCACACACATACCCTTAATCTTCTCCTCAGCTATTCTACTAAAGAATTTGGGCTTCACCACGACAGGCTGTTTGGGGAGTTTTCCCTTCCCCAAAACTTTGTAGTAGCCCAATCACACCCCAACAATGATAGGAGCAAGCTCCAGTCTTGTTTTTGGCAGCATTTGCCCATGTCAGCTCACTGACCAAGGTCCACAGTTTGTCAAGGCAGAAGCTCTTGTTCCTGTTTAAGTGGTCATGCCTCAGACCAAGTTTTCTGAAGTGACCTGGGTACTATGTGTCAAAGTTGATCCTGTGGTAATGCGTGACACCAGCATTACCCTGGCCTCCCACATGCATCCAGTGCTTGCCGATGTGGCCGTGGCTCTCGTGGTCCCGAAGTTTCCTGGTTGTCCTCAGTCTGCATGGCATGTTGGCAGCCCAGACAAAAGAGCCACATTATTTTTTAAAAGAAAGACCGTGTCCAGGTTTAACAAATGGTAAGTGGCAGGGGCAAGGTTTGAACAGAAAACCTTTTTACCTTGCCCATTGACTCCTATAATCTCATGGCTAGAAGGATCTTTAGAGATCTATGAATAGTTCAACCCTTTAATTTACAAAAGAAAGTGAAGACTCCAAAACTTAACAGCTTGCTCAAGATACAAGGCAGTCAGTGTGAGAGTCCCAGCTGGCCCCAGTCTTACAGTCTTACAGACTCCATGTACAGTGCTCTTTTGACTTCCTCCATAGGCACATTAGATGTAGGCAGGATCAGTGCGTTTGTTTGTTTTAATCTCCAAACCACTTTTATTTTGTGTGTACCCTTCCCTTTGTGGTTCCTTTTATAAAAATACCCACAGCTGGGTCTGTAAGCTAATATGTGAAAACACCAGAAGCCTGGTGTCCTAATAAACCTTTATAAAAGCACCCCATATGTGGAACAAGGTAGCTAAAAGAAGAAACATTCGTGGAGTCAGCTTTGTCAAAAGAAGAGTCCATTTATGAAGGCTTGGTGAGGTGGTTCACTGTCAGCCCTCGTCTGTAAGAACATGACCCTGACCACCCCTCTCCATGGGAGCTTCTCTACTGCCCCAGGTCCCATCCAGGCCTTTAGAGCTTCTCCTAGTTGGCCTGCTCTCTGACTACAGTCTTACCTAGTAAAAGGGCAGAAAACTAGAGCCAAAGGTCCTGGGTTCTGGTCCTAGTTTCTACCTCTTCGCTCTACAATCCCAAGAATGTTTTAAGGAAAAACACTTGGCTGAAACTCTTGTCTTTCATTTTCATTCACTAGCCAACATTTCCTGATCACCTAGAATTATATCGAGGCCACTTTGCTAGGCTGGGCTGGGACAGAAGAAGTCAGTCACTGCTGGCTCTCGGTTTCAGCAAAGTGGCAGTAACTCCCCTCTCCACTTCCCAGAGAGCCAGGTATCCAAATTAAATTATCTATATGAAGTACTTTGAAAACTCAAACACTATGCAAATGTGAGAGGCCATTTTTATTATGTGTCTTTGCTTCTTGCTAAAGAGTCAAAGGCGAGAGGCTAAGGCTTTCACAATGTTTAACCAGTGAGGGAGGGCAGAGGGAGGCCCTGAGAGAGTTTCAAGATCTCAGGTTTCTAGAAGTAACGACAGACTGTCCTCAGGTCTTTTCCTCCCACTGGCCTATCAATATGCTAACACAAAGAGCTGAAGGCAGCGCCTATGGAAGTTAAGTCACTTCTGGGTTGTGTTTAGTTTAGATTTGTACGTGTTCTAATGGCTCTGAATTCATATCCCCAGGATATTAGAAATACCAACTAAAAAATTAAAAAACAAACAGATTTCTATGCTCTTATGACCAAAAGAACAAATTTAGAAAACCTTTTCCTATTCAGATAAAGATTTATGGTATTTTTAGGTTGTAGAGGGGAGGCAGGTTATAAAGGATAATTCTAGCAGAAGTGAAACAAAGGTCAAGGATTTAACCACTCTTTAATATTTTACCATATTCACCTTATATGGGTTATATACCCTGTGAGGGGCTAATGCATGTATATAAAACTGCATCTTAAAGAAGACTGCATGGTCCTTTATGATCACACATATGTTTAATTACAAGATGACTTCATTGTAAGGCTTTTGCTGGCAAGTAATTGCACACCTAACTCAAACTAGCTGAAACAATAAAGAGGATTTATTGGCTCACTTAATTGAAATGTCCGGGGTACATGAGGTATGACTTGGTCAGGACTTCAGGCTCTGTTCCTTGCAATTCCCTTAACTCTGCCATCTCACATAGGTTAGCTTTATCCTCAGTTTGGTTCCTCTGAAGATGGCAAAAAGGCTGGCAGCAGTTGTTGACTTTACATCTAAACAAAACTCTATTCACATGGAGCTAGAGCCTCCGTGTTCCAGAATTTGACCGACTGCCCTTAACCAATCTCTGTGGCCAGAGGACTACTGTAGACTAATTGGCTGGTGCCTAGGTCGTATGCCTCAGTGATAGTAAGGAAGTGAATGGGGTTACCCTGACATAGACCTGTTAGGGCGCATCCCTGGATCTGGGGGTGGCCTCCATCTCTCCCAAATAATGACGGCTATGCATTATGGAAGGTTTGGAATGGCCTTGGAGGAGACAACAGTGTTCATTGTATCAGTCATGGTCCAGTCAGGGGATGGGAACCACACCAATTACTTTAACAGAATTTAACAACTCTTTAGTCATTAACCAACATTAAAGAACTGAAAAGGCAAAAGGGGAGCACTGTAGTATCCCAGAGATAAAAACGTTAGGAAGCAGCTACCACTCCTAAAGCTTGAGGAACAAAGAGAAGCTGTTGTGACTGTTAGAACTTAGGCTTGGATTTGGAGCTGAAGCCCAGACCTCTGAGTAGGGTCATGTCCAGCTGGTGCTGGTGTCTGAGGGAGTACAGTGAGGCTGCTTCCGCTAGCATGAGACACAGCAAAATGGAACTAACCACAACTGTCGGAATCAAGCCTCACCGCCAGGGTGAAAGTCTGTCACTGTGCTGATGATGACAGGTGCCAAGAAAAGCAAGAAGAAAATGTGTATAGCTGCTGTAGTCCTTGTTACTGTAAATGCTCATTAAGATATAACTGATGCTTATCATTTCCTTATTCCTTACTCTATGATCTCTCAGTCAAGATCTCACCTTGTTGAGATTCTTTACCTGGTAAGGTAACCCACACTTCTTTCCTGAAGGGTCTGAATCTTCAGGGGTTCTTCATATTTCTACTTACTGTTTTTTGCCATTAACTTTTACTATTGGACCCGGAAGTAGTGAGAGGTACCTCAAAAATATCCTGGGTTCCAGACAGAGTCCCCTTTGTCCCCATTATGTAGCCCCAATTCCCTGATAATCAGCATCAATCCATCCTGCAGTGTAATCTCTTTCTTTGCCTGATGGTTCAGTGGCATAAGGGGTACAGAATGCCAAGTGGCAGTCTCATCTTCTAATCCAGTGGCACCATTGTGGCCTCCCCTGGTGGAAGCATTCCTTTCTTGGGTACCTAGACCTTCGAACCAGGAAAACTCAAAGTTGTGGGGACAAGAAACAAAAATTCTATATAAAACTATTTTAATCATTTAGAAGGTAATTTAAAAATCAGAGTAGATCCATTATCTCTGATTTATTACTCCCTTGAAAATACATTTTTATCTCAAACTTTAATCTCCTGGCAGGCAAAGTCTGTGACTGGTTCGTGTTTGTATGTCCAGGGGAGCCTCTTATAACACCTGTATCCGAATAGGCAGTCAGTAAATGCTGGTTGAATGTGTAGGTAGATAGGTAGCTAGATATGGCCTAACTGGTTAGTATCAGAAGACTAAAAATCTTTTCATTTTCATTTTAATATTGCTAGCTCACGCATGAAAGCTCTGGATTCAGTCTCTGGATTCATGAATAAATTCTAGTAATCTGATTCAGCAACCCCATTTATGAGTATTGGGTTGAAGATTACAAGTATAGTAGGTCTCTATTCCCTTCAGAGTGTCATGGCTTTTGGGTAGTGTTTAATATTACTGCGTACTTTAAAATGGAAGATCTTAAATTTTAGAAGATTCATTTTCTTGCATGTGACTTTAAACAGGGAAACATTTCATTAGCTCCTCTTCCCAAGTCCTGAGGAGCTCCTGAAATGTGAACCAAAGCAGTCTCCCGCTGCCCGGAGCTCCTCCGCAACCTCAAACGCTTAATGAAAATGTTTTCCTTAAACCTCAAGCATTTCCAGATATTAAATGTGAAGAGGAAAGACTTTGCAAATTTTTCTACAACTGCAGGGTATGTGGAAATGTGTGTGTGTGCACGTGCACATGTATGTGCATGTGTACACGTGTGCACATATGCATGTACGTTTTTGCTGTTTAATACTTCTGACATAAATTTAATATTATTCCCAAACACTCTCTAAACACAGCCGTATAAACAATACCTATTTGAGGTATTATCAAGGGTTCATTAGGAAGAAGTAGGAGGAGTATATATCCTCCCCAAACACAGCCAAGCTGTCAGCCTGAGAGAAAGTAGATTCTCACATACACAAGGTCACGATGCCCTTAGGACTGTAATGCCTGGAGACCTAAAATGGGTTGTTTGGGGGAGGACGCATGGGTGGACAAAAGGGGTGACCAAGCAGTTTAATTTTAATTAGACTGATTTTACTAAAGCACAATTTTAAGGGCTGGCCTGGACTTTAAAATAGAACAGCTGTTCTGCATTTGAAATTTCATCCTCTCCTGAGCTGCTGTGAAGTAGTTTGTTTTAAATAAATAATATCAAAAGTAGTTCCCTGTGAGAAGGTATTGGAAATTTAGTGAACATTTTCCGTTAAAGGATTTCAAAAGCTTCCTAAGGTAAATATAGTGAATACTCTTAATTCCTGCTAAAATGTGCATTTTACATAATTTATACTTCGTTAAAAATATATTAAATATCCTAATCTGTTAATATATTCACCGTATTATCCACACTTTGCACTCATTTCTCTGAACTAACTGATAAAATATTCACGGTGTTCACTTGTAAATCTTGCTGTAAAGAGTAGATGTTATGGTCTCAGTAAATAGACCCCCCACACACACACACGTCCCCCAGGAATTGTGCTGTCCCCCGCTGGTGGTGGCATTACTGAAGGAGGCCCAGACAGCTTACTGAAGGCTTGTATCTTTACTAGTAGGCTCCAAAGAGCTTAGCACTTTCTTAGAAAAATGACTTTGTTACAGAAATTCTATATAGTATAGGGAACAAGTTATTGTTTTTAAGAAATTCATATTCTATTGAATGGAATTTTCTATTCTAGTCCATAAATCCTGGGCAAACTAAAAGTTTATGGTTTGAATGTAATTACTCAGCATGTTTATAGAGCTTGTCACTATAGAAGCAACTATTCGTATAAAGGCAGTAAAGTACACTTCTTAGTTGTATAATAAGATGGAGAAACTATGACTAGCAAAGAACTGGAGAATCAGCATCACCAGATTTAAAGACTTGTAACTTATAAACAATACTCTTTTGGGACAAGATCTCTTCAAGTTATTTGAGCACAATGGGGCACTGCCAGTTACAGCCCCAATAGTTAATGCTTTGGGGGGGGTGTGGGTGTGTGTGTATACATATACATATATATAAAAATAAAACATTTTCAAACACCCAGATGAAAAATAGTACAAAAACACCCCCATAATAATAGGTCTTAATATCTTACCCGATTTGAATTCATGTTTGGTTTTTTTTAAAGTTCAAATACTGGGGCACCTGGGTGGTTCAGTCGGTTAAGTGTCCAACTCTTGATTTCAGCTCAGGTTATGATCTCAGGATTGTGAGATTGATCCCCACATTGGGCTCCATGCTGAGCATGGAGCCTGCCTAAGGTTCTCTTCCACCCTCTCCCTCTGCCCCTCCCCCCTCTTAAAATTTTTTTTAATAAAAATAAAAAAATAAAAGTTCAGATACTATTGAAATCCTCCATTACCCTATCCCAGTCCTATTTTTCCTCTCTTATTCCTATGGTAATCACTATCCTAAATTTTCATCCTCTAGCATGTTTTTAACTTTTTGGTAAATGCGGTCCAGGGCACACTACTTCAAAATCCATGGAACCTTGGCATATTAAATATGTCAAGCTGAAGGAATTTGAGAAATGGCATGTGCAGGAAGGACTTTCTGTCCTTTCTGTCCTTTCTCTGAAGCAGGTCATCAAACCTTCGTGTGAGAGGTACCCTCCCTTTACCAGAGAGGGATCTGACCCAACATGCCCTTGCTAAGTTTCCCCAGTGTGCCACACTTGGCTCACCTTTGTCCTGCCACATCTTTCCACAACTTTTCACTCTTCAACAAACCTAGCATAAAAACAATCAGGTTAACCATTTCTTCAGGTCTTTATTTTTGTATGAAGGCTCCTGTGTCTCATAAAATTTATATTTAATAAATTTGTTTGCTTTCCCCCCTCTAATCTGTCTTTGTCAGTTTTATTTTCAGACCCCGCCAGGGACCCTAAGAGGGTTGAGGAAAATTTTACTTCCCTACAGTAGGCAGAAACCAATTTATCCTGAAACTAAAGAATCTTAGACTCAGAGACACTCACTCCCATTGCTTCCTCCCAAGACCCAGAAGTTGTCAGGGCCATTGTCAAAGAAGCATCCTGCACAAGAGGCGGGAAGTCTGGAGCAACACCCAAGCCTGGAGTGCATAATCCTGGGGCTGCCAGGACTACCTCCATAGCCTCACAGCTCCCAGCAGCCAGAGATGTTGTGCCCCTGGCTCTGATCTCATGATATTCAATCATGAGGGAAGAATCTGCTTCCGGCTGAGGGGCCATGGCCCAGGCTTCTCTGGAACCCCTGCTGAGAGAGGTCAGTTGGTCACTCTGCTATTCATGGACAGAAGTGACGGGGTTGTGATGCTTAAAGAATCTTTTCTAAACTTATTTTTTTAAGATTTATTTATTTATTTATTTATTTATTTATTTATCAGAGAAAGAGAGAGAGAGAGAGTGTATGAGCACAAGCAGGGGAATGGCAGGCAGAGGGAGAAGCAGGCTCCTTGCTCAGCAATGCGGAACTTGATCCCAGGACCCTGGGATCATGACCTGAGCCAAAGGCAGACACTTAATTGACTGAGCCACCCAGAAATCCCTAAACTATCTTTTTTCTTAAATTTGTTGACCAGCCATGCTAGAGAAAAGATGGATTTATATTTTTATACCTTCTATAAAAAATGTATTAAAAATTGGAGCCAAAGAGAATGGTATTATAAAGAGGTGTCCAATAGTTACATTTTTTCCTCTGGATTTTGTTTGTGGTATTTGTTGGCTTTTAAAAATTTATAGTTGTGATTTTTTTCTTATTCAAAATTAATATTTAATTTTGTATCTAGTTTATATTTATAATTTTACATTCTTTTTCTTAAAGAAGACCCCCCCCACCCACAATTATTTAAGTTTCAGACCCCACCAAAGATTACATATATGAAAACATAATTAATGTATGTTTTTAAATTTCATATAAATGCAGATTATATTTATTACTCTGCAAGTTTATTTTTCCCTGTAAATGTTTCCAATATTTGTCCATATTGATACTTGTAGCATTATTTCATTAATTTTGTGACTGCAACATCATCTCTATTCTCTTTTTCATTGACATTTAGGTTGTTCATGAGTTGCACTATTACAAATGACACTGTGACGGGGTGCCTGGGTGGCTCAGTCAGTTAAGTATCTGCCCCACATCAGGCTCCCTGCTCAGGGCAGAGCCTGCTTCTCAGAACTCTCCTCCCCACTTGTGCTCGCTCTCACTATCTCTGTGTCTCTCTCTCAAATAAATAAATAAAATCTTAAAAAAAAAATGACACTGTGACAGATGTACATGTGTCCTTATATACGAGCACAAGACAGTTCCTGGGTTGTCTGTTTCTCTAGAAACAAATCACTGGGTCACACAAAATGCGCATCTTCTACTGTTCAGAATATTGCTAAATTGCTCTTCAAAACTAAAATACAAATTGTACTCATACCAGAAGACTATGAGCCTTCCTTTTCTCCATGACCTCACCAACCCTTAGGATTTTCGTATTAAAAAAAAAATTTTCCAGTCAGAAACACACAATGTATCACTTTCTTTGCTTGTCTCTGACTAATAATAAAGGTAAGCACTTTCTCATATGTTAATGGTCATTAGAATTTTTTTATGAACTGCCTAAAAAACATGTCTTTTGTCCATTTTTCTATTGGGCTGTCTTTCTTTCATTGATTTTTCAGAATTATTTCTACACTATAGATATTACTTTTTACAAGTTAGATGCATTGCAGATATATTCTCCTGGTCTGTGTCCTGTCTTCTGTATTTATATATAGTAACTTTTATTGAACAGATGAATTTAATTTTAACATAGTTTTATCGGTTTCTTTTCTTTATAGCTTATGCTTTTTTTGTGCCTTAAGAAATCTCTCTCCAAGCTCATAAAGATATTAAACTTTTTTAAAAATTTTAATATTTTGTGTTTTACATGTTAGGTACTCACTCTACCTCAGGTTTCTCTTTACGTATGACATGAGAGAGGGATCTAGTTTTCTTTCTTTGTATATGGATAACCAGCTGGTCCAGCTGTACCTGTTGAATAGTACATCCTTTCCTCAGTGATTTGTAAGGTAGATCATATTCCTTTCCTATTGCTCTCATGACAAATTACTGCCAATTTAGTAGCTTAAAACAACACAAATTTATTATCTTACAGTTCTTGAGGTCCAGAGGTCCAAAATGGATTCTGCTGGGCTAAAATCAAGGTGTTGGCTAGGCTGCATTCCTGGCAGAGGCCCTAGGGGAATATTTGTTTCCTGGTTTTTTTCTGGCTTCTGGATGATTCCTGCATTCCTTGGCTCATGGTCCCATTCTTCCATCTTCAAAACTGGCTGTAGCCAGACTAAGTCCTTCCCATGGTGCCATCTCTCTGACACTGACTCTTCTGCCTCCCACTTCCACTTTTTAGGAGTCTTGTGATTACATTGGGCCGACCCAGATAAACCAGGATAAGCTCTCTATTTTAAAGTCAAGTCAGCTGTTTAGCAAACTTCATCCCATCTACAACCTTAAATTCCCCCTTAAAATGGAACCTAACATATTCACAGATTCTGAGGAGCAGAATGTGGACATTGTTGGGGTAGGGGTGGAAAGGAGGGAGGTGGGTGGGCATTATTATGCCTACCCCATAGATAAGGCTCCAAGTCTGTTTCTGGGCTTTCTGTTGTCCCACTGTTTTGTGTACCCCTGTGCCAATGCCACGTTTCTTAATGACAACAGCTTAATAATAAATTTTGATATCTGGGAGACACGCTCCATTGCCCTCCACACACAGTGGTGTTCTTCAGATTTGTCTTGAATAGTCTTGCTCTTCTGATCTTCTATATGAATTTAAGATTCGCTCATCGAATTGCATAGGAATTAGGCTGGGATTTTGCCCTAAATATGTAGTTTAAATTGGAAAGAATTTCTGTCCTTGGAAGTAAAGGACATTGTATTTATTCAGTTGCTTCAGTTTGTCTTTTATATCATTCAATAAGGTTTATAAAACATTTTTCCTATAAAAGTCTTTCATATCTTTCCTTAAAATTTATTTATGAATTTTTGTTAAAATTGTTTGTCTACTACTGCCTAATTACCCCAAAATGTAGTGGCTTACAACAACAACAAACATTTATTATCTCACAGTTTCTGAGGGCCTGGAATTCAGAAGCAGCTGAGCTGTGTGAATCTGGCCTGGGCCCTTCCATGAGATTTAAGATGTCAGTGAGGACAGTAGTCATTTGAAGGCTTGACTGTGGCTGGAGGATCTGCTTCCAAAATGGCTTGGAAGGAAGCTTCAGTTTCTTACTGGCTCTTGGCAGAGGCTTCAGTTCTCCACACAAGTCTCTCTTTAGGGCTGCTTCTTTTAGTGTCTTCATGACAGGGTGACTGGCTTCCAGTCCTAAGAGATCCAAGAGAGAACGGTTGAAGCTACAATACTTTATGTGACCCAACCTTGGAAGTCACAGACCGTTATTTCTGTGGTATCCTATTGATTAAACAGGAATCCCAGGAAGGTGAGGGCACGGTTACTGGAGGCCCTTTTAGAGGCAAGCTACCACACTTAAATTTTCTGTTGCTGTTATAAATGGGATTTTTTTTTTGTATTGTATTTTTGAATTGGCCATTACTGGGATATGGAAACACTATTGATTTTTGTATGTTGATTTTGAACATCAGCTTGCTAAACTCTTATCAGTTTCAATAGTTTGTAGATTATCTCAGTTTTCCTGTATGTCCATCATAGTGTTACAAATAAGAAAGTTTTACCACTTCATTTCCAATTATACCCTTCTTTTTCCTTGCCTTATCATATTGTGTAGAAGCTTCAGTACAACATTGGATATAAGCAGAGTTAATGAGCATGACTGCCTAGTTCCTGACTTTAGAAAGCCTCTAGAGTTTCACCTCTAAGTGTGATTTTTGCTGTAAATTTTTAATATATTTTATGAGGTTAAGCACATCATTTTCTATTCCTAGTTTGATAATACTTGAGTGTTATATTGCATTGAAAGCTATTTCTGCATCTATTTAGATGAACCACAGAACTAAAGTTCTACTTTAGAGCCTAGTTTAGTCTACTTTTTTTTTTTTAAGTTTTCATTTATAGGAGCACTTGTAGGCAGGGATCATTCTACTTAATTAAAGAATTCAGTAAACAGGAAGCAACTATTATGTGCGAGGCATGAAGTATTCGGCTAATGGGAAATAGTTATAAATAAGATAGAGGTAGTCCCTGCCCTCATGAAATTTACAGAAAGGAAGAAAGGCATTTAAAAATTATAAACATGAAAGGAGAAGTCCAGGAGGCAATGGGAGCATATAGCAAAGGAACATAGCTTAGTCCACGGAATCAGAGAAGACTATCCTAGGAAGGCTAAAACTAAGCTTAGACTTAGAGGAGTAGAAGTTAGTCTCATACAATACAGCAGGAAGTGTGTTTCAGGCAGAGGGAATGATGCAAAAGCGCAGGGGAAAAAGTGGAAGAGAATATACAAGGAACTAGAAGGACTGGAAAAAATCTAGTCCACCTGGCACATACTGTACCATTAGCTTGAGGAATAGGCAAGGGACGGGCCTTGAACTCAGACTAAGGACTTGGGATCTTATACTACAGGCATTTTCTGTGATTCCTTAACAGGGCTCCTTGCTTGCTGGTAGGTATTAATTAATGTTTGTTCAAGGATTAAATACGAAGGTCAGTTAGATTTCCTTCTTTCTACGCATCTCCTTGGCAAATGGAAAATCCCCAACACTGCTTCTCAAATAGCTATAGCCATTGCAGCTCCAGAATCCCCACATGGGTATATGGTAGAGACTGCAGGGTGGTGAAAGAGTTGCTAAAAACTAACCTTAAAGCACAGTTAAATTGTAGGCCCACTGCTTCTACTGAGATTGTGTGTTTACTAAGGTGATTGTGGAAGGATGCTAGTGCTAATTATGGGGGAGGGGGCGTGTGCCCAAAGCTGTGCCAAACTGTCATTTGGCTCTGTGTTTGGCTGCAGCCTGCCCTGCAAATTTGGATTTTGCTCAACCATCACAATTTTAGTGAAGCAACTTAACCTCTTTCTGATTCGTTACAAAAGCTATTATTTACTTTATGTATAATGATAACATTGTACTTTTGATGGTGGTGGTATAAGTTAATGAACTATCTTCTCAGGCAAGAATCTTTTATGGCAATTTTAACAAAGCTATAAAAATACATATGTGCAGTGGCAAGGAGCCGAAAAATGTGTGTCATTATAACAAGTAAAAACAACCCAAAAAGTTGAGGATCATATTAATCTAAGAGATACCTCAAGGTTAGGCAGGCAGTCATTGTAAAACAGACTGTTGATTTATAAGTTACCTTTTATCCACTTTTCAGGAAGAAAAAAAAAAAAATCTTTGCAGGGGCAAAGGCTGTTTCATCACAACATAACTTTGTGAAGTTCTAGGACTATAAACAGATTCAAGTTTGTAATGCCTGGAGACACACTACCAGTAGGTCTGGAGGACTCCCAGGAAGCAAAGGGACAAGAAGGGAGCTTCTGGGATTTGATGTCACTCGGAGAAGCAGTTTGGGGAAAGTTAAGGGTGAGGATGTGAAGTTGAGTGTATTAACTGCCGCTTCCTTTCTTAGAAAAACTGCACTGTAGGCTTTGAGGCAAATGTGTGTGGGATGGAGTCAAGCCTTGGAAGAACATTGTTTTTGAGGGATGACGACCTCACCGCCCTTCTCTCAGTCCTTTACTCACCGCCGGGGTCACTGCACTCAGCCTCACATCCCTAGTTCAGCCTGCTCTGAACCATGCCGGGGTGGTTACCCAGTCGGGGCAGCCCCGACCTGCAGGAACCCAGCGAGGACTCTCCTGTTTCCCTTTGTCTCTCGCCTTTCCTCACAATTCCCCTTCTCTCATTTTGTCCGGTTTCTTTCTTCTCTTTTCTTCCTCCTCATCTTTTTCTTTAAAAAATAAAAATCCAGCAGGAGTTGTGACCTCTAGTTCCCCCAGAAAAGTGCAGTAAGTACCCTACAATAGGCTTTCAATATTTAAACCTTCCCTCAAGAAAAATAGTTGTTGTTCTCTCTTGGGGCCCAGGGGAGAGACCAGGTAGGACTTTCTCTTTCACTCTCCCACGGAATCCCTTCCTGAGCTGGCTCTCTGGAGGTCGACAGACCCCTTTCAGCAGCAGCTTGCTTCGGAGGGTGTAAAGTCAGCACTTGGTGAGGGCACATGACCCTTCTCCACAGCTGCTGAACTAGCCCTGGACAGAAGATTGGGAGCCCAGCCTTGCCTGGGGCCCTCCCCCTGACTGCTGCCACACTGCAGAGCCCAAACAGAACTCGGATGGACTTTCTGCTTCAGTGTTTGAGCAAATCTGTGTGTGTGACTAACTCTTGTCCCCCCTACCAGATTGACAGATTCTTGAGAGTGGGGATGGTCTCATTCCACCTCTGGTCCCCATGCAGCAGGGACCCTCAGCCGTCTGCTCCTTTCTTGCATACTCTTCTCCCACAGGAACGCCCTGGTAACGTCACATCACTTCTAAGTTTGCCTTCACCATTCCACTGGCCACTGTCAGGGTTTCCGTGAGAAACGACAATGACAGGTCAAGGCTGGAGCATCACTTTCCTGAATTTTCATTTTATTTAGAATCACTGGTCTCTATTCACTTCTGAATCCACTCTTTGATCGAGGAATCCATTTTTGAAGAGTTGCATTTCTCTCTAGAAGAATCAAGATGGGTACTAGGCTTATCTACACATAGTAAATGACAACAGTAACCGCTATTTCATGAGGATTTTACTCTATACCTACACCTGGGTTAAATGTTTTTCCACATAGTATCTTAAATAAGAAGACATCTTTATAAGACCCCAAAGTCACACAGCTGGCAAACAGTACCACCTAACCTCACACTCAGGTCTCATGGTGAGGAGGGGAAAATTTCTATCCGAAAATGTTATTTTTTATAGAGAGCAATAGCCTTTGAAAAAATTAAACCTCAAAAAGCAAGCTGATTTCCGAGGCACCTGTTTTGTTTTCAGCGTAGTCTAGCAAAAAGCCATTTCATCCTCTCCTGGGCCTGTCTTCCTTTCTCGTCCTCCATCTGCAGTCATAGTCACACAACGGCCCGCAACTGGACCGGTACGAAAAGGTCGCAGCACCCAGATTTAGGGTGTCTTCTCTACCTGCCACCAGGAGCTGGCAAACAAAATGAATCTGAATTTTTTAACTTGATTTTAAACTTCTCATCTAGGATGTGGTTTCCCTGTGGGGCTCTATTTTTTGGTATACCTCCCTCTAACCAACTTGAAAAATATTATAAAATGGAAGTGGAGGAGGTGTGGACACCTTTACCAGAGTTAGAGATGAAGCTTTTTTTTTTTTCTGGTTTATTTTTTCTCAGACTCTGTACACCCATCAACCGTTTTCATGAAGTATTTATTTACCAATTAGTCAGCAGTATGAACTGGTTGATTTAATGATCTCTCCTATGATTTATGCATAACTTTTATTAATTGAGCCTGTGGAGATGCAGGGCGGATATAAATTAGTGTGGGAAATGTATCACTTGTCATTCCTTTAAGCAAATACAGTTCTCCTCAGCTATCTTTGCTGTCTTTTTCCCTTTAAGTTTCTTGAATTTTAGGTAAAGGGGTCCATTAGTACCAGGGAATACTCAGGGATTGGGTATTGGTTTGGACCTTTCACACTTGTTAACATGGTTAACAAGACCTTTTATTGATCTGTAACTTGACTCTTAATAGTTACAGAATTTCAAAGGGAAAAGACAATAAGCTGAAGTTAAAAGGCAACTTAGAATTTCCAGCATTGCCATCAGCCAAACAGGCTGTTGATGAGTTATTTTTAGGCTGTCTGCCTTTGATTCTGACCCTTAGGAGGAAAACTGAGATCAGTTTTCAGTAGACATAAGGTAGTTACCTTGGAAATCTGGGATGCTTTCAACAAGTCAGCATAACTGAGAACACTTCCACCCTTCTCAGCTCCTGAGCCTCAGATCCATGCTCCTGACTGTTCCTCCTCTAATACAGTACTTCTCAAACTTGACTGCACATTGGAATCGCCAGGGAAGCTTTAAAAATGTCCACCTGCCTGGGACCCACCTCCTGAGATTCTGAGATAATTGTTCTGGGTGTGGCTGGCCATTGGGATTACTTCAGATTTCCCCAGATGACTCTCTTGTGCAGCCAAGGCTGAAAACTATAACTCTAAGGATGTGCACAGAAAGGAAGCCTGATAAATACGTCTTACGCATAAATTCCAGCATGTCCTCAAGTTGCAAATGCTTCTGCGAGCCTGAATAATACATCCCAGGTGAACAGCCAAGAACGGTTTCAGGAATCACTTGAGCATGTCTTTCTTTTACGGAGGAGCAAAAAGTCTCTGTTCTTACACCCAGCTCACCTCTGGGGAGCTCAGGACAGGAAGGAGCAGCCTGTATGAACAGTCTGCTCATCGTCACCACCTGCCAGCATTTTCATCTTGACTCAGGCAGAACCACCCTCACTTACATACCCTTCCATGGTTTTCCAGGAGCAAACACTGAATCACACTGGGCACAGGCAGGCTCTCAGGCTCACCCCCTTGTGACATTTGTGAGATGACCAGCCAGTATGAGGGGTACTGTTTGTAGGCAGTGGACCAGACCCAAAGGAACCAAAGCCTACAGCTGTGGCCTCTTCAGCAGCTGGCTCTGAGCCAGCACCTGAGTAAGGCAGTGAGGAGAGTCCCAGCTCTTGGAGTTGGCAGTCATGTGGAGAAATCGGAGAAATCGCACGGTGTTCAGGGAGTGGTCTT
Source organism: Ursus maritimus (assembly GCF_017311325.1). Taxonomy (NCBI): domain Eukaryota; kingdom Metazoa; phylum Chordata; class Mammalia; order Carnivora; family Ursidae; genus Ursus; species Ursus maritimus. The sequence continues at coordinate 59,859,500 of NW_024423343.1, read as the reverse complement.
CTTATCTTAACTTAGGAAAGTGGCACCGCTGTTGAAGTGGAATGAAAACTAGAAAGTAAAAGCAAGTCTTCTTCTGATACAGACTCTGTTATAACCCACTTACAGATCGCTGCATGTCTTTGGCCTTGACTTTGTGATACGCAGCCCTTTGTTTCGTCCCCTTTACCTTGTGACCTAAGGTTCTTAGGCCCAATCGATTTTCAGTTCCTCTGCACTAGACCCAACAGAAATACCAGGCTGAGAGCAGTACTTTTCACAGCAGGCTGGGCCTCGCCAAAGTGATTTATGTGTTTTTACTTGGAGACTATATTTTAATGCCGAGATTTTTCTGATTATCTCTTTGTGTGCACCCGCTCACCACATGGGCTCTTAATTTAGAAAATATTCAGCAATTACATGTGGAATTGATACTTTACATAAAAGCAAAAATGGTGGCTCTTATGTATGTTACTGAAAAATTTGATGTCTTTTATTTTTCTGGCAATAGAGATATGTGACCCAAAGAAATTGCTCATTATTTTCCATTTTCTGTGAGATGAAAAGTTCTTAATTTAAAAGCAGAGCTGCCCCTGAATAAAGGTCACATGGTGGAAATTTTGGTTTCAGTGGCTCTGAAGACTTTGCGAGGCACCAGAGATACTGCTGTGTTCTCATGAAATTTAATTACTGATGACCCGGAATCAAATCTAAATTTGATTTAAACTAAATCTAAAATTCTTGAAATTAATTCTTATGTCAAAATCAGATATTTCAGGGGGCGCTGGGCTGGTTCCGTGGGTAGAGCATGCGACTCTTAATCTCAGGGCTGTGAGTTTGAGCCCCACGTTGGGTGTAGAGATTGCTTAAAAATAAAATCTTAAAAAAATAAAAATAAACAAATAATAAAATCTTAAAAAAAAAATGAGATACTTCAGCTTCATGAAACATAATTCTTCCAGGAACTGCTACTTTGACACTTGATTATCCAAATATTTAACAGTTTGTATAAGCAACACTTAAGTAAAAGCTTTGGAACTCAATTTGGATTTTTAAAAATGAATCAGTATATTGGTTTTCCGTCTTGCCAAGTCTGCCCAGTGCCAAATAAGCTGAATGTCAGCATGTTAGCTGTCAGGGCACTTTGTGATGTAGAAAAGTAATGTCAACCAACTGTAATAGAAAGCATTTAGATAGCATTGCACAACTTCCTTTGCAAAACAACAGTGCATGACGTGGGTCTTTAAAGTGGTTTTGTTGAATTCACACTTACACAGATAACGTAAAGAAACAACTACTCCCAAACACAGAACCATAAAGGATTTATGTCTTTATTAGCTTGGTCAAAATATGACTCAAACGTGTCACTTTCTGTGGTTAATATTCCTATCACAACCACTGCCCAAATTACAGTGAACTCAGAGGCAAAAGGTGTATATACACATATCTTTGTGTGTATATGTATAATTCATGATTTCCTTTACATATATTTATATGCTTTTATATTTATGTATGTATTATATATATATGATATTATATATATATACATACCCACACACACACAAACGCACACACACAAAGGAAATAGGAGGTTACTGTCCAGAACAAAAATCTTTATAGAGTTACTTTCTTTGAAAACAACCAACAGCATTGGAGAATGAATGTTTCCTATGAATAAAAGGACAAAGATTCAAAATTGAGGTTTTTTTTTTCTCAGAAGTTCTATCTTAATATTTCTCTTTTGAGTAGAAGAGTTGTTACCCAAGCTGTTTGGAAAAACTGGAAATACTCTTCAGTATTTTGTTTTCCATCAAATGAAATTTCTCATTATGCCCACACCCCCACATTAACATATTTCATTTTTAAGCTACCTGTATTGAGGGAGCCAGGCACAAAGCAGACGGCAACCAACCAAACGCTCTTCTCTCCTCACACCAGCTAAGGCCACTTTCTTTAAACTTGGTTCCAAACATTTCCATTTCTATTACCAAAAGTAATGCACTCTATTTTTTTTAATTTTTTATTTTTTTGCCTCTGAACTCTCTGAATCAGCAAAATCCAATTATCTAAAAGACCTTTCTTTCTTTATCTGTACATTTCCCTCCATGAAGGACAGGACATGAAGCTAAGAAAGTCTAGCTTAAAGAAAGGAAGTAAAAAGGAGGGGACTAAAAAAAAAAAAAAAAAAAAAAGTCTGCTGCTCTCTTTTAAACCCAGGCAAGGAAGATGGAGAGAATTTCCTGGAATGTGGGCTGTAGTATCCAAAATGGCTTCTTTCCTTTAGGACCAGGATGCTGCTGGGAAAAACACTTGGCCAAACCGCTTTCTTCACACTCACAGCCCCTCAGACTTTTGACTTTGCCAGGATGTCTTTGTCAATTAACTTGAGAGCATATGTCTGAATATTCAGATGCCACAGAATCCTGCTACAGTGAGCTGGCGGAAGAAAAAGGTCATATTACCACCTTTGCTCTCAACAAAGTGTGAACATCATCAAACTGGGCCTTTGGATCCTTTATTATTTCTCCCTCCCTACTTAGAACTTTTATTTTTTCCCAATAGCCTCAGGCATGATAATTTTTTCTTTTCTGAGCGAAATCTATTGATACAATTATTTAATTTAGGTTTTTGATTGCTCTCCTTGGAGCACCAGCGGATTCCTGTGGATTTAAGAGCTTGAGTCGTGTCAATATGTGTCTGCAATGTTAGACCTTCGCAAATGCTAATCTCATTCCCAGAAGGCCTAAAACTCTCGGGTCTCTGTGTTAAAGGTACATAGGGCCTCTATTATTTCCCATGATGATGCTAAATGAGTTCAAACCCCATTCTCTGAGATCAAAAATAAAAAATCAAAGAGGTGTTGGGTTGTAAACCACACCATTTCACATTTCAGCGGGCGAAAGAGATTTTCTATGAAAACGTGAGGTTAATGACAACAGAGAGGTCAGTGATACAAAGGATGGCTAACAGTCATAAGTTGGCAGGTCCAGTGTGGGAAGGGAGAGGGAGGCAGAGCAGGACAAAAGACTTTTTTTTCTTTTTTGGGAAATTTTCCCACAGCTTTTCGCCAAAGCCTGGAATCATAGAACTTTAGAATTACAAAGGATCTTAGAGGTCATCTAGTGCAGCCCTCCTGATTTACAGGTGGGCACCATACTTTCTGGTTAACTTTCTTAGTATCTCTTCCTCCAGCTTTTGGCTTAAAAAAATAATGTGTATGCACAGAAGACACAAATATTATGTATTAAACTCATTAAAAATGCACTAAGCTTGATAGCATAAATTTAGAGCTTTACTTACCAGCAGAATTCTCTTACACCTACCATTTTGCAATTAACATGCACTCCTCAATTCAGGGTAGTATATTCCATTTTCTAATACTTATTCCACACCAGGCATCCCCCCCCACCAATACACACACACATTATCTTATTCAATCCTCACAGTAACCCTGTTGAAATAGATTTTTTTAATTCCTATTTATACATGTGGAAGCTGAGACATGAAGAGGTTAAATCATCTGTCCAAAATCCCATAGCTTAGTGCTGAGATTTCAGCCAAACCTATCTGAACCAAAGCCCTATCGTAACCACACTGCCTCCTATGTGTATTGTAAAAGCACTCCCACATGTGCCTTTCCGTTGATAGAGGTACTTTTTGAGGACTTTTTAGGTGGGGTGGGGTAGGACTATTTCTAACAAGCTTTATACTGGATTCAGTATGATGGTTCAGGGCCAGCTTAGTAACAATAATGAAGCTGCCCTTCAAAGACAGGATTTAGGTGGTAGTCCCGGTGAGATTCCCATTCTCTGTGCCCTGAGTGAAGAGGAAAGGGAACCAAAGATTTGTAGAAATTTTAGAGAAAGAAGAAACATCAGAATAAGCCCAAAGAAAACTGAGACTCTGAGAAATTAAGAGACTTAATACTATTTTTAGGTTAGGATGAGATAAGTTAATAAATTGGCAAGGAAAGGGAAGAGAGGGCAACTCAAATTTACCAAGCACTTACTTTGTACCAGGCTCCCATGCCAGGTGCTTTTTAAATATCATTTCCTTTCATGTCTCCCTCACTGAAGGCAGGGATGCTTTTTGTCCTGTTTAGTGATTTAACTTGGTGCCCCTCACACAGCCATAGTAGATGCTCAATAAATATCATTGAGTGTTCAAATACGTTAATGATCGAATTCCTCCCCCGTTTTAAGGAGAGCCTTACCATCTCCATTTTACAAATAAGAAAACTGAGGTTCAGTGACCCACGTTCACAGAGTTTACCCACTGACGCCAGAGCCCAAAACTCCTTGCACATATCAGTGTAGAAAAGATACATTTCCAAGCAGATAAACAGATCTGAGTATCAACTTTCACTGCCTCTCTCCCACTTCTTAGCAAGAGCTGGAGAACAAGAGATCTGTCTGTTAGTCCTATGATGTCATTATTCTCACAAAATATGCTGGGATCCACTTACAGTATGCTGTGAAGTATCATAAATAATTAAAAGAGAACTGCACATCTTAAAATAAATGAGCTCCATACACTTGAACATGATGCAGCCTTGGATTTCCACTGTGTTGTTTCCAACTCTCTCTGATGTGCACCCTGGTAGTCATTAGTCAGGAGCATCTGTAAGATTTTCCTATGTCATGAGATGGCTGACCATTTTTCATGGAAAATCCATATTATTTCATGGAGCTCACTGATTTTGTACATTGTGATATTCATAATAACACTGTAACCAACAACTGTTAGTGTTGTCAGCCCAGCATTCCTTCTCCTTCACTTCCTCTGATGTCACCTACTTCTTTTGGGAAATTGTCTCCTAACACACATACTTCACATGGTTCTGATGAGGCTCTCGGGCAAATTATGCTAACTCCTGGTCAAAACGCTGGTATCTGCCCCAGGACTGGTCTACCAGAATTGCTTATCCCCCACCACTGTGATTGGTCAAGGGTAGGACATACGCTTCAAGTTAGGCCTGAGATTTTGTATATGCCTACCTCCCAGCCCCCAGATCACATCTTCTCACCCTACCCCTCCCACCTCCACCACCACTGCAAAGTAGAGAAAGGCTGTATAAAGTAAAAGAGAGCATTGTCCATGCATAGGAAGGAGCAGAGCTAAGAGATGGAGGGAAGGGAGCTGTAGACATGCAAGGGACAGAAGAACAGAGAAAACCCAGGTTACGTGACTTAAGCCCCTGGAACACTGGAAGCCAGCTCTTCCACCTAGACTATTCCATGCAATGTTTCCTGTGTTACATAAACAAATTTAAGATGGTTTTTGTCACTTGAGCCAACAAACATCCAATACATTTTCTAATAGCAAACGGGAATTTTACCTGTGTATTTGGGGAATAAACACAATGGCTAACTTTGTGCCGTGAAATCATTGCCCTGAGGATGGCAGGTCCCAAGCAGCACCCTGCTGTCCCATCAGCTAAGATCTGCCCCTCCTGCACCAACCCCAGTCCCACCTCCTCCTTGCAGACTTTCTCGCTCACTTTTCTCTGTGGCTCGGGGCTGCACCATGCACACACACTCCCCCAGCACATCCGCACCTTCAGTGCTGAGCTGGGTTTACACAGTCACTTTTCTATCTATTTTACTAAAAGTAGCCCAGTAATGGGCACAGAAGGTGATCGTTAAATCCCCATCGGCTACTTGACTGAGTTAAGAGGGTGGTGTGGAGAATGCCTGAGGACAGAGTTGTGCCCTGAACTCCAGAATACTTGTGCAGGAAATACACAGGCTCTGGTGCCTACGTTCCCAGCTGCTTCAGCATTCCCTAGCTGCGAGGTCTCAGGCACATCACCCTCCCAGAAGTGAAGTTCCATCTGTAAAATGGGAGCAAGAACCACCATCTTACAGGGTTGTGGTGAGGAGAAAAGAGAATATATGCCAATCACACAGTCCAGCCCCTAGCATGTAGGTGTTCAGAAAGTGAACCACTACTGTCTTACCTAAAGATGGCCAGGTGGTCAGTGGGAATAGCACAGCCGCTGGGAAGATAAGCTGTCTAGCACAGCTTTAGACAGGCAAGACTAAATTCTGAAACTATTCTTCACCCTCTATCTCTGCAACCCTCTCATTTTTGCCCCCTTCTTGTTTACTGTTATTCTCTAAGGGTATTCCTGGGTCTCCCAGGTCCAGAGAACGTGCCATCTGGGCCTTCAAAGGTCTTCCTTCTCACTTTTACCCTAACCAATCCCTGCCCCTTTCTCAGCTCATCTAATGAATGATCGAGGCTCCTGTGGTCACTGTTGCTAATGAATCCACTCTTCCCAAATATGGTTGCATTTTAGTGGGGATCTTTTGCAGTAAAATTGCCTGCATCCAGGCAACATTTTTCCAATTTATAACACCTATTATTCTCTTGTGCTATATTTTGAAATTATATCTTCTCCTAATGGTGTAATTTATTTACTAAAATTAATTTTCTCACTTTATTAATTATAGGAATGGTTGCCATTAGGGCTTAACTCACCAGCATGACACGGTCAATGCTACTACCTTGAGTGAGTTCATCTCAGATCCAAAGGAAAGAAATTTGGAGTTCCAATTAGTCTATCTATAATTTTGGCTGGGCTTCTTGTAATACTAAAAATAATCTAAGAAGCCCCAACGCACCCATGCTGAGCAGCATCCCTATTTTAACCACGTCCACCTCTTCCACCCCCGCCAAGACGGCTGTCACTTCTGGTACCAGACCTGGGAGAGGGCTGGCCCTTGAGCCCCTCACGTCTCTCCTCCTTGGTGGTCCCTCTGTGGACTGTTACCAGCCCCTGGGGCTCGCTCTGCCTTCTGTTCATCGGAGCCCACTTTTACCTACATTCAGCTGGGCCTCAGAACACAACGTAAATCGGGCAGAACGCTGTTTCTAGCTGTTCCACGTACCTAAGCATTACCGCCTCTTCCTAATTGGACTTGATTTGGCCATGAAATTCCTTAATTCTGACTATATGTTTTCTCCCACCCAAAAGATTCATAAGAGGAAGAATGACTCATTTTAAGTATTTCTTCCTCTGTTCTTTTTTCTCTCCTCTGCCCTGCCCCACTCACCAGGACTACACCATCTGCCCTCCTGGAAAGGGATAAGAAACAATGCATTTTGTAGAAGGCCATCTCCTAGCTGAAGTAGGTCCGGAAGCCATTGTTCTTAACACAGGTTCACCTGCCACAAGCCTATGACAGAAGTTTAAATTTCTTCAGAAATCCGTCTCTTTCCCTTGCCTGCTCATTAGGTACTGTGATCTACCTTTGCCTCGGAGTGACCCTCATGCAATTGGTTTTCTGGCCACACATTTTTCTGCTTAGATAGGAAAACATGACTGGAAAATGAAAATTGGTCTGCGTTTCTGGAGTGTGGTACCAGAATTTTTGGTTGTCTGGTATTGACCTTGCCTTGCCCGCAGCATCGTCATCTTCCCTGGGGCATCTCCTCACTGTCTAGATGGGAAGTAGGGAACACCGCTCTCTCTTCCACTACGGCGTGGCCATAGAGCAGCACTTAAAAGAGGCCCTGCCGCCTGGTGCTCCCGACTGGAGTCAACCAGACAAGGACATGGCAGGGCCGAATCATCAGCGTGGCAGTAGCCAGGCCTCTTTCCATTCTCTGGTTCTCCAGAGAGTCCCTTGATCCTGCCTCTTGTCCAGCCTGGGCTCTCTCTCTGCCTCCTCATCAACTTTGTGAATCCCTGACTTCCTTCCAATAATTCCCTTTTCACTTAAGATGGTCTCAGTTGGTTTCTGATGACTATATATCCAAGACCCCTGACTTACTCTCGTACCAACCTCACGAAGAATGGATCTTCTGGTCAAGTAGATACAATAGTACCTATTAGTGGCAGTTCTGCTGCCAACATTTCTGGCTTTGTGGTTCTGCTGTTTATTGCTCATGCAACTAAAAAGCTTTGCTTCTGATATAATCAGTTGTAATAAGATGGCTAGAGAGAGATCAGGACAATATTGGAATAGAGAACAAACAATTTGAAAAGGGTCTAGTTGTGCAACTTATTTCTCAACATAGCATCTAAACATCATAATCATAGCATTTGGGGACAGCAAAAATGATTGATTTTGCAGAAAATATTTGTTGTTTAATTACAGGATCATATGGGTCTTTTGGCAACCAGCAGATGCCAAAGCAGACTTTAAGCACCATCTTGAGAAACTTGTGATTTGCTTAGTGTGCTTTTAATTTAAAGCATATGGCTTCACATTCAACTGCAGTGTCCAAAATGAAGACATTAGTAATGAATCACTCTATTGGAGAAAACACAGTACTCCCAGATCAGGGTCTTTTGGTCTGTGTACTCAAATGGTTCTGTTTAGAGCCATAAACGCGAAGCAGCTCTCTGCTTTAGCTGGGTGTTCCTGGGATGCATGTGACATCAAAGGGCCTCACAAATTCTCCTGCAACGTACAGTGCTTGGCACCAGGGCCCGCCTCCATCTGAACAAACAAAGTATAGTTTGGTCACTAGAAAGAATGCCCAAAAGACCATTTATTTTATGGCAACTCTTCCTTTTTCAGTCTCTCAGACTACTAGCTTAACCTGAAGATTCATGGCACTTGAGGAATCCAGCTATCCTATATGGAAATTCAGAACTGCAGCCCTTCTAAGAATCACATTTGTAACTACAGGCAGGGGACGCCAGTCCATTGAGACCACATGTGGTCTACCTACTAGTGAGGGACGGCCAGTGAGGAAGTGTAAAGCGTAGTGGTAAAAACATGGGCTCTGGAGTCAAATTTGAATCATCTGGCCATTGAATTTGAGCACAGCATTTCAGTTTCTAGATCTATAAAATGGGGATAATAGTATTATGGGATTTAAATAAAGTAATCCATGTCAGATCTAAGCTAAAATTCTGGTACCTAGTAAGCTATAATAATAAAACCAGCTATTATTTTCATTGTTATTAAAGGCACGATCTATTTCATCTCTGCCTCTTTGCTTCTAGTCATGTCATGCCTTTTCTTAAATTCAATACGTATACATTTACCAAAGTGCCTGCTGCAGTCTGGGTCCTATGTTTTAGATGCTTTTACATCCTTCCAGTGTGTTGTATTGCTTGAAAAATAGAGTTAGTATTCTACTTATTTTCTTCAGTGTCTCCACCCACCCTGTCTTTATTTCACCCTACAAGACTGTCTCCCCCACCTCTGTGACATGTTCCTTAGTCACCTTCTATCCCCTTACTACCCAGTAGAAAGGATTATATCAAGCTAAGGCATAATTATGTGAGCGCTGGGAGTACCCATTTGTCTACACTTTGGACAGTTATGGCTGGCTGCTTTACATTAAAGAAGGGGCATTTCAGAAGGTGTATCCAATCTGCTTTATTCTCCAAAGTGAGCTCGGGGTAGGAAATTAACTGCTCACAAGGATTTATAATAGGTCTTTATATATTAGGCATAGTTATCTGTTGTTAAATATAGATGTTGTTAAATATAGATATACAAATATTTTTCCACTTTATTGTTTGCCTTTCAGTTTTGTTTGGGTGTCGTTATTTGTTTTTGGTTTTTGGCTATTTTTGTTTGTTTTGCTGTTGAAGGTTTCTTGGTTTTTTTTCTCACTTTAATGTGGTCAACTAAAATTTTCTTTTAGATTATCTGCTTTTGGTCTTACTTATGCTTAGAGAGCTCTTTTCTACCCCCATGATTATATATTCACCCATATCTTCTTCTATCATTTCAACAACTGTTTTTAATATTTAGATTTAATATAAATAGTCTTCAAATGTTTACCTTTAAGCTATCAGAATTTAGCCAAATGATTAACTTCATAAACCAGTCATTGTTGTTGACTATTTTCCCTTCTTGGAGGTCCTGCCTTGCTACTTTATGACAGTGATGGCTCATGGAAGGCTCCAATGAAAGGAGTTAAAAGCTAAAAGCATCCCACTCAGAATAGAAAGTTCTGAAGACAATCACTTCCTTGTTTGTATATAAGTTAATGATTTGTTGTGACACACTTAAATGGTTAGCCTTTTAATTGGGTTTTCTGCTGCATTTATAATAAAATTTTTAATACAGAATGAATAACTGTGAATTGACGGGATTTGTCTTACTTCACAGCAGTGCCGGGGCAGAAAAAGAGGGTTAAGATTCACTTGTAGGTCCTTTTCACTTTTTGTTTCTGCTGTTCTCACTCCAGTCAAGGTTTTCATCGCTTTAGCTTGGACTACCAAAGTGTCCTTTTTTATTCTTCCTTTTGTCCCTCCTCCAGTCCATCCACTGCTAGTACTATGTGTCACTCTCCCGATCAGAAACCTCAATGTCTTCCCAGAACCCGTGAGATAAAAGACAAAATCTTTAAAACTACTTCCAAACCTTCACAACCAAACTTTATTTTATGTATTTCCAAACTGAAGTCTCTACTTCCCTGTCCCTGAAATACACCTTCCTAATTAGTGGTGATTCTAGGGGAAGGCCTACAAGCACTTTGCCTCCATAATACATTAATTAGGTCCATGAAGAAGCTCCCCCAAATAATTGTCCATGCGCTATAAAGTGTGAAAGAAAGCATCTTTAAAAAATTGCCATTTGGAAAGAAATCTAATCACATATTATCTAAGAAAAAAAATACCAAGCACTTGCTGTATAAGCCATTTGATAACCCATACTTCTTAATTCTAAAGGATCATTTTTCTAAATGTCTTAAAACTTTCATATTCCTTCTCTTAGTATTCCTGTGGCTTATGAATAGTATTCCTAATGGTTATGGTTGCTGAAATCCCCAAATTTCATAGATGAAAGAGTCACAAAAACACCAGCCATCTTTCCTTATCACAAACTGTATAAAAAATCACATTTATTCCCAATCTAACTTGCTTTGGGATTTGGGCTAATAATTGTTTAGTTAATATTGGGTAGAAGTTTTGTGTAATCACTTAAGAATATTTTAAAATGCTACAAAAAACCTCCAGGCGCCTGGCTGTCTCAGTCGGTAGAGCACGTGACTCTTGATCTCAGGATCTGAGTTTAAGCCCCACATTGGGTATAGAGATTACTTAAAAATAAAATCTTTTAAAAGATAAAAAAATAAATAAAATAAAATGCTATGAAAAACCTAAATGGTTATCAGTGGAAATCTTGTTAAATGGCAGTATAGCTATAAAAATGAAGCCATGGAAAGGAATGAGGTATATCTCTATGTATTCTTGTCAGGTAGCTTCCATGTTACCCCAAAATGTGAGAAAAGCAGGCAGGGATGCTTGGGTGACTCAGTCGGTTAAATGCATGTCTTCAGCTCAGGTCATGATCCCAGAGGCCTGGGATGGAGTCCCACATCGGGCTCCCTGCTCAGCTGAGAACTTGCCTCTCCGTCTCGCTCTGCCTGTGGCTTCCCCTGCTTCTGCTCTCCCTCTCTCTCTCTCTGACGAATAAATAAAATCTTGAAAAGAAAGGAAGGAAGGGAGGGAGGGAGCGAGGGAGGGAGGGAGGAAGGAAGGAAGGAAGGAAGGAAGGAAGGAAGGAAGGAAGGAAGGAGAAGAGAAAGAAGAAAGAAAGAAAGAAAGAAAGAAAGAAAGAAAGAAAGAAAGAAAGAAAGAAAGAAAGAAGAAAAGAAAGAAAAGAAAAAAGAAAGGAAGAGAAAAAAAAAAAGAAAAAAGCAAGCCACAGAGTATAAAAGTATGCCCCACGTTTGAAATTTTATTGGGTTGTGGTCTTGTTTTAGGGACAAGCGCTATAGAGCCTTAGGAATATGTCTGCAAAGACTGTTTCACACAATACAGCAATGGCAATGCTTGCCTCTAAAGCAGAGTCTAGGGTTCTGGGAAGGACTTATTTTTCATTCTACAGTCTTTTCTGCTATTTGACTTCTTTCCTATACCTAAAGTGTGTGAATTTTTTTATTAAAAATATCAATTAGACATTTTAGACTAAAATGTGTGATGAAATTTTATTCTCATGTAACAACCCTTAAGCTAAGAGGGAAGCGAACTGTACCAAGAGCTACAGAAACCAAGTAGGTCAGCATTTTTGGAGTTAGAAGGGAAGAAATAAAACCCTCTTAAACGAAAGAACATTCTTCAATGACGGCATATTTTTCAGAACTAAAGAGACAAAATAAGATCAAGCAAGGTTAGAAAAGCTGTGTTAGGGGCGCCTGGGTAGCGCAGTCGTTAGGCGGCTGCCTTCGGCTCAGGGCCTGATCCTGGCGTTCCAGGATCGAGTCCCACATCGGGCTCCTCCGCTGGGAGCCTGCTTCTTCCTCTCCCACACCCCCTGCTTGTGTTCCCTCTCTCGCTGGCTGTCTCTCTCTGTCAAAATAAATAAATAAAATCTTTAAAAAAAAAAAAAAAAAAGAAAAGCTGTGTTAATTAAAGTGACCCAAACAGCCTCCTTCCAGAAATATGGGAAAAGAAGGTGGAAGAGGAGATGACACTTGAGGAACATGGTGTTGCAGGAAGAGGCCCACATAAAGCACATGTGCAAGATTATAACTAGTTAGCTAGTTCTCAAGCCCACATTTTTGCTGATAGTGGAAAACAATCCGGTAGCTTCCAGGTAAACTCAATCACTTTAGTGGTAGCAGCAGGAATATTTGGTATAAAAGTTATACAGTCTACTACAGTCGTTCTGAGCAACCCCTGCTTTCATCTGATAGTCGGTAGCTGAATTTCAGGCATATGTCCTAGCAGTAAATAGGACCAGGTTTATGCCATTTCGCCTATTTGTAAAAGTAATATTATGTAGTAAAAATACCTACATTAGTGTTCTGACTTGTATTTAGCACTTTAGAAGTAATAACGTAGGTTTGTTGTATTTAATGAGAGGCTCTAGCTCAAGGCACAAAGCATGTAGAGACCAGGAATTCTGAGAGTGACAGAAATCTCTCGACTTGACTTGCTGGTTAGAAAGATTTGGTTTGTGAAGGGGAAATAACATAAGTAGGGGTCACTGACTTCTGATGTGCTGCTTTATTGTTTTTTTAAGATTTTATTTTTAAGTAATCTCTACACCCAACATGGAGCTCCAACCCACAATTCCAAGATCAGGAGTCGCGTGCTCCAAAGACTGAGCCAGCCAGGCGCCCCCTGATGTACTGCTTTAAACTTGTACACCTTTAAAAGTCCTGTAGACAAAATCCAAGAATGTTTAAGGAGTTGCCTGAATTTGGGGAATAGGTGCAGTTCTGGAGGCTTTCTATTTCACTTTGTCTAATGATACAGATAGTTAAAAGCATTAGGTTGTTTGGGAACATACAGGTTCTGGGCTAATTTCATTTCTTACTGGCTGTGTCCTTACTCTTTCTGCAAGATACAGATACATGTAGTGTGTAAGTTCCACAGACTTCTCAGTACAATTCGTGAGCTACAACAGAACTGAGAATCAAGCAGTAGACATTAAAAGGATGACACTTTGTGGGCATGCTTTGAGTTTCCAGTGGGATTATACAAGACCAAAGGATCCAAAACTCACGGAGAGAAGTTTCCATAAATGATGAACAGTATTTCTCATACTTCAGATTCTTATGACTGTCTGAATGTCCTTTACATAGACGCTCTTGGAAAGATATCACCCAGTAGGAAAGAAAAACTCATAACTTTTCTTTTGGCCTCGGTGTGCTGTGACTGGTTCATTCAAGCCTAAAGTATAATTTTTTTTTTCAGTGCTTCCAGCCTCTTTCTCATGAAATCAACCATTGATCTAAAAGTCAGAGATGCAAATCGGAGAAAACTGGAAGCATTCCAGGGCCCACAAATAAAAGTTAATTACCTAAGGAAAAGTACAAGAAAGACTTTTGTTTTCCACCAAAATCTCCTCCCCAGGCTATTAGCTATGTCGTACATGGGCCCGATCAATATATTAGCGCTTGAGAACCAAAGTCCCTTGGAATAAATTAATCTGTCAGGGAAAGAAATAAACAAAGAACAAATTAACATGTTTTAAGACATTGCTTAAATTTTCATAAATATAGACCTTGAGATGGGATGATGAGTTCCCAGGAGCCAGAGCTAATATTTGGTTGTAATTAAGAGTTGCTCTTTCATGTTTCGTCTGATGTAGGTGGGAAATCGCCCACGTGCTTGGTGAGTTCCTTGCTCATGCTTCCTCACAAATGCCTCTGTTTACTTCATTAATAAGAAATGGATGTCTCACAAATTACACTGGCGTGCTTAGCTTGTTTTACCTCTAGCTAATATTAAAGTAATGAAATGCTATACACACACACACACACACACACACACACCATACAGGGGGGTGTTCCTTCAGGGACATCCACATATTAATTTTTAGTGGCTCAAAAGGACCTAATGACCTAATCCATGATGAACTAGAGCTGTCTGAGAGACTAAGAGAAAGGACCCCAGTGTGTTCCTCACTGGGTGCCAGTGTGGAGTATCAAAACTAATGATTATCACGAAAGGCAATACTATGTAAGTTACTCATTCAAAAAATTATGGAAAGACTCATTTAGATATGATAACCAGAAACCCATCTCAAACTAGCTTAGTCCAAAATGTAATTTATTGAAATTCAAGCAATGTCATTAGGCCTCTCCCTCTCTCCCTCCCTCTGTCTCTCTCCCTCTCCCTCCCTCAGTGCTGCTTACCTTTTGGGCTATCATTTTTCAATGTTGGTAAAATGGCCACTGACAGCCCCTGATCCTGTCTCAAGAACCCAATGGACAAAGGCACTCTCTCTTCCAGTGCCCTATCTCAGGTCTCTAGAGGAACTTCAGCCCTGCCTGGCTTGCATGCCCACCCCTGAATGGATGGGAAAGGGGAACTCTGCTGGGCCAGGCCTGGGCTACAGATTTGACCTGAACTTGGGGAAGAGGGAAGGGAAGGGAGATCAGCCACATGCAGATACCTCAGATATGTTCCCCACAGTAAAGAGGAGGCTCTCGAACCAAATCAGAGGACAAAACAGTGTCCACCTGGAGAGTTTTATTTCCATTATATTCATCATGCTCAGTTGCTAAATGTAGCTGATTTTCAGAAGGGGAGACCCAGGCAGAGACCTCTATGACTTTATAGCAAGTATGACTTTTGTTGACAAAGTTATTGCCCTCTATCAGGTGGTCAGTAATTTTCTGTCAAGTTCTAAGCAAAAACTCCCTGGGGCTCTTGAATACAGAAAGGAGACACCTATATACATTCCTTTTTCCAGCTATGGTAGCTCTGTCAAATAAATTAAAAGAATGTTCTTTTTACTTCCTGCTACATCTTTAAGTATTGTTCTACTTCATGGGATGTATTGGCTGTAAATACCCAGTACTTTCTAAGTTATACACAGGAAAAAGGAGAGTACAGTACTTTTCTATCAGTTGAGAACTTTTAAAATGCTAATTTCTTTGTTTGAATAATTTCATAACTCAGCACTCTTGAGACTTTTGCATTTGGGTAGTAGATAAAATCTGAATTGCATATTTTGATGCGAAATGCCTGCTCTAATTATTGAGCAATTTATATATTGTGAAGCTGGTTTATATAATTCTCAGTACAAGGATACAGAGGTGGAAATACACTCTTCAAAGCTGTATTATCACAGAAAAGAAACCGAAGTCTCTGAAGCAAGTAGCTGCAGATCTGGGAGGTCAGAAAGAGTCACTAAGTCTATTTGCCTTTTAGGAGGATGATAACCATAGCTTGCACTTTACTAACCTTCCCGTAGGACTCGCAGATTAACCCCAGCTAACAGCATGGCAAATTCATCAGGACTACAAACAACCATGTTCTAGAATGGAGAGAATTAGCAGGTCAGCCCTGTTGGCAACTAGATGAGGCACCACCTAGATCCTTATGAAGCAGAGATTTGGCTGATTAAAAATATTCTGCCTCAAAATTACTTATATAACATTGCAGAGACATTTAGCCCATGTTTAAGGAATCTTATTTAAGGAAAGGTCCTACTATCAACAAGTGATATGTCTTAAGTGATTACTCTTTTTTGTTGGTTTGTTTTTTTAAGGACAAGGGCCAGAGTCATTTAGCAAAATGGGATCCCCAACAACCAGCTCTGGGGATAACACTTATTGCAGCAGAACTGTATTTGCACAAAATGGGAGTTTCGAGGACATTGGGACCTATGAAGATTCTACAGATTAGAAATGGAATCAGGAGTAGTTCAGGGGAACCTGGGTGGCTCAGTTGGTTAAGCGTCTGCTTTCAGTTCAGACCATGATCTCAGGGTCCTGGGATCGATCCCCATGTTGGGCTCCCTGCTCAGCGGGGAGCCTGCTTCTCCCTCTCTGTCTGATGCTCCCCCTGCTTGTGCTCTCTCTCTCTCTCTCTCTCTCTGTCAAATAAATGGATAAAGAAAATCTTCAAAATAATAATAATAATACTTTTTTAAAAAGAGGAGTAGTTCTGTATTTCCTCTCTGAGGGCCCCATTCCTAGGGATGGGGGAGGACAAAGCAGAATTCAGAAGCCTCCTACTATTGCATTCAATAAAATAAATAAAAGAAGGCACACTAAAGAGAACAGCAATAACGTCTTATAAATCTTTGAAGACGGTAACCTTGGGTATAGCACAATTATCTTCCATATACCTTCCCTTGTTTGTAGATTCTTCCTTCCTGTAGCTTCAATGAGGGGCTTGTGGATTTTCTTTGCTTCCTCTGTGGACCTCCTTCAAAATGTACACATTTCAAATTTCATGAATCGGTTTTTGTGAATCTTATTTCCTTGTTGGCTCAAGAGTCCTGGAAGAACAGAAAAACATGATGTCGTTAGCATCCTAGTGGATCCCCAGGCCAGTCTCATGGGCACTGCGTCCCACTCACGCAGCAGCAGTGGGTTCCTGGGTGAAACCTTCCCGGGGACACCTGGACCGGAAAGAACGCCTGGCCTCAGCCACCCTCTCCCTACAAAGCTGCACTGCCACCAGGTAGCACAGATGCTAGAGCATCCTCTCCTCTGTCTCCTGGTCTACAACTCTGGTCCAGCCTCCCACGAGCCAAAAATTTTACGAGGAAGAGCATATGACCGGCCAGGTGAAGCCTGGTGGAGAAAGGGTCACCTGTAGTGTGTATTTGCATCCGAGGGTTTGCGGGGGGTGTCATAGACCTGGGGAAAGGAAGTCCAGCAGCACCATGCTCAGGTCCTTAAGGACCATGGGCTAGTCATTGTGCCCTGCCCTATTATCTTGCTGTTGTTAATAATCTTCATAACTTTCTAGCGTATACCATATTATTCTTTACGCTTATTCTTTATTATGTTCCCTCCTCCTTACCGACTGGTGAGTTCCTTGACGGCAGAGATCTTTGTTCACTGCCACATACATCCCCAGGGCCTGGCACAGAATAGGCCCTGAATAAAACTGAATAAGTGATAAGGGACAGATTTCACCTTCAAGGAGAGAAAGACGGGTTTACCCTCACCAGTGGTGCCAGGGGTTATCAGGGAGTCATGATTCTGGGTATAGCATGACAGCTGGTATTTGAGCGCATCCTACTGCGCCAAGACTTGTGGCAGGTACTGTTGACAAGGAAGACACCGTGTTTATGAAATGAGTAAGAGATCTTGTTAAATTCCATATTACTTAAGGACACCCAACAACCCTTTCTTAACAAAGCATGACATGAGCCCCTGATGTCTTCCTTCTCACTTTACTGAGGGTAGAGTCCCACAGAGCAGTTGGGGCCAGAGGCCACACCTCAGGGCAGCCAGAGGAGATTAATCTGGTAATGGGAAAGAAAGGGCCATGGTCCAGCGCCTCTCTCCATCCACCTGGACTTCAGTACTTCTCCTCTCTTTTTCTTCTGCCCTCACCCCCATTTTTTTCAAACTCCCACAAACTAGCCTATCAACAATAAATTAATCATTATTAATCTCACTCCCATACTCAGTATTTACTTTTCAGGAGCATGAAAATAACCTCGTACCAATCAGTGGTGTGGAGCCCCAAATCATTCAGCCTGCTGGCACTTAGCTTCCGTGCCTACCAGGGATCTGAGTTCACACTGGCACTGCTGGAACTTCCCAACAGAGGTGATTCCATTTGAGACCTTAGGCTGACTTTCTCCAGCCTGCCTTGCATGCTGGTCACCACTGGCTACTCCTCAAAACTCAGGCCGCTCTAATTGCCTCATGCTGTCATTGCTTATCCCACTGTTTTCTGGGTTTCCTCTCCTCTGACTTATCCCTTTTACTGGCCACCATTTCCCCTGAAGTCTTGAGTGGAGCCCCATCAGCAGGACATTGGGTTGGGGGAAGGGTCAGGGGTAAAATCCATATCCTGTTAACTTGCCATTGCTGTCTGTGTTCTCTTTGATCATCCTCTGTCCCTGTTGTTTGCTGACCTTATCCTGGTCACTTCACATTCAATGAGTGTTTGGGTATTTAATTTATCATCTTTTCCATTCCCAAATCTCACCCCCAGCTAGAGAGATTTTTTTCACAGCCATCCAATCTGTCCAACTCCTAAACTTTACCTCTCCCTACCCCTTCACACCAGTCACCTTCATCTCTTTTCCACCCAGGCTTCTACTTCCATGGCTACATTGACCCATCAAGAGCTGCTCCCCGTAGGACCACAGCCTCTCCTTCCAGCTCTCTCACACCTGTCTCAGCTGTTCTTCCACTGTCTTCCAAGCTCCCCTGGCTTGACTTCACCTGCCTTCAGCCTAGACTAGAGTTCAGATACAAACACTAGGTCCTTCCTCTGGAATACCCGAACTCCAGATTAATCCTTCCTCCTCTGCATTACACTTGTGCTCCTAAGAGTTATTGCTAAAAAGCCTGCCTGGGCAGTTTTGTACCCCTCACAAAATAATCATCTCCAATCCTAGCTGGACCTATAATGCACCCCAAATACTAGTCCCAGACCAGGACCCACTCCCATTCCATTCTGCATCTATTTCAAGCTTTCCCCACTCTCTTCAATGCCCTTACCCTTCCACTTCTCCCACCAGTAAAGTATTAGGGGAGCAATAGGCCATAACAAAAGAGGCATGGGCTTTGGTGCCAATCGAATCCTGGGTTCTACTCTCTGTTTCTCAGGTGAATAAACTTGATAAGTTAGTACTAACAATCTTCCATACTTAACCAGTGTACAACTCTTTTATGAAGTTTTAGTGTGAGATTGGGCAGTAGGCATCAAGTTTGGATATTTTTACTGAACTACTTAAAAGAAACCCCTTGTATCCATTCCCAGAGACCCATAACTCTATAATCAGTACTGGGTTTCCATGATTTAAAAGTCACATTCACATAGTCACACTTATATACCTAAGAACTCTAAAAGCTTTCAGGAGAACTGTCAAAATTAGCATGAGCCCAACGATAGAACCTTAAGAACAGGATTTGTCCATGCCTTATGCCCACAATGTTCTCTCTCTCAGGATTTGTATGTCTCTTTTTAAACTTGGGTCTTCATGACTGGAGCTTTAATTAAAACACTATCTCTGATAGGCTGGCCAGTAATGGATGTAAATTTACCCAAAGTTTAGGATAGGGTAATAAAAAATGATTGAGATTCAACTCTCAGAATTGTGCATTTCTGCTGGTCTATGACCACCTTGATTTCTTCTCAAAATGATGTCTACTACCTGAGTCAGCAGCCAGCGTCATCTGAGCCCCCCCCCCATGTCACCCTACATCTGAGAGAGTGCAGTGTCCTAGATCTTTCCCATTACTCTTCCCCTAGCCCAGGCATCTAGAACCTTGCCAAAAGCTTAATGAGGATAATTTAAGCTACTATTCATTCTTAACAATTTCAGGAAAGTACGTTCACCATCTAAAAACAAATACAAGCCTGAGTCCTTTTCCTTGCACTGGCTGCTTTGTAATCAGAACTAAAGGTATTCTGAAGATTAATGTTAGAACTACACAATAATGAGCTGGAATGCAAATTCCTCTCATGAATTCAACTATAATATGACATTAGCGATTCTTACAGTGAGAATAGCAGCTCATTCTAAATTAGTATTGTAATACGTCTTTAGGATCACATTGTAAGTTTTCTTTGTTCTGTAAGTCTAACAGTCTATGATCAAAAGAAATAAAATTCTGTACTTTAAACATTTTTTATTTCTTACGTATTTATAGCTAAGGAGGAGGGGCATCCAAAAGTCTAAAAGGAAAAAAAGAGAGAGGCAACTTAATGATAATGTAAGCCAAGTCAGTGACCGGGTATATGCAATATGTGACATCTATGACTGCCACCTCTTTGTACAGATTATTTTAGAATGACCTTAGAAAGTGAGTCCCAGCTTGCTTTTAAATTTTCATTGTGTCAAAAATTACAACTTAAATGATCAGTTTGGGCACATCCTAAGTAAAGCTGTCTGGTTTTCTCCTCTTAGTCACAGATCATACGATAGTGTATAGAATACAGCTAAATATGTTATTTGGTATGAGTCCTGCCCCCACACTTCAGGCTTCACACATGCCCATTGCCTCATTATCCAGCATGGATGTTCTGATTACTAGCCATTATCAAACCATTAGACAGAGTTTCCTGGGCTAGTCCCAACCCAGGCACCAATGAATTGTCATTATGGCCAGAGATTGACCTGAAAACGTGGCTACCTGGCCCAACTCTCAAAAATGAAGGCTCCACTTTGAAAATAACATCACTGTTCATGTTCGTATCTCCAAGAAGGTATCTCCATGAAGTTCTTTTTTTTCTTTCTTTCTTTCTTTTTTTTTTTTTTTAATCCAGCTTCTACAGCCTCTTTCTTTCCAGATGGTGCATGGAGCCAGGCCTGTCAGAGACCCTTAGTCTCCTGCTGCCTTTTAATGCTGGTCCTTGATTGCTAATGACCCCCAGCTGGACTGGCTCCCCAACCCATTTAACCCCACTCTGCTGGGTCCCCATCTCATGCAGGGTGAGAGGCAGTAAGAGCTGGAAGTGGGAAGGTGCCAAGTCAGCCAGGACCTCCCGCCCTTTCAGAGGTAGTGGCGCGTTTCCCGGCACCATCACGGATGTCCAAGATCACTCCAGTGGAGAGCTCCTGTTAATATGATTTTCTTTATTGTTGGATAAATGCTACCAGGTTTCTGATCGTTAATATTTTATTTGACTATGCCAAGATAACAGAGTCCCTGAAAGAGTGTTTCCTTTAGGGTCCAAGGGTTGATAACTGCTGATATGGATTCCCTAAAATATGTTAGTTTGGAAACTTAAAATTAAATGCACTGGAACTGTCGTTTAGCCTGGTCAGACCTAGTGCTCAGAGCAGCTCGAATGTGTCAGAATACAGAGTCACTGCAAGAAGCCTGAGTAAAAGTGGTAATTAATTTCCTTGTCAAGGCCTAAATCACTGTATAATACACGAGATATCCATTTTCAGAAATGCTGATAACAACTGTAAGTATTTGCTTTGCTAAGCTTGGCTTGTTTTTTGTGACATGCTGGAATGTGCTTATAGCTGTACTGGTCAAGTGAGTCAGAGAAGTGGGATTTAAACGGAAAAAAAGGTTGATGACATTAATTTGTTGAGAGATCCTGAGTCCTGTGGAGAGACTGAGGTCTCTTCTGACCTCCTCATGACAAGATAACCTCCCATGAAAATAAAGGGAAAGGGAGGGTATGAGAGGCCATCGATCTATATATTGTTCCCATAATGGATTAAGCTCATATCAGATTGTAAGAAAACAAGGCAAAGAAGTTTAGTAGTTCTGTATGACCCAGAAGAACTAGAGTCTAAACTCTTGATGGGAGCATAGAACTGAGACCTCTGTGTCTCACTATTTTTATAAATCTTAAAGGTGTACTCGATAGTTGGAAGGAGTGTATGGAGGAAATTTTTTCCAACATGAGGCACAAAAATAGGAGAATAACCCAAATGTAGTTATTTTCTTTTTATTTCCCCCAGATAGTTCCTATTTTATTGGCTTTTGGAGATTAAAACTGAAAGAACCAGCATAACCTAATTTTTCACCACTAATACTGGATTGATTCCACTTTTGCATCTCATTAGTTTAATGCAAACAAAAATCATACCTGTGATTTCATTTGGTCTATTCTTCACCTTCTTTACAAGTACACACACACACACACACACACACATACACACTACACAGTTGCCAATCATATGTACATATGATCTCCCCCAAACCAAGTCCATCATACTAATGACTGCTCTCTACATGTAAAAATATTTCAGAATTTGTGAACCTGGGTGGATGTTTGTACAGCTGTACAGTATAACCTGTGCATTGCAGTGTTTGCTCACAGCTAGGAAGGCTGGGTGAAATTTAAAATGTGATCTTTTAGCCCATCTGTAACCAAATGACCGAGAAGGGGGTTTGGACGAGCACCCCTTGCACAGCATTGCTCTTTAAATGAACGAATCGTATTACAATGAAGTTCTGGTATAGTCACTGAGAACTTTCCATCCTGAAGCCTGATTGCATTTTGGTTGGTCTTCTTTAAATTCCAACAAGGTCAATAGGGTCAATAGCATTTATGTCCCTTTTGAAAATAAGTGGCTGGAACTCTGCAATCATAGCATCTTAAAGTTGGAAGGGACCTTAAAGAGCCTCTTGGCTAATGGTCTCTCTTTTCCTGCTTTCACACAACAAACTCTCATCCGGCACATCTCTCACTACACACAGACACTCACACACGGGGAAGGAGCATGACTTCAGGGATAACAGCTTCGAATCTCCAGGCAAGAATATGTGCAATGTGCTGCACCACCCTTTGTCGAAAAATCACTCTATCGGTCCAACCCCTTGTTTCAGAGATAAAACATGGCAGCCGGAAAAGTAAGCAGTACACCTAGGTCACATACCAGTAAGTTCCAGAAATTGAACTATGCCCAGGCCTTCTGACCCCAAGTCCAGTGTTGATTTCACTACAGCTGACCTGCCCTTACACAGTAATAGCAAGAACCGGAACCAGGTCCCCAACTTAGAGAACAAGGCAGAGCTGGGGATGAAGGCCCCAGGATCTCCTGCCACGAATCAAAGACCCCGTCACAATTAGTTTACTAAAACCAGCACTATCTGGTGTCCCATATCCTCAAGCATTTAAAATGTCATTCCAATCTTCAAAGACATTCTTTCATTCCATTTTTATCTGCTTTTACCCAGGACATTGTTTCCCAGCTCCCAAGTAGTCCACTAGGTGATTTGCATCTCATTAGGATCTCCAGAAATGACATCTCCTAGCCTGCTGCCTGGCATTGTGGGTCTGCTAAGCATCAGATCAGGTCTTAGATTTTTTTTCATGTTGACATTTTTGAAAAAGCTGAATTTATGCTGTTTTTCACCGGGCAGAGATTGGGTGGCCATTTTGGCCTTAATTCCTGCCCCCACCCCCAAACAGGGCCAAAGTTAGGGAACAGCCATTGTCAGGGACGGTACAGATGAGTCAGTAATGCCCACAGGAAGACACCTGGCTGGAAGCAAAAGTTGCGAGACCTCAGAATAAGCAATTTAAAAACTCCTAAAAGCAGAGAGATGGGACATGATGCAAACATACTGAGTATACTGTGCAAAGTAAAGCAAAAAGAAAGAAACCAACAGCAACCCATTGCTGAATCCGTATAACTGATTCTAAGCTTGTGCCTTTTAAACATTTTTTACTAATTCCAACCCTCCCGACACCCCCAGAGCTTTTGCCCTACATTTATGTTTGATTTAAAAAGAGTTTAGTAGTTCAGAATGGTTTCTCAATTTTGTCATTCATTCACACCAAAACCTGCCAAAGAGCACTGAGCAACATCATACCTCTGGAAGCCAGAGATAATGTTTCCAAGGTCAGCAAAATTGTTCTCTTGGAATATGGAAAATGATTTTCCCAGTTCCAGGGAAATTAGCATCTGCTTGGAGCTCAAGCCGTCTGATGCGGCTTCCCTCGCACAGTGAATACCTCACAATGCTAGGAGCCCTCCTGGAGCTGCTGCCCCTTCCCCACGATTTCTCCTGCCCAACTGAAACTTCTCTGACCCCCGTGCCAACTTGGTAAGATGGCGGCTAGCTAGTCTGCAAAATCAATGTAAGCTTTTAGGAGAGGTTTAAGTCCTTAGTTTTTCCAAAGCTGGCTACAGGTTAAAATCGTCTGGAAGGGGATTGAGGCCGGGGGCGGGGGCGGGGGGGTGGTGGTACTGTATTTAAAAGCACTAACACCAGAGCCCTACCCCTGACTAACTGAATTAGGACGTCCAGGGGTGAGGCTAAGGCGTATGTACTTTTTATAAGTTCTTCAGAGGATTCTAATATGCAACCAGGATAGAGAACAACTCCCATATAAGTAGAAATAAGATAACCCCTTAGAGAACCTGCTCCGCCTCTGGTGCCAGGTTTTCTCTTTTCATACATTATCTGTCATCTTCACCACAGCCTTAATTGGGTGATCGTCACCACCAAGTTCACACCTCTAGTAAGTCTAGAGTGCCAGTCTTTCTAAACCTGCTGGCTTGGGGAGTTTTTTTCCCTTCGCAACACTGATATTTCTCAGAGTGTGGGACATGGGCCTCTAGCGGTCTGCAAGTTGATTTTAGATGGTGTGGGTGTGACCTTAAATAACACTGAATTGTGTAAAAGAAAGCTACTCCTTTTTGAATTCTCCATTGAAATTCTTCATATTAAGGTGAAAATCGTAGCTGTATTAATATGTTTTAAATCCGTCTCACACTTAGTCTCTCTTTAACAAACCTTTTAAAGAAGCCCAGAACATTCCGTGGGAAACAATCTAGTTCATGTGTGATAATACTGTTTTGTTTTCATTGTATTTACTTTATGACTTCTATTTATGGCAAATGACACTGGCTTTCCACTTAGCACAGCGGTGAATAAAGATTCACTTTTAAAAAAATGGGTTTAAATAAAATAAGTAGTTGATTTTAAAAATACTACATGAAGAATAGTACAGGTGTCTTGAATATAGCAAACAATGTTTGAGTGGTGGATGATGACAGAAGTTTGAGAAATGCTTTCCTACAACATGCTGATTGATTTTCAAAAGAGGCATCTCCACAGCTGTTAGCCAGTGGGAAGTCTCATCTCTCATCCCATCGCAACAGGCAGGCAAAGCGTGTTCCATCCAGTGTAGGTCCAGGCAGGACCTATGAACGTAGCTGCTGCTTTCAGCTTAAGAGGAATCCTGAAATACAAATGGCTAATAAACGGGGAGGGGGAAAAGACAGACACTCATCCTCTCAAGTAATCAATGAAATGCAGATCAAAACACAAACGATTCAGTTATCAGACTTTTTCTTAAGGATGCTGTCCCATGCTAGCGAGGGCCTTCAGAAATAGATAAATCTCGAGGTCAGGTGGTAGAAGTGTATTTGCTACATACTTTCTGGATGGCAATTGGGATGAATCAAAATGGCAATAAATGATAACTTTTAAAAATATGTGTACTTTTTAGCCAATTATTGAACCTCTAGGAATTTATCTTAAGAAACGAATGTGGATTATTATCAAAGATCAAACTATGATATGTTCCTCAAAGCACTACTTAGAGAAAAACATTGGAAACAACTTTCATGCCGAATACAGGAAATTATATAGCTTAATCATGCATCGTCCATTAAGTGAAATACCATATAACCGTTCGAAATTATTCCATTTAGGCCAATCTGGAAGACATGAAACTTGTTCCAGGGTTTACTACTATTTTGGGGATGGGATCACGGGGTGGTAAAAAAGGTGAACTTTTCATTGCTTAATTTATTTGAACATCATGTTCATTTATTACTTTAAAAGTGTGACTCTACGGGCACCTGCCTGGTTCAGTCAGTAGAGCATGCAACTCTTGATCTTGGGGTTGTAAGTTTGAGCCCCATGTTGCATGTAAAATTACTTAAAAAATCAAATCTTAAAAAAAATGTAACTCTCAAAGAAATATACTATTTTTCAAGTACGTTAGTATCATGGTTAATATGACTTTATTGGTTAGTAGGGGGGGGAAACAGTAACAAGTAAGTGACTAAATTTTTTGTTGGTAAGAAAAGTTAATGCAGGGGCACCTGAGTGGCTCAGTCGGTTAAGCAGCTGCCTTTGGCTCAGGTCAAGATCTCAGGGTCCTGCGATCAAGCCCTTGGACTCCCTGCTCAGTGAGGAGTCTGCTTCTCTCTCTCCCTCTGCCCATCCACCTGCTCTTTTGTGCTCTCTCTCCCTCTCCCAAATAAATAAATAAAATCTTTTTAGAAAAAAAGAAAAAAGAAGAAGAAAAGTGAATGTATAGTCCTAGAAAAATCTTGAAAGAATATTAAGAAAAAAAAATACTGATCAACTTTGTTTTTAAGAGGCTGACTTCATCTCCCTCCTTGGTAGACTAGTTTCCCCAGAGGTATCCCAGGATAGGAAAGGCCCTTTTCTTATTGGAAGCCTTGGCAATAATATCTTGACAGAACCAAAGAGTGGGCCTTTGAAACAGATCTTAACAAGAATAGTGAATGGTCACTGTGCATTCATTCATTATTTGTTGTGTGTGTGCCAAGCCCTGAGCTATAAAATAGTTTTAGGGGAAGTTATTACCACTTCCCTAACTAGTAAGGAGAAAATTCCACGTAGACAATTTATAACTCCACCGTCTTCCACAGGCACTAATTTAACTCAGGGATGTTTTCTTTGTAGCAATTTTGCAATTTTGAAGAAGATTGTTCATGACATAACATGGCAACTGGGAAAGTTTGTAGCTTTCCTTTCATCTTAGAAAGGAAGATCTGAATTACATGCACCCCAGGAGAAAATCTCTCTTTCTGGTTGTGTGTTTTACAAAAGCCCACTGAATTCCTTAGTCCCTCCTGAAGTTAGACAGGGCGAGGTGAAAACTTATAAGAATGTCTCAGTAAAAGAACAAGCATCATAGTAGAGGCCATGGCCTAGGCTTTGAGATTTTGAATCAAAAGACCTGAGTTCTAGCCCTGGTTCTGAAGGGAGACCAGCAGAGGGGCTCATGCTCCCTGAGCCCATATACAGATATAAAGGGAAGGGGCCAAACCACAGAGATTTATCATCCTCCATGCCATGACTTCAGTTTGAAAATCTGAACTCCCAGGGCATAATATCTTCCCTCCTATTCCCTGTCAAGATTCTGAGCATCCCCCAAATAGCTTGTGCCCCAGGGTATATCAGGAGCAAGTGGTTTACAACACAATGAGAAGATTCTCCTATAGCCAGCATTTTTAAGGTAGTGCAGATTATTGCAGACGCTGCCACTGTGGTTCTTATTGGTAAGGAAAGATTGAATATGGTCTAGTAGAGTGGCTCTCAACCCTGGCTGTACATTAGAACCATCCAAGGAGATTTTTTTTTTTAATATCAATACGTAGGTCCTGATCTGGGCACCAGTATTTCTAAAACTGAACAGCTGCTGTAATGTTAAGAAAATGACCCTCAGGACATATGGAAACCTGAATTCTCAGTTGTACTTTGCCTGTAACTTGCTGTGTGATCTCTTAATCTCCTATGCCTCTGTTATCTCTTTGCGGTTAGTCGTCCTACCCAAAATGAAATGAAATGAAATGAAGAAAAGGCTACTTTGTAAAGCAAGATTTGATACATAAAAATGAAATGGTAAGTGGAAGAGACATAGAGCCAGAAAAGACAAGTCATCTCCTTGGAAGCTAGTTCATTAAGTGTCCAGTGGAGTATCACGCAGCATGGTCAACCATCACTGAGGAGAAAGATTATCCAGCTGACAGCTAGGCTACTGTCACCCCCATCTGCCCTGAGAACTTTGGTTGTAGAAATGATGTACCTCCCTTTACACACAGAATTGACAGAGCTCTGTAAGTTAATTGCATAACTCTAATTCTGTTTTGTGCCCCAGGGATATATCTAGTAACCCCATATGGGATTTGCCACCTGTAAATCTAGAACATGGAACACTGTTTGCTTCAAGGGGATGTTTTACTTGGCAAGTGACCCTGGGAATGCCTCATCCACAAAATGGCAATCAGATCAGCAGTCTTACCACTCCGAACATATTCCTGCCTGCTGAGGACCCACAGGGAGGGTGCATAGGACTATGTTCTCTCAGTGTGCTCTCTCCCTTTCCTTCCAGGAGCCCTGCCCACTGCCTGTCCATTCCTCAGGGGCCCAGAATCCATACTGCCCCACTTAGCAGGGGAATATTTGAGCTATATGTCCCACCCTGCCCTCCCTTGTAGTTGTCCTTTCCTCATAATGATCCTGCTAGGAAATGGATCAAAATGGCACATCGGTGATGGGTGGTAAAAAGTGAAACCCCAGGTGTTAGTGGACAGTCTGGAGGAAGAGCATTTGTAGCCAAAATAGCTGTAACTCAGCAACTCAATGAGAGTGAGGAAATAGTTTCCTTCTTCATCTCTGAGACCCTAGGAGGAAACAAAAGGCCTTGTTTGTGACTTGAAGTGTTGCTTGAATTAGGGTTGCCCAATTTAACAATAACAAAAAAATACAGAACACCCAGCTAGATTTGAATTTCAAATGAACAACCGATCACTTTTTAATACAAGTATGTCCTTTATTAGATTAAAAAAAGTATTGGCTGTTTATCTGAAATTCAAATTTAATTGGGTGTTCTGTATTTGATCTGGCAAGTCTAGCATGGATATACCTGCATGCTCAATAAACAGAACTGAAATGTGAAATTTCCAAACCAGTTGTTTGAAGTTATGTAACGAAGCCAGCAACTGAATTCAGCTGTTTGTCTCCCACCAAGGGCTTAGCCAGTTGTGCAACCACACAGTGTGATGATTTGGGATTAGGGAGCAAGAAGTATGCCTGTCCCAGTGCTCCTGCCTGAGATGCCATTTACATGTCTTCCATTTTGCACAGATTCATCTCCATTTTATTTTAAAGTTCTGGGACAAAACTCTGAAGAGGAAGATGTGTTCAGGTCTCAAACATGAAATCAAGGCGAAGGGGAAAAGAAGGTGCTGGGATTCTTGAAAGGGAAAAAAACCTATGTTAAATGGTATCCATGACATAATATACTTTCAAAAAGCATTATGAGGAGGTAGCCCCCAGAGGATTACAAACGGGAGCGTTGGCTTGGCTTACAAACGTGTATGTGAACTAGAAATAGGCAACTTTCAGAATACGAACATCATTGTCTTCAAATGACTCACATACTAATGTTTATCTTCAAACTTAAACTGCCCATTTTGTCTACATAAACTAGTCAAACAAAGTAGGTAAATTGCCAGATAACCCTATTGTTTTGTATCCCTTAGAGGCAAACTATTGGCTCAGAAGCCAAAAGATGGGAGTTCCAGCTTCCACTCTGCCACTTCGAGATTTAGCTGAGCAATGCTTTCTTCGTCTACTGAAAGAAAGAATAAGTTTTGTCCTACATGCCTCATTGATTTCTTTTAATTTTTAAAGGAAAAAAAATTCATGATAAACTTCTCAATGTGCACACCTATTCAGATTTAGTCAATGTGCTGTGTGCTGTTTTGTCTTTTCCTTCTTTTTCTGAACTTTGAATTTTCACCTATCAACAGCATACCTTAAATTTATCTTTGTTGGTGCCTTCGTGGGATGGTATCATGTTCATATCTCAGAGTTAACTTCTTCCCAATTATTAAATATTTGTTACGTTCCTAGCTTTTTTCCACTACAAAAATGTTATCATAATCCATCTTCATATCAATTTTCTTTCCTTCTGGTTTTCTTCATTGGGACATGTTTCTTGGAACAAGTTGCTTAGCTTTCGTTATTTATCATCAAGTTGCACTCCCGGAGAGGTGGAACCTATGGACTCATCTGTGTATGTGGGGCCACTCCCACATTGTGTTTTGATCTTCAATTTACCCTAATTAATAGAAAAGCAGTAGTAGTTGTTTTAGTTGAAGCTCTTTGTCAGGATGGCTAAACATTTTTCAATATCTCATTTCATTAATTGTATTTCAACATGTATGAATGTGTCTCCATCTTTCCCTTGCCTCGGCCTTTCCACATTATGGACGGTAGACTTTTCTGTGTATGTATTTTTTAATTTGTTTTTATCTCTCTGTTGCATTTCCTTTCATCTTACTTTTGTTACTATCCATCATATAGATTATTTTACTTTATTGTTTGTAATTGAGCCCATCCTTGTCATTCATACCTTCTTCCATAGTTAGGATAATCTATTTGATTCCCCTTTAAGGTTTTTATAGGAATATTTAAAATGTTTAACCAAATAACACATCTGGAATTTATTGTGGCCTATGAGAATCAAAAAGCATATTGAGAAAAGTAAACAATTTATAGAATTTTTTAAAACTAACTTGAGTTCAGCAACACTAACTTATGACAAGTTACTTAACCTCTTAAGACCCTGCACCCTCCACTAAACTGAAAACAGAGACCTTGTGTTATTTTTCTTTGTTTTCCCCCACAATATCCAGCAATAAATTTTATAAGGATAAATTTTATAAGCTCTATATTCAAGTCGTACTTTTTGCATATTACTATCAAATTGTTCCAGCAGCATTTATTAAATAATGATTCATTTCCCAAATATTTATTTGGTTGCTTATTATTAATCACATATCAGTGATACTCAGATTTGTTCCAATGGCAAAGCACTTGGAAGTTATGGCATTCTGCAAAGCATCATGAAACATGGAGATTTTTAAGCTAAAATAATGAAAATTAAAACTTGATGCTAAATCAGACACCAACTTACACTAGATTCTAGTATAGTATAGACACCATCAGACGCCAACAATTGTTTTGTTGTGTTTTTAATTTGTGGGAGAAATGTTAAAATTGAAAAAATCCTACCCAATAACTTAATTCCTTCTAAGAATCAGGAAAAGAGCACCCACCCATGAAACAGCAAGTTCATCGAGAGCAAAAGTTGAAAACCACATCTTATATTAAGCATACCCAGTTGAGAACATAAATAAAAGCTTCTGATCAAATGTAAACACTACATGAAGTCCAGCTGAACTGGGCTGAACTCCAGCTGAACTCAGAAACTATTTAAGATCAGCCTTTTGAGTTTCCAACATTGGAATTCCCGTAATATTAGGAAGTCTGAGGGAGAATAGATGTCAGATCTCCAGTGTGTGTTCACACCAGCAACCTCAACTCCAGGTACTTCTGTTCATTAATCTATAAATCAGAGGAGATTATACAAAGTACCTTGTGTGCTACCATATCACAGCATAGGGACTTCACAAAGCAAGCAGGAGGTAGGTATGTTGGAACTATCAGAAAGAACCCATTTCCATTCTGGATTTCTCGTACTCTGAGGACAATGCCAGCAAGAGAGCTGGAGTCCTGCCCCTTTGCACAGACTTCCTGAAGATGTGGACAGGGATATCTTTAAAAGCTACTGGAGCCCTCTAAAGCAACGTCATCGTGCTATGCTAATTAATATGTTTTCACAGAGCTTACTTTTACTTAGACCTTAGCTTACAAAAAAAATTTCTTCTTAAGAAAGACGATATGCTGTAGTTTTAAAAAGAACACGTTTAGAACAGGAGGTAGGAGTCTAGGGTTGCGTCCTCATTCTGCCACTTCATCTGGAATAAGTCCTTCAACATTTGTGGGCCTCAGTTTTCTTTTCCAAAAAAAAAAAGGGGGTATTTAGAATAAATGATTCCTAATGGTTTATGGTTCTAATAGTCTTGTTCAACATAGATATGTTCTAGTTCAAGAAAAGTGAAGATGCAAATCTTCATACTTAGGAAACTGATAATCTGTTATTCATAATAGTCCTTGCTGAGTCATTCTTCACTTAGAAAATTCCCCCAGAATTTCCCTAACTAGTGGGAACCTCTAGTGAAGTAAATCTCTGATTCCAAGCACAAATCTCCAGCTCTGTTTTATGAATATGATATACACTTGGTAGAGGAAAGTGATATCTCTTCTCTGGACTGTGTGACATTCATGAACAATATTCTGTGGCAGTTCTGGGGTGTGTGTGTGTATGTTGGCAAGAATTTAGAACTGCTAAGTCCTGATTCAGATATAGTGCCAAAAGGACAGCAGATTCCACGAAAATCATCTGCTTGGAAGGGGAATAAATCATGACTTCATTGGACACGTAGTTTCTTAATCTCCAGTTCACTCTTGGTCCAGGGTTCTGAAATCAAGGCTAACACGGAGAGGCTGCTCTGTGAAATCACGCAATTATCTCTTCCCCTTCTCCTTTACACTATCCAGAGATTGCATGGATCAATGGTACTGTTCAAAGCATTTCAGTAAACACTAGTTCAAGCCATTTTCCCTCCGAAATGTATCCCACCAAAAGGTTTGCTTCTCATCTATCGAAGAATGTGTGTGCTCCAGATGTCTTTGAACCCTCACTGTAGGATGTGGTGCAAACTATCCCAGATTGCCTTCACTGTCCTGAGTTATCCCACTAAGATAGTACTCTGTACTCTACAAAGGCTGACCACCAACTGCTACTCCACCAGCATGGACGAACCAATTTGTTTTCTGTCACTCTCGACTGCTGATTTGGACAAGAGCGATGAAGGCAAAGTTATAGTGGCCCTTGTTTACACTTAGCAATTCTGATGTGTTTATATGTGTTTTAGGATGACATTTCTGCCAATATTAGCAGAGCTCCAACATACCCATTAAAATGGGACCCAGTTTCCACTAAGTGCATTTATGTGAAGAGCAATTTTTTACCTGATTTTCCCAACACCTCGGATGGTTTACAGTAAACTTTTGCTGTCTCGTTGCAGTTTCAGAAAATGGTCTTACACAGAAGCAGCGAACACCTCGCCGAAGATGTCAGCAGCCCAAAATGTTGAGTAGCCCTGAGGACACCATGTACTATAACCAGTTAAATGTGAGTTCAAAGTGGCCATAAAGCTGTTTCACTGGCTTTGTTTCCAGTTAATAATTCTGTTATTAATACCTGTTCCAGCCCCTCCAGCCCCACCCCCACTCTCTTATGCTCTCTTCTTGAACATGTGCTTAGGCTCTTTATCTGTTGCTTTCATGTCAGGATGTCTGCCTTCACGGTGAATAATTGATGTGGTTTATCAAAGACGAGCAAGATGCATGCTTCATCAGGCTCACTTGAGCCCTTTGATCAAAAAAATTATGCTGTGACTTCTGATATTATCAGCATCTGCTTGCATTCAACACAAAATCACTTTGAATTAAAAATTAACGACTTGCTGCTTTGCTTTGACTGTGTGTTCTTGGCCCTCTCCACAGGGAACTCTAGAATATCAAGGGAGCAAGAGGAAGCCAAGAAAACTTGGGTAAATATCTGTCTTCTTAGTTCTAAGCAACTGTAAACAGAAGGGGTCCTTTGTGATATTACAGAAAATGCAAAACTTTCCAGAAAAGCTTCTAAAAATATTCAAATGGGGATATCACCACTATTATTGACATTGGAAACTACTTTTCACAGTAGCAGCTATATAAAACTTGAATCGATTCTGTCCGAAAAGGCTGAAATTGCCACCTAAAGGCAAATGTTGTTTTTCACAATTATCCCAGGAAATTGTGGTTTCCCTCATAATTGCAGACGTAGCAAATTGTATAAAACTCTCCCACAAGTAAGAGCATTCCACGCAGTGCAAATAGGCCGCTTCCCACATCACCCTACCCCTGGCCTTAAAGGTACACAAAGGAGAATCTCCCCCAGTGGTTAGACAGGATGCTAGGGAGTTTGTGGCTCATTTAATTGTTAGTATCCCATTTGAGAATATAGTGACATAGGTAGCTGGTACTAGTTTGAGAACTGGAGGAGGACAGGAGGGGAACTTTCTCATCTAGAGGGAGCCAAACAGGGACAGACAAGTCAGTTCAGGCAGACAAGTTGTAATATGATCACAACTTCCAGACACCACTAAATTGGGCCCGTTACCAGCCTGTGACCCTGAGGTGAAAGGCTTTGTGGATCAGACCTCAGTGCCTGTGTTCTGGGAGACCCTGAACTACCTACCCTAAGGTGTCCTTCCCTGCCATTGAGGGGACCCAACCCTGTTCTCAGTACTCACACAACTTTAGCTGCTCCAGTGATGACTGCAGCCTTTGTCCTCTTTTTCTGCTGAAAACTCTTTTCTTTGTTGCAGCCAAATCAAAGTGCTTGATGGGGAAGATGAATATTACAAATCTTTGTCACCTGTGGACTCTATTCCTGAGGACGACAACCCATCCTGCCCTTTCTTTTCTTCCTCATCCTCAAAAGGAGCATCTTTTGCTCAGCACTGAGGTGTACTTCCTGCCCCCCAAGTCTGTTGAGGGTAAGAACAATCATGGTAATTGACTGTCATTTAGTAAGAAAGCACTGCGATGGGGCTTCTTCGGACACATGGTCTAGGTCTGAGCCTTACTGAATAATTTTCAGATTCCTAACCATTTTCTCATATCTCCATTGCCCTCCCCACATCTGCAGTGCAGCCTGAGCTGGGCAATTTTTCCTTTTCTCATCTCATGGGTACCTGTGGGACGCTGAACACACCTCCACTACAGCAATCAGCATCATTCATGTCCTCAGCGTCTCAAGGGTAACCGATAGTCTCGCCATAAGCCCATCATGAATGCTGATGATACTTATTTTTCCTGCCACATCAGTGCATGCAGTATCTGCCCTGTGAAAATCCAAGCCTCCCTTTCCACCTCACTTCTCTCCCACATTCCCCTCCTCCTATGAGAGACCCTTCAGGCCTTTCCCCAGGGTCAGAATTCCACTCCCAGGTGTCCCCATGCTAAGGAAGTGCACTACTCAAGGTCTCCTAGGTCAGGATAATTTTTTGTGTTTACGGGGGAGGCCTAAATCTTTCTATAAGGCAGATGAACCCCTCTCTTGCTAGTTATTATGCTGATAACACCTTTGCCTCTTTATTCTCATCACCTTAGCAGTAAAAACAAAGGCGTTCGAGGGAAAGAAAATTTGGACCTGTCATAGTCTATGTCACATGATTTAGTAAATTCCCATTCTCTGGTCAGTGATGTCCACTAGGCTGTGAGTGGTTATAGGGAAAGGATCTTGTCTTGTGCCTATCTTTGTGGGCACAGAGCCTAGGGCAGTGCCTGACAGAGTGGACATTCAGTAAATGCCCTTAAGTGAATGGAGGGACTTCCCTTAGTTACACTAACATACGTGACAGGGAAGTGTCTTTCAATTCTGTGTTCTGCATGGTTAATCACTTTTCTTACACCATAAGCTCTGATTTTTCACTCCAGATTGGGCTAGTCCTATCATAATAATGTTATACCATACATTATAATACTCAATATGATTCAATACAACAAACATCTTTTGAGCAACTACTCTATGCAAAACAATGTGCGAGATTGCTGTGTGATGTTAAAAAAAAAAAAAAAAACCCTACAAGAACTTTTCTCTAGAACAGATGTTCTCAGCATTTTTTTTTTTTTTTACTTCAAAATACTTGGCAGGTTTACATGTGGGAGTACCCAGATTTTGAGAAATATTAACTGGAAGAAATAGAAAAAATTGTTATCAGAGGTATAGAGGGGAGAATTTTAATATATATTTTACAAAGATAAAATAATGAAACGAGGCATTTAAAGATCTCAGAAATTGTATTTTTAAAGAAAAAGAAATAGGAAAAGCCAATTATTCAATAGTTAAACTTTACAAAAAGTAAAAAATGAACCTTGATTTTTTTTCTCATATATTCATCCCAAAGGTAATGTTTATTAGAGTATGCAAGTACAGCAGAAGAAACATAAATGAACTTTATTGTTTAAAAAACATCTAGTAGATATAGCTTTTTAACATTGTTTTAATGTAAGTATTTTTGTTGGCGTATAGCATAGGTGTACAATACAGTGCTTCAGCAGTTCTGTGCATACGACATACTTGCCTGTATTCCCTGGGCTTCACTTTTCATCTCTGTGATGTCGTAGTTGAAACTGGAAGTCTGGGCCGCCTGGGTGGCTCAGTCAGTTAAGCATCTGACTCTTGATTTTGGCTCAAATTATGATCTCAGGGTTGTGAGACTGAGCCCCGCATTGGGCTCCATGCTGGGCATGGAACCTGCTTAAGATTCTCTTTCTCCCTCTGCCTCTGCCCTTCTCCCCACTCCATCAACCAATCAGTCAATCAGTCTAGGAGTTTATTATCTCTTAATCCCCTTCACCTATTTCACCCATCCTCCCATCCTCCTCCCCTCTGGCAACTACAAGTTTTTTGCCTATATTTATGAGCCTGTTTCTGGTTTTTGTTTGTGTGTTTGTTTGTTCATTTGTTCATCTGTTTTGTTTTTTAGATTCCACATGTAAGTGAAATCATACAATATCTGTCTTTCTCTGACTTATTTCACATAGCATAATACCCCTCTAGGTCCATCCATGTTGTCACAAATGGCAAGATCTCATTCTTTTTTATGGGTGAGTAATATTCTATTACACACACACACACACACACACACACACACTACTACTACTACTACTACTACTTTATCCATTCATCTATCAATGGATGGTTAGGTTGCTTCCATATCTCAGCTATTATAAATAATGCTGCAATAAGCATAGGGTTGCATAGATCTTTTTGAATTAGTGTTTTCATTTCTTTGGGTAAATACCCAGTAGTGGAATTACTGGATCATAGGGTATTTCTATTTTTAATTTTTTGAGGAATCGCCCTACTTTTTTCCACAGTGTTTGCACCAGTTTGTATTCTCAGCAACAGTGCATGAGGCTTCCCTTTGCTCCACATCCTTGCCGACTCTTGCTACTTCTTATCACACCATTCTGACTGGTGTGAGGTAATATGTCTTGTTCTGGAAGTTTTACTTTTATCAGTGACTTGTCTACTTTCGATTTGCCAATATTAGCTGATTTTCAAACTGTTGAGTAAAAATATTCCCAACTTTCCATTTGTCTGTGTACAATATAATAGGTATCTGCCTTGTTTCTAATTAAAGATTTCCATAAATAAGTTAAAAGGAAACAGAAATAATTATAAAATTATAATTTAGAAGCTCTGCAATAATTAGTCATTGCCACCACTATAACTCCTAACAGTGCTTTAGAAATGGGGTTCACTATCAGCTACACCATCTACAGATTGTAGATGTTATTCTTAGACTAGTCATAATGCCACAAACTCAAGAAGCAATTCTTAAATCAAGTATATGAGAATGATACAACTTGGAATCTCATAAATGTCCTTTTAGATATATCAAAGTAATATGCACATGGCAAAAACAAGACAAAAATCAGAGTCCAGAGGGTTTATAATGGAAATCAATCTTCTTCTTCCTGTTCCTACCTTAGTCCCTCCCCCCTGAAGCAACCATTTTTTATTATTTCTAATTCTAATTCTTTTAATGGTTTCCATTATGTCTGTGAATAATTTACTTCCATCTTCTTGGTTTATCATTTTCAATAATATTTACTCTCCCCCTCTATGAAAGATGTGCATTTATTTCAATTCTATCTCCCCTCTCTTACTTCTTCCAGTGCTTACAGTTTGATGTTTAAATTTTTGTTGGTTACCTTTTAAACTTTATATAATTAAACACCTATTTTTGTGTGTCATTGACTTTAGATAGTATCTCTGGGAGAATACCAGACATGAAGAAAACCAACAAGCTGAAAGATACTGTCAGGACAAAATAACTGACCCTGGACAAAATAGAAATCATTCTGGGAATAGAACAGTTTTTAAAAGCTTCACAGCAAACCATTGGTGTTCATGTTGTGAGCTGCTGGTTTTTCTTCCACTTTGGTTCATCTGCAGATATGCCTCCACCCACTTTAACTTATTTTTTTATTTTTCAATGTCATGCAAATACAGAAAGGGGAACAAACCAGAAGACTCAACTCAATAAGTTATCAGAAAGTGAATATCTATGTAACTGCCCCTACAGTCAAGTTATCTATGTAACCATTTCTACGGGCTGATATGTTATTAGAAAGTGAGTATCTATATAAACCACCTGTGGGTCTAGTGGAACGTCGTCAGCATGCCAGAAGTCTCCCTCTTGTCCATTCCCAATCACTCACCTCTCCAAAGACAAGCACTCTCATGACTCTTGTAGTAAATACTTCCTTGGTTTTCTTTAAAATTTTACCACTTAAACACATCCCTAAACACCATAGTTAAATTTTGCCTCTTATATTAGGTTCTGGGCACTTTATATAAATGGAATCATGTAGTATGTAATCTTTTGGGTTTTGTTTCTTTTATTCGGTGTTATATTTGTGAGATTCATCTATGTTGTGGAATGTAAATGTGCTCATTCATTTTCAAAACTATGTAGCATTCCAGTAAATGATTATGGCATAATTGACTTAGCCATTCTGCTTTTGATAGACAAATATGAATTCTTTCCAATTTGGGGCTATTCTGGACATTGCTGCTATGAACATGGCGTCTACTTGCATGCATATCTTTTGGCTGTGTACCTAGGATTACGATGGCAGAGTTCTAAGGCACCCATATCTGCACTTCAGTAAATAATACCAAACTGTTTTCCTAAGTGATTTTACCAATTTACAGTCACACGTGTGACATAAAAGAGCTTCCATTGTTCTGTATTCTTCCCAATTCTTGCTATTATTGGTCTTCTTCATATGGGCACTCTGATAGGTATATATTAGAATCTCACTGTTGATTTTTAGCTTACGTATCTGATTAATAATGATATTGAGTACATTTTCATACTTTAGTGGCCATTTTAGATAACTTCTTTTTGATATGCCCATTTTTATTTGGGTTAACTGTATTTTTTCTTTTAATTTGAAGAAATGTATTATATATTGTTAGTTACATGTGTTGCAGATATTTTCTCTACTAGATGGTTTGTCCTTTCATTCCCAAAAGTTATCTTTTGATTAAAAAATGTTTGTAATGTTAACATAATACAACTTATTGGTCTTTTTCTGTTTGATTAGTACTTTTTTATAGCCTATTAAGAAATCATGTCTAGCCCTAAGGGCATAAAGGTATTTACCTTTAGGAGACATTATTGTCTTGACTTTCACACTTAGATCTTCAACCCACCCAGAATCAATTTGTGAATGCTCTGTGGTAAGGGCCAATTTTCATGTTTTCTAATAATGAATATTCAGCTGTCAAAGGCCCATTTAATGAAAAAGCCATCTCTTTTCTACTGCTCTAAAATACTACCATTTACATAAATCAAGTAATCATGGATCTGTTCCCAGATTCCTATTCTGTTCTGTTGATCTGTTATCCTTGCCGTGAATCCTATACCTTTATAATAGGCTTTGGTATAGGACAGAGCAAGTCTTCTAACATGGTTTTTCTTTTCCAAGAGACCCTTGATTAGACCCAACTTACAAAAAAAAAAAAATAAGTAAAATAACCTATTAGTATTTCTTTGGAATTATCTTGAGTCTGTAAGTCAATTCGGAAGGAATTGTCATGTCCACAATATTGAATTTTCCAAACTATAAGCATGGTATATCCTTCTATTTATTTATTCCTTCTCTTCCCTTAATGATTAATAATTTTATCTGAGGAATCTTACACATAGTTTGTTAATTTTATCCCTATGTACCATATATAATTTTATAGTATTTAGAAGTGGTTTTTAAATTTTTTAACTGTTGCCTATTCTAGATTAAAAACGTTTATGTCCCCCCAAAATTCATAAGCTTAAATCTAATTCCCAATGTGATGCTATTTGTTGGTGGGGTCTTTGGGAGGTGATTGAGTCATGAGAGTAGAGCCCTCATGAATTACCCTTTTAAAGGGACCCCAGAGACCTGGCTTGCCTCCACCACATGAGGACACAGTGAAAAGATGGCTATCTATGGACCAGCATGCAGATGCTCACAAGACACCAAATCTACTGGGCACCTTGATCTTGGACTTCCCAGACCTTCAGAACTGTGAGAGATAAATTTCTGTTGTTTAAGCCACTCAGTCTGTAGTATTCTCTTATGGCAGCCCAAACAGACTAAGACATTGCCATTATTTGAAAGTGCAATTGATAGGGGCGCCTGGGTGGCACAGTCGTTAAGCGTCTGCCCCCCCCCCCCCCCCGCTCCTGCTTCCACTCCCCCTGCTTGTGTTCCCTCTCTTGCTGGCTGTCTCTGTCAAATGAATAAATAAAATCTTTAAAAAAAAAAAAGTGCAATTGATATTTTGTATTTGAGGTCTATCAACTTTGCTAAGTCATTAATTCCAATAATGTATCTAGATATTTTTGGATTTTCTGCATACACTATGTTACCATCTGCAAATAACTATAGACATTTTCTTCCTTTTTCATACTTCATACTTCCTTTTATACTTTTTTTCTTGACCTACTGTTTTGCTGCATTATAAACCACCCCAAATTATTTCTTACAAGTCTGTGGTTGGCTGAATACTTCTGCTGATTTGAACTAGTCTTGCCAGGACTCATTTGTGCATCTGCAGTTAGCTGCAGGTCAGCTAAGCACCTTTGCTGATGTTGGCTGGGTTTCTCACATATCTAGGGCCACAGCAAGGACAGCTGGGCCAACTTAGTTCTCTTCAACATGATCTCATCCTCCAATTTGTTATTATCTCCAGTGGCAGTGCCAGAGTCACTGAAAAAGAGAGGGAGAAGGGAGGAGAGGGAAAGAGAGAAAGAGGTCTCTTGAGGCTCAGAACTGGCACATTGTCAATTTAGCCATATTCTTTTAACCAAAGCAAAATACAAGGCCA
Source organism: Ursus maritimus (assembly GCF_017311325.1). Taxonomy (NCBI): domain Eukaryota; kingdom Metazoa; phylum Chordata; class Mammalia; order Carnivora; family Ursidae; genus Ursus; species Ursus maritimus. Next base: position 59,819,074 of record NW_024423343.1, on the reverse strand, counting down.
GCTCAGATTCAAGAAGGGCTTCAGAGTCCCATTACATTGCAAAGGGTGTGAATACAAGAAAAAGTAGAGAATTGGAGTAATTTTTTTTTTTTAATCAAAATACCACACTGACCTGGCTAAGATTTTCAGTGCAAGGTTGGTTAGGAGGGCTAATAGTAAATACTCTTGTCTTTTTTGCAATCTCAAAGAGGGAAAGCTTTCAGTATTTTATCATTAATTATAGTATTTGCTGTTCCTTTCTATTCTCAAGGTTTTCCCCCTTATAAGTGGGTGTTCGGTTTTATCACATGCTTATCTTTTTATGTATTTAAATAATTCTATGATTTTACTCCTTTATTTTGGTAATGTCCTGAGTTACGCTGGTTTTCTAATATGAAAGCAGCCTTGTATCTTTGCAATACATACAGCTTTATCATGTCGTATTATCCTTTTACATTTTGTTGCATTTGATTTGTTAATTTAAAAAAATTTATATCTGTGCAGATCATGAAATTAACATGTAAATTCTTTTTTTTTTTTTTTTAAGATTTCATTTATTCATTCGACAGAGAGAGACAGCCAGTGAGAGAGGGAACACAAGCAGGGGTAGTGGGAGAGGAAGAAGCAGGCTCCTAGCGGAGGAGCCTGATGTGGGACTGGATCCCAGAATGCTGGGATCATGCCCTGAGCCGAAGGCAGCCCAAACGACTTCGCCACCCAGGCGCCTCAATTAACATGTAAATTCTTAATTCACATAATATCCCTACTTGCTTTTCTCTGGAAGATTTTGTGTAAGAATGACGTTAGTTCTTTCTTAAAATTGTTTTAATTCACTAGAGGAGCTATCTGTGCCTGCAGTTTTTTATGAGGGAAAGTTTTAATTATAGATTAATCTCTTTAATAACTTATGGCTACTCATATTTTCCATTTCTTCCTGTGTCACTTTTGTTTGGTTTTAGTTTTCTAGAAATTTGTCTGTGTTTTCTACATTGTCAAATTTGGTTAGAATTATTCAAAATATTTCTATAGATATTTTTAATATTGTAATCTATAGTCAGATTCCCTTTTTCCTTTTGCGATGGTGATAACTTGTGTTTTCTTTTTCCTTAACTATTCTTGCCAGGTCTGCCAATTTTATTGGTGTTTTAATGGAAACAATTTTTGATTTTGTTCATTTTTTGTCATTACCCATTTGTTTCCTACTTTACTAACATTTGCTCTTAGGCTTATTATGTTTCTGCTTTGATAAAAATGACTTATTTTTTCTGATTTCTCGGTATTTTTAAGCCTTCTTTTCTAATATATTTATTTAAGCTATAACTTTCCCTATAAGTATGGAATTAACAGCAAATGGAAGTGTTTTATTATCATTCAGTTATGATTTTTTTTTTAACTCATAAGATTTTCAGAGTTTATTAATTTCTAAAGATATAAGAATTTTCTCCTATGTTTTTCTTGTTGAGTTCTAGCTTAAGTTTTCTTATGGCCAGAGAACAAATTCAGTATTATTACAAGACTTTGATATTTATTGAGACTTTATGATTCAGCATATGATTTTTTTGGTAAAACTTTCATAAATATTCCACATATACTTAGAAATAAGGTGTATTCTGCAGTCTTCTATATATGCACAATAGGTCCAGTTTGTTAACTGTCATCTTTTCCATGATCACTGATTTTTTTTTTTTTTTACTGCTTTTTCTATCAGTTAAGAGACGTATGTTAAAATATCCTACTATGATTATGAATTTGTCTCCTTTTAGTTTTGGCAATTTTTTTCTCTGTATATTTTAAGCCTATATTATTAGGTACATATACACACTTTTATCTTTTTTTTTTTTTTTTTTTTTTTTGGCTACCCGAGAAATTACAATATGCATCCTTGACTTAACCAATATCTAATATTACTTAGTACTTTTACCCTCTTCTTGGACAATTCAAGAATTTAAGGACCTTGAAACACTAACAATATCTCTGTCTATGTTATATACTCTTCCTTTATTATATTGCCCCTATTGTAGTATTTTTTTTTTTTAAGTAGGCTCTACACCCAACATGGGGCTCCCAACCCCAAAATCAAGAGTCACATGCTCTACCAACTGAGCTGTCCAGGTGCCCCTGTTGTGGTGTGTTTTAATTTCATATATATTTTAACTCCCAAAAGATATAATTATTGTTTTCATTGCTCTTCATTTCTTCCCACATCTCAGACCTTTATTCTGAGATCCATTTCTTTCTGCCTGAAGAGCACCATTAGTGTTTCCCTTACTGTGAGTTTGCTGCTCTAAGTTTTTGTTTAGCTAAAAAATGTCTTTATTGCATCTTAATTCTTGAAGGATATTTTTGATGAATGTAGAATAATATATTGGCAGTTATTTTCTCTTAGAACTTTAAAGAGTACTTCATTATCTTCTGGTTCTCATTGTTTCTGATGAAAAGACAACTGTAATTCAAATTGTTGTTCCTTTGAAGGTAATCTTTTTCCCTGACTGCTTTTAAGATTTTTCTTTTTCTTTGGTTTCTAGCAGTTTTAATCTGATGTGGTTCTCATTTATGTTTTCTTATTCTCTTGGTTGTTATTTATTGCATATTGGAAATTATGGTTGTGAAATTGTTTGTGAAGATAATTTGAGACCCAGGATAATATTCCCTTCCTCCATAAAATAGTAGTATTTTGCTGGGGGCATTAATAAATCAGGACCTCTTTAATCCAACTTCAGAGCCTATAATGGTTTGAAACTGACCTGCAATCCTTGTAAGGGCAGTCTACATCTGATTCACTAGCTCCTAGAGTAGAGCTCTTTGCCATTCCAAGTCAGGGTCTGTGTGTGTGTGTTGGGAACATAGGTTTTTAAGACTCCAACTTTTGGGGCACCTGGGTGGCTTAGTTGGCTAAGTGTCTGCTTTCGGCTCATGTCATGATCCTGGAGGCCCAGGATCAAGCCCCACATTGGGCTCCCTGCTCAGTGGGGGTGTCTGCTTCTCACTCTGCCCTTCACCCTGCTTATACGCTCTATCTCAAATAAGTAAATAAAATCTAAAATAAAATAAAGTAAAATACTTCACCTTTTGTCCCCTTGGCTGCCCCCCGCTGCTCAGCCTCACAGCTTCTTAGTTGCCTCTTCTGGAATCAGCAAATGCCTCTCAGAAGAAAAGTTCCCCCCAGTGCCAAGCTCTTCTCTCAGAATTTCTGTTTTCTTCTAGACCTTGATTCAATATTTTTTCATTCTCTTGCTAGCTTTCCAGTGCCTTAAATCAGGTGTATTTAAATTTTGTCCTGATTTGCTATTTGGCTCAAGGAGAGGACAGTTTAAACTACCTAGTCCTTTATTACTGGAAGCAGGTGACTTCTATTTTTCATCTTCCAGAAATGTCTTGAGATCTCTCTTCCCTTGGTGATTCTCTCTTCTATTCTTTTTTTTTTTTTTAAGATTTTATTTATTTATTTAACAGAGATAGAGACAGCCAGCGAGAGAGGGAACACAAGCAGGGGGAGTGGGAGAGGAAGAAGCAGGCTCCCAGTGGAGGAGCCTGATGAGGGGCTCGATCCCGTAACGCCGGGATCACGCCCTGAGCCGAAGGCAGACGCCCAACCGTTGTGCCACCCAGGCGCCCCTCTCTCTTCTATTCTTATCATTATTTTGCGTTTATTCTTCTTAGTTCTACCTTACTGCCATTTAAATGAGATGTCAGGATATAGGAGATACAAATGTGTGCATGCTATATATGCCGTGCTGTAACCTATCCTGCTTGAAATTATTAAGTAAATAATTTACAAATATTAGTACTTGAACTGTTATTCTTATGACAGTTAATTATTGAGATATAACTCACATACCATACAACTCACCTTTTTAAGGTGTACAATTCAGTATATTTGAACTAGTATTAATAATGAAATATTAGTTTCATACAGTTAATTTCCAGATATTACTGTTTTAAGACATTATTGTTGAGCTGATGTAGGAGTTTATGATACAGAAGAAGAGATGTGACGCATAGATATTCATAGTAGGAAGTGGCAGAATAAGTAAGAGCAGAGAGGGAGCATAAAGCAATGTTTCACGAAGAAATCAGCATTTAACCTGAATCTTGAGTGGTGGGTAGAGCAGAGATAGGCAGAGGTAGAACAAGCTGGCATCTCATAAAATAAAACACAGGACAGCTGCTAGCCCTTGATGTGTATTAGGAAAAAAAAGTCCCTCCCTACCCCATTGTAAGCACCCTTGCGGAACTAGAACAACTAAGTGTCCTGGAAGAACCCAGTCAGACAGAAGCATCAGGAAAATTCAGGTCCTGTTCTTGTTTGACTGGAGCATAGAAAGTAAATAAAAGGTAAAACTGTAGAAGTCGATTATGGAGGACTTTGAATACTGTGCTAAGGAGTTTTTACTCTATTTACTGGGCAACAAGAAACCACTGAGGATTGTGTTCAGAGGAATGCCATGAACAGCTGGAATTTGGAAAGAGCTTGTTGGCAGCATTGCAAAGGAGCAAGAAGTGAGAGGCAAGGAAATCAGCTGGAAGACTTATGTGGTGGTACTGTAGCAAAAGGTATTAAAGACCAAAGCTAGAATGATGGAAGGAGAATAAAAGGGGTGTGAAACCAATACATCATGTAAAAATATTGTTTGCAGATTGGGTAGTAAGAGCTGGGGAAGTAATGGGTGGAGGAAAGATAAATTATAGATGATCCCTTGCAGAAGAAATGAGTTGAAATCTGAATTTATCTGCAATTTGTCAGCTGGGTGACTGGGACGGTCACTTTAGTTTCCTGTGGCAGCTGGTTAATTTTCCAGAAATTTAGTGGTAAAAAGAAGGAAAGAGGAGGAAAGGTGATTCAAGGGGGTTACAGGATTGGTCAGATTTGTAGGATAGAAACAGGCCAAAGAGAAGGATTAGGATTAAGGTTTACACTGAAGATGGGCAAAAGTAAGTTTTTTATGTTAATGAAGTAGCTGAGATTCAAAAGTTAAATAAAAATCAGTGTAGTAACTGGACTTCAGATACGTGTTAATCATTAAAACAGTTTTTGAAAAGCGGTTTGGTCAGAGCTGTGTTCGTTGGTTTTTCACACTGCCAACGCTGATTTGTGAGATTTCATACGTGTTTATTGTCAGCTCCCCGATGACAGTTAAAATAAGCTTCAAAAGAAAGGGACTATTTTATCGTATATACTACTTACACATATTTCAAAGTTCAGAAACGATTCCTGAAAGAAATGTTTGGGGATTCCTTTTTTTTTTTTAATTTACATATGGTACTCCTTTCCTATGTAGCTATTATTAAATTACATTAGTCTTCATCCTAAGTCAAATTTGTGTGAAGTAGAAATTTTAGAGAGATGTTAAGATATCCTCTTAAATATTTTATGTGTATCCATGACTCACTCAAAATACTGCATCTAATCACACCCAATGGTTTGAATCATTTGATCCATTAATGATCTCTCAGTAATGGGCTGGTTATTGATCAGGTTAATTGGTTGAATGACTAACCCAGTCGTCAGTTCAGACTGTGTCTATGTGTAAATACCAGTTTGGCAGTTTAACTGAAGTGCCCAGCCAAATTATGTTTTTAGTATACTCAACTTACAATAAAGGAAGAGAAGGATATTGTGCGTTTATGCATGACATAATGAACCAGTGACAACTTATGAATAAAATGAGAAGTTGGGAAGGGCCTATGCTTATTTAGTTAGTTGGGTAATGTTTCCCACTTATGTCAACCTCTGGTATTTACTGTTCTCCAAACCAGTCCATTGGTCAATGACAGCAAAGAATGCTGATCTTTTGAATCACACAGAATTTTTTAAGTAGGCTCCATGCCCAGTGTGGAGCCCAATGCAGGGCTTGAACTCATAACCCTGAGATCAAGACCTGTGCTGAAATGGAGAGTCAGATACTCAACCGATTGAGCCACCCAGGTGCCCCCAGAATGTTTTCTTCATTCACACTCTGTTGTAGTTTTACTAGGCCATGTGTCATTCAAAATAAAAGGAGAGGAACAAAACTAAAGCAAATGACAAAAGGCTTATTGCCACTCACATTGCAATGTTAAAAGAAAATTATTTCTACCAATTAACCTTCCTTTGATAACATTGGATGGTTGGCTGTCATGTGCCAGATCAGTCTAGGGATATAAAAATGACATATCACTGCTCTGTACACCTGAACATTCTACTTTAGAACAGTGAGACTTAGAAAATACTAGGCCAACCCCACTCTTTTTACAGATGACAGAGCAGACAACCAGTGACTTACCCAGGGGTTACAATGTGAGTCAGTAACAAAATAAAGACAAAAATCTAGGTTAGTTTATTCTATATTCTGGATTCTCTGTACCAAACTACCCAGCTTCCCGGTGATATCATATGCTCTAGGACCAGCCTCATTTATACACAGGTTAATTGGTTCTAAGCAGATAATTTGCTTAGAAAGGAGATGTTCTTCTTTCCAAAAATATTTCCCTAATTCTCCCAAGATGTAAGCTGTTTGATGCCAGGCCTTTATTTCAATAATAAAGCCATTATTGAAATAAAAATTATTGAAATAAAAACATTTGACGCATTTATTTTTTTCTCCTTTTTTTTTTTAGAGAGGGTGGGCAGAGGAGCAAAAGGAGATGGAAAGAGAGAATCCATGCCCAGTGCAGAGATCTCACAATCCTGAGATCATGACCTGAACCGAAATCAAAAGAGTCAGACACTTAACTGACTGAGCCACCCAGGCACCTCTTAATATATTAATAATGCAATTTTACTGGTATTTCCCCATGTAGTCATCACACCAGCTGTGCTACGTAGGTAAAAAGCATAAATGGGAAGTTCAGAAAGGTTATGTTACCTGACAGGGTCAGAGAGCCAGTGGGGAGGGGCAATATGCAAATCCAGCTGTGTCAGAGTCCCAAACCAGGCTCTTGCCAGGAGCCAAGCAGCCTGCCTTTCACTGTCCTTTAAGGATTCCTGATAGTTCAGTGACGGTGTGCACAGGGTCAGAAAAACCAAATTCAGTTTAATATAGATTATGCAGAGCATTTCATCGGATTTTTATCTGAGAACAATGTAACTGACACATATAGAGTAGTTATTACACGCCAAGCCCTGTGCTTGACTCCTCTTGCTCCATTTAACCTTCATATTAGTCTGTTAGATATAAGCTGTCATCGTCATTATGCCATTTTGACAGGGAAGTTTCAGTGACATGCCCAAGACCCTGCGGTTTGGTGGCACCAGGATGCGAGCCCAGGCAGTGTGGCTTCAGAGTGCCCCTTAATCCCTACTCCATGCTGCCGCGTAACACCCGCAACCTCAGTAAGAGGCCTGCAGAGAGGGTCGAGTGGCAAGTCCATCAAGAAAGTTGAATAGATTACCTAAGGCTCAACTGAAGCCGAGTTGAGAAGAAACTTGAACCAACTATTGGTTTATAAAACAGGACATTATTGGAGGTCTTGAGACAGTGCAGAATAGTCTTGCTGGGGATTTCCAGAGAAATTCCCGATTTCTTGGTGAAAGTTAACAAGGCAGTGGGAAAAATGGTGGTGAGCTTTCTGAGTGGAGACCAACCTGCACCATCTTCTATCCCAAAGAACGCAAAAAATTATTGTCGCAATTTACACTTTTGTTGTAATTGGTTTCTCAAGTGAGTTAACTTCTGAGAACTGATCCTGAAGCAATGCACCAGGAAAAATAAGTTTTCTGGGGACTGATGGGCAGTAAGAAGTCTGGAGCATGTTGTGCAAAGTCAGCAATAGGCACATAGCACCAAGAGTGCCCACAGGCAAAGGGAAGCTAACTGGAAAACTCTGGAGAAAACTCCACTGGCTCTCAATTCTGGCTGTAGTTCTGACTAAAAACCTAAACTTAAAGACTCAATCCAATATCCAACTGATATAGTAATATATCTAAATACATACTGTCTCTGTTTTCAAGTCTTTCATTGAAAATAGCTTGCTATTCCCATGTCACATTAATTTTCGGTTAACAGTCACTTCTGCTTTCATTCACAGAACATTCAGTCTGAAAAAATCAATATGTCTCATCAGCCTTTCTCCTCGGCTATCCAGTGTTTAATATCCAGGTAGAAAAATAAATAACACCAAATTTCTCAACTACTGAAATGCAGAAATTGTTCCTAATCCCGACCATTTGGGGAAATGGTAATTCTCAAGGCTAAGTTTTGACAAACTACTGCCTATGGGTCACTTCTGGCTCACAAGCTCTTTATGGATGGAGTTTTATTGGGGCACAGATGTACCCATTCATTTACATATTGTCCATGGCTGCTTTCACACTACAATGGCAGGCCCCCAAAGCCTAAACTATTTACTATCTTGCCCTTTACAGAAGTTTGCCTGTAGGTTTGGCCTCATGAAAAAATCCTTAGACAAGCAGCCTAGTAATAGAGGTTTGTTGTTTTTGTTTTTCTTTTTTTAATTTTATTTTATTTATTTGACAGAGAGAGAGAGAGCACAAGCAAGGGAAGCAGCAGGCAGAGGAGAGGAAGAAGCAGACTCCCCCGCTGAGCAGGGAGCCCGATGCGGAACTCGATCCCAGGACCCTGGGATCATGACCTGAGCCGAAGGCAGTTGCTTAACAGACTGAGCCACCCAGGTGCCCCTAGTAATATAGTTCTATTGCCTTTTTTTCTTAAGTTGCACGATTAATACTATATTATATAAATGGGACTATGGAGTATGAGCCCATGATATAATCCTCTGTAACGAACCATGTATTGATCAATAACTGTGGGAAGAAGGAAGGCAGTATGGAATGCTTAACAGATTACCAACAACCCTTCAAAAAAAAAAAGAGGGGGGTGGAGAAAACACAGTTGGAGGGGCCAGAAAGAGAAAGAGCAGAGAGAATCCTTTCAAAGCTATGGTTCCCTCACATGTTGAGTTAGGGTATTAGTCTTCTCCCTGGGACCTATGCCTGGATTTCCAAACACTCTCAATCATTAGCTTCCTTGGCTTTTCCTGAACCATCACAAAATCCCAAGACTTTATGTCCTAAAATCCAGCATCCTGCATTCACTCCCAGATTTGAATGTGTTCTTGAATGGCACCATCAAAAATTACCAAACCACTGAAGGGTCCATTCAGTATGCTAGATCTCTCCAGTCACTTATGTGTAATATGTCTGAGTGATTTAACAACTTTTAATTATTAGCAAATCTACATCTTTTCACCAATACTAATAATAAGCTTAATATGACAAGATACTATTCTCCTCTGAGCCCTGCAAGATTCCAAAGTTCTATAAAACCTCAGCCGTATATTCTTAACAACTAACTGCAGACTAACCTATCCATTTGGGGTCAAGTTAAAAGCATCAAATAACTGGGCATGCAACTGGGTAGGTATCGATTCTTGACAATCATGGCAAGTAATCATATGACCAAATAGCTCAATTGAGATTGAAAAATTGTCATAGGTCTCTGAAGAGATGTAATAGAAATTATTTGTGTATCTCATGTCTATATTATATAGCTGGAAACAGGGCTTGAGTTTATTTTTAAAATATATTCATGTATTCAGCAAATGTGTGTTAAATGACTACGGTCGCCTGGGTGGCTTGGTTCGTTGAGCATCCAATTTTTTTTTTTTTTTTTTGGCTTGGGTGTGATCTTGGGATTGTGGGATCAAGCCCCTCATCAGGCTCCACACTCAGCATGGAACCTGCTTGTCCCTCTCCCTCTTCTCCTCTCCCCATACTGCCTCTCTTTCTCTCTCTCTCTAAAATAAATACATAAAATCTTTCAAAAATTTTTTTTTAAAAATAACTACTCTATGCCAGGAATTCAACTCACAACTCCAACTATGCAGCTACACTATATGTGAAACCCTTACATTATTTTGTGTTTCTCTTATTTCTATCTTCTTGTTAAAGTAAGCCACACTAAGCAAGTTCTGTGACTTTTCTGCTAAATACAGAGCTGTCCACTTGAGGTTTTCACACAAAGATCACAGGGGAGAAATCACTTCCTGCAAGGCTATCAGAGGCATTATGCACTTTCTCCTAATGGCTTTAACTCCAGGGGGTCAGAATGTCACATCATATTTAAACAATACTTCAGTGATAGTACCCACTTTTCGCATCCCATTGATACCTAGAAAGGAAGGTGGTATGTTTAGCTTCAGGATATGTGTGAAAGAGCCTTGAGAATAAAAGAAAGGAATGAGGGGGGTCACAGAAACCTAGTTGTCTCCTTTACCTCCAGAGAGCAGAGAGAAGTAAGAGCCACTTTTCCTTCTTCAGAAATAAAAGAGAGATCAGAGGCGATTCTTGGGACCTAACCCAACCCAGGAGAATTCAGAATAATGATTGCTAACCCAGTGCTTCTCCAAGTGCCTGTGGCTCAGAATATCAGAGCCACTGTGGGGAGCTTGCCAAATATGGCCTTTTCCTGGACCCACCCAGATCTAGGTGAGCAGAACCTCTGGAGGTCACATGAGGGAAGATCTACCCCAAGTGACTCCTGTGCACAAAAAGTATGAGAACCCCTCGTGCACATCTTTATAGATTGAGTGAATTTACAAGTCCTTAACTTTGAATGAACTGAAACATTGATTTAAACCAGTGTGGGAGATATTAGAGTGGAGTTTATTAAAACTCAAGTCCTTAAAGCACCATCTTAAGCAACAAAAATTAACCTCGGATTGGGTGTCTGACTTTCCCCCTTCCCTCCCTCCTCTTTCCAAATTCCCTCTCTCTCTCCCCACTCCTCCATCGTTCTGTTCTTCCTTTCTTCCTATGGAATGGCCCTTAGAGCTAACAACGAAGCAACTGTAGCAGCAACCACACGAAGAGTAAAGGTCAGATTGAGAGCAGGAGTAAGCATTTCCAACTCAAGGCTAACAAAATGTCCCTGAAAAGAGAACAGCAGAGAGGGTAAAGCATTTGCATTTCTGTTGTAAACGTTTCCTCACTATTTAAATATGCATTACCTTCTATCTGTAAAAATTAACAAGACTGGAAAGTTTATCCCTGAAATAGGGACTTCCTTCCAAAGTATCTCAGAAGTTCAACTTCTTAATAATTATTACCACAATGTGTGCTATTATCCCCACCATGAGAACAGGATTGTCCCCCAGTCTCTCTAACGTAGTCTTGTGTTGTCTATGCAAACTGACACCAGCGGTCCCTTCCGTCCTCACTCCGCTGCTCGCAGGAGCCTTTTGTGCAATTGGCAATTCTTCCATCCATGGCCAGGTCCTCCTTCTATCTTCCTAACTTACCTACTGTCCTGACTGTCCTTCTACACAACCACCTGGTTTTAGAAAGAGATCTGCCCTCCAATTTCATGCCATCTATAGAAGACAGCAGTCAAAGACACCCCAATCAGATGTTCAGCTGTAAACACAGCTCTTTCTGGCCATGCCTTCTCTTGTTCCTCACTCTGCCATGCCTTTAAGTGTACAAGATTTCTCCTAGGCCCTTTGCTTTTCTCTAAACACTGTCCTTTCCATATGTTATTGAAAACATTTCCCAAATGAGACAGAGATTCCTTTGGAGACGTTAGGTTAAACAAAAGGCATTTAATGATAAAGTCATTTTAAATCATTTTTTAAAGTAAGTACAAGTGCCACCTGGACTTTGAAGAAAGAGAACAGTTGGCCTCACAATATTGTCTTATGGGGTAACCAAGATAAGTTTTAAATTACACCAAAATAAGGGAGAAGGATGAATAAGAGCAATATGAGAATGTATGTTTAATCCTGAAGAACAGGCTTCTGATGCTCCTCCTGACCGTAGGGAAAATACGTGTGGGTGGTAAGGTGGGTATTGTAGATATACATCGTAATGGTAAGATGGGAGAAGTAAATGGAAACGATGCCGGAACTAATTCAGCTTGAGTTATTGGTTAATACCTGAGAGAAGAAAAACACTAGGGAGGACCTAAATCAGACCATCTGTAAATGGTGAGAAGGCCTTCTGTAAATTAATATTTTAATCCATGCCCAAAAAAACAAAACCTATATGAAAAAAATAATAAAATGTAAACAGAAAACTTTTCTTTCTGAAAAGTGAACTTGCTCTCCAAGTTAAGTCAATCCTCATTTATCTGTATTAATGAAGTGTTAAAAAAAGAAAGAAAGAAGAAGAAGAAAGAAAGAAAGAAAGAAAGAAAGAAAGAAAGAAAGAGGCCCAAAATGGAGTCACTTGTGCTAAGCCCCATGCCAGCAAACCAAGGCTTGATACCTAACCTAATTGCAGTTTCAGCCTCCCTGAGAAATATAGTCTTAACCAGTCAATCTGGAATTACACGTTCAGCACTAGTGAGGAAATCTGCCTGATAGACCCCTGCCTTCCGCCAATGGAAGGTGACCTTGCCTGAAATAATCCACTTTGCCAGAATAACACTCTTGTCCTGCCTCCTTCTGCCTATAAATGTCTTGCATTTTGACAGCTCCTTGGAGCTCCTTTCTATCTGCTAGATGGGATACTGCCCAGTACATGAATTGTCAAATAAAGCCAATTAGATCTTCAAATTTACTCAGTTGAATTTTGCATTTTAATGGAAGGAAAATAGCATGTCAGCCCATTGTGCCAATCAAAATAGTATTACTGTTAGATTTTGGAATATACTTTGAGTTAGTCATTTTAACAGGGATGGGTATTCTGAGAATTCACCAAATTCCAAACTAAGTATTAACTGAATCAGGAAATATTTCACATATCCTTGCTATTCACATCAACAAAGTGCCATGGGTGTGGCAAAGATCAGAGCCTTATGACTTAGCCTAGAACACTCTTNNNNTCTTTCACATTTACATAACATTTTTTCCCAAAATGAGTTTCATATATTCATGCATTCAGTGTATTCATCCATTTATTCTTGTATTCATCCATTCAGTGGATCTTTATTAAACACCTACTATGTGCCAGGCACTGCTCTAGGCCTTGGGATATACCAGTAAGCAAATAGATAAAAATAGACAAAAAGCTCTGCCCCTTTGCTGCCAGGGAGCTTCAGTTTAGGTTGAGGGACAGCCAGTAAGCAATAAGCATAATAAATAAATCAACTACATAGTGTATCTCGAGTGACCAGACATTCTGGTTTGCTCAAGATGGTCTCGGATTATATACATTATTCTGCCCCCCTCCAATTCCAGTTAATGCTCCCTTTCACTTTCAAAAGTGTTCCATTTGGTCAACAAATAGTATGGTCACTCTAAGTATTTTTGAAGATAACAAGGATCATGGAGAATGGGGAGAGCAAAGAGTGGATTACAACTTAACAGGGTGGTCAGGGTGGGTCCAACTGAACCAGAGACATTTGAACTAAGATTTGAAGAAGTGTGGGAGTTGGTCAAGAGCATATGATTTTAAAAGTCTGTATCCTTATTATAAAACACTGAAATAATATATACATTTTCATGCTTTTCTTTAGCATATATAAGCTTTTAAAACATAAATTGTGTGATATTGCACATAATATATGGTGTTTTTGAATCAATAACTTATTATGGACAGTTTCACATGAGGGTATACACACAGTAGTCCACTAGGTAGTCATACTCCTTTCCCACTCCTACGTGTCTCTCCATCTAAATGGATTCTGCTCTAGTAAAAGAAGGGAGTGGCAGATTTGGAGGAGAGACAGAGAGAAGGGGACCAGGGGTTAAACCTTTCTTGGTAATTGAATCTATGCTAAGTTTACATGCTTCTTGCAGGCTACAGCAAGTTTCTAGAGTACAAATATACAGAGATAGCAAGGGTGACCACGAAACAAGCAAAGCACGTTAGGAATGCTTTAAGAATAATATTTCTCCAAAATGTAGAAATTGATCATCTCAACAGAAATGAAATCAGTCGGTGAAGAAGTGTTTGAGAGATTTCATTGGAATAATATGAAAGCACTTGGTTCAGTTCCCATCTTCACTGGGGTCCATTCCTTTCCCCCTACAAATAGGAAAGAGGTGGGTTGGTGTCACTGACAAGAAGGGTTAATTTCAATTTTGTTTCTCCTCCTTCCTGACTGCTCTTCTACTCCCGTCTAAAGACTGGAGCCATCCTGATGACACACCAAGCTAAGGGTATCCGTAGAGATAAAAGGCTGGGAACAAGGTCATGATTTATGATAGAAACACCTCTCCCTGACCAACATATTATAAGCTCCAGTTGATCAAGTTCTATCATTACAAGTTAAGCATGCAATTAATTTCTTTGAGGGATATTGTTTGATGATAACAGTACATTTTATGTACAGTCTGTCACCAGGCACGAGTTTGGTAGAGGGGCCATATCACTAAGGCATGTATGGAGCCAGATTCAGAATATTGTAGCAATTGATTCTTCTCGTTGATGATTTATATTGTTGTAAAGGCATACAGCCTGGTACTTGGTGTTCAGGACTTTAAAACTCTCGGATTGAAAAATGAAAAAAATTCATCACCTGGACATTGTAGTCTATTATACACCAGTCATCATCTGGCTTTTTCCAAAGAGCTTCAGCATGTTCCCCAAGTCTCAGGAGGACAGAGCTCTGAGACTGGAACCTCCACTTGTCAGTCTTGTTTCTGGGGCATGTAGACATAGCCCAATATATAACCCTTAGAAAGAGGAGGGGAAAGCACTTAACAAATAATAAATCCTCATTAAATTTTTCTAATTTAGAATGGAATATATAGGACTGTCAGTGGTTCAAATAAAATTCCCTCTGAATTATCAGGATCTTATTCATGAATTATAGGAATCTGATTAACTTTAGTAGCTTTCCCAAATTAGGAGTTCAGGGAAATAAGACCTGTCAGAGCATGAGTGCAGCAAGCAATTCATTCTCATAAAGCAGTGTGTTTACTAGTTTGTAATGTAAGTCTGCCATGAACTACATTGCTTTCATTAGTGACTTGGTTTTCCTTCCTAGAGTCTCTTTTATATCAGAGGGTATTTTATGTTGAGTAAAATTTACCTAATTTAGGCCTTCTACAAAGTCTGACCGTCTACAGTGCACACACACCCCATTCTGAACTAGTGAAACTTGCCCGCACTCGCAGCATTACACAAAACAATGTAAAATAGCCGAGATGTTTTCCCATGTAGCTCACAAGCTAAAACCACTTGGGAAATTTGGGGAAAAAACAAAACGGGTGTCTGTCCCTAATTCCTCATAGTAAATGTCCTTCCCTTTGGATCTTTCTCTGTTATTAGACAAGAAGAGAGAGATCAAGGTGAAAATAACAAGGAATAAGAACAGACAAAGCTGAGATAAAAGAAAGTTTGTCAACCATCTGCCAGATGGGAAAATCCTTACAGTTCATGAGCATCTGAATTGCCCAAGATTTTTTATAGAGAAACATAAGTTCTACACAGAAGATAAATTGCCTGAGTCTCAGATTCACCAAATCTCTAAGACCACCTAATGCTATAAAAAAAAAAGTATGAATATATGTATCTCCATTTTTACTTGATAATCTGAGCTAGAGAAAATTTACTGCAGCATTATTACCCAGGCCTCATTACCTCGTGGTTAATTAGCTAACATTTGTAAAGTGCTTTGAAGATGAAAAGCATCATATAAATGCTAAGAATTATTAAATAATATGAGAGGAAAATCATAAAATAGATACATTGTTAACATTAATTTGTATTTTATCTTTTCTTATTATCTGCTCCCCAGCGTTTTGACGTTTGGGGCTGAACTATATATAAAGGCTGAGGGAGTTGCCCAGTTTATTACAGCCCTGAACTGCATACAGTATTAAACTAGCTCCAAATTAATACTTGCCAGAATATGAGTTCTCAAGTAAAAATAAATTAACTGTCCAGAGAGATTCCCCACTTGTACTAAAGAGTTACCTAGTTAAACATTCGTCCCCTCCAACAGTTAAAAGGAAAGGTGTATTAATTCAGAAGCAATTAATCAACGTTTCTGCTTTATTCAAAACAATGCAAAATAAACTAATGAATAGTAAGATCAGCCAAACCATTTTATGTGAAACATATGATTCTACTTTGCACCCGTGCTCCAGTCGCAGAGCCTGCTGCTGGATAGCTTAGGACGGTATATTATGTAGTGTTGACTGTTCCCTACGTGTTGCTGTCATCAAAGTGAGTTAAACTTTTCTCAAAGCTGCAGTTCCACTCACTGTCATCTCACCTCCTCCTTCCCCAATCCTCAATGGACAGAAGGACAGACAGAGGCAAACCTGCCTTAGAAAGTCTTTGGCAGCCTGCCAGGGACTCATCCACAAAGAAGAAAAAGCTATAGTCAAATATTCTTAAAATATGCTGTATCGTGAATGCTTTCAATGAAACAGGAAATAATAGATCAAGTACATACAGAGTATTTGCAAACTGTTTAATTGGGTAAAGGCAAGTCAAACTCTTCTCATCACAGCAACGTCGTTATCGTAAAGCCCACTTCAGTGATACTAAAGTTAATCCCAAATCCTGTTACAGGAAACTCATCCTTATTAAAGTAACATTAAGTGCTCCTTTTTTATTGATCTTCCCCTTCAGCTTAATGATAGAAACTTACTGATGTTTTAATAATAACCTCACAAGCTTTATCTCATTTTGCTCTGCCTTGGTACTAAAAGATGCAGTGGAAACTAACTTAGCATAAACATTTTGCAGATGTCTTTAAAGGCCAGGGGGAGGTTAAAAAAAAAAAAAAGATTCAATTGAGCTGAGTGTTAACAAAGATGGCTGAAAAACTAAAAGATAAAAGGGAGGCTCCAGTGTGAACATCAAAGAATTGTTAATGACAAGAAATACCATTAGGGTTAGCATCTCTTTTGTTTCAACCCTTTCACACCTGCAATGTGTCGCCTTTGTTCCAAAATCTGAATTACCTCCATTAGCATTTATAGAAAAATGGTTGCAAAACAACGGAAACATACTTTTGGCTCTCCCCTTTTGCTTGAAAAGTCAGAAATTAGTTAGGCATCTGCGGGTTTCCTTCTTGTTGCTGGGTGTAACGATACAGACTATAGAGGTGTAAGGTAATGGGTTGCAAATAAGCTTGGTTGAAATGTGAGAATAGCTTTGTACCTAAAAAAGAGAGGTAATAGAAACAGCATGGAGGAGCGGCATAAGCAGCTCAGGCATTAGCAATAGCAAAATCAGAGCGTGAAATTCAGATTAGCCCTCCCCGGGCTGTGAGAGGAAGGGGGTATTGCAAGACTTGGCATGGCTAAAGGTGTAACCTGTTTTATTTGGCCCCTGAAAAATTTTAACAGATGGTGGGACCAGCTGTCTTTTTCAGCCATTTAATAAACTCTTCGGTGGTAACAGTTTGGAAAGTGGGGGTTTTTCATTTTAGGCCAGAGGAGAAAATAAAGAAATCTGTCCCAAATTATCTTTGCCAAGTAGTAAAGCCTGGAAACATTATGAAAAGTTAAAGGGGAAAAGATCTCATCAGCTATATTATCGTCTTTGTATCTTTTAAGGGAACAGCAACAAAAACAAATTCCTCTCTGCCAAATTAGATGACTAACTACTGGCAAAATGTATTTTGTATTGGTGCCTGTCTGTGATTGTGTCCTTATCCGGGATTTTAATTTCAGTCTTTCAAAAAGAGATTCCTGGTAATCATATTTAAGGCTCATTGACAAATTAACAGCACTTTTAGGCAACTATCCACAGCTACAAAAAGAAGCAAACTAAATATTTATTAGAAGTTACTACACATAAACAGTAAATACTTTGTCATAATGAACGAAGGAGTAAATTCCTTCCAACTTACATAATTAGTCTAAAATGGCATACAACCCTCCCCAACATGTCATGTGAATTACAGAGCCCAGCTCCAGACCTTGGGGAATGGGGGGAAATGCTCCTGTCAAGTTATTTTCAGGACAAGACTTAAGAGATTTTGCTTTTGTGCCTAAGATATTTTTGTAAAATTGGCATTTTCCCTACCAGTTAAACAGCAACTCTCAATTAGGAGAGAGTGTTTATTTACAAAAACTCTCCCCTGATTGGTCACAAACACAACTCTTTTTGCAAATGTCGGTGATTGCTGGCTGAGCAACAGCCACGTCCATTTGACAAAGCTTTAGTCTATTGATAGGCCTAGTACAGATCCAAGAGTGTTTGCATTAAATAAATTAAACAATAAAATATAAACTCTTTCTAAACTAGGAGAAATTAGCACACCGTTTTAGATGCCTAAATCATGTGCAAATTTTCATTATATTTAGTAAACTTTGCTTAGCTTTCAGCTTGCTTATTTTGGGAACTGCTAGTGATGTGTGTCTTCTAAACAGTTAGAAAGGTGTAGGTGGTAGAGAAAGGAATAATAAAGAATTCTACCTGGAATAAGTTAGCTTAGTTATCTAGAATAAGTTAGTTCAGTTATTAATCTAGTCTCCAAAATTAACAGAGTGCCATTTCTAATTCTCCAATTGCCGTAATTTGTGAAGTGCCATGGATAAATTATAGTTCTTCCTTTGGGAGTACTTTCTCTATTCTGTAACGCCACACCACCATTCCTTCAATACATGTTTAATGAGCACCTACTATGGGCCAGGCACTGTGCCAGGAACTGGAGATACTGAGGTGAACACGAGAGAAAAGGCTCCAGAGCTCTGAGAGCTTGCATAACCTCCTAACTTCTTCACTGTGTAGTGAGAAAAGTGCTATAGACGTGAAGCCCTCCACCCCAGAATGTTTAGGCTTGGTCTATCCAACTAAAAAAATATCTAAATGATGCAGAAGAGTCTGACAATTAAATGTAGGGGAGGAGGAATGTGCCCTCCCCTTTCCGTGGGAAGCCACCGAGGCAGAGAGCTAGAAGCAATTGCAAGCCCTCTCTGGCAACCCTTAGCAAACCTCTGGCTTCTCGGTGCAACATTTTTGTTTTCATGGCACTGGTTTGACACAGATGCCATTAGCCCCTCACTAAAGTGTGATCTTCCCAGAAATCCTATGTATTATCCTTATACATTAGAACGCTTTTCTAAATCATTAGGACTAAACAGTTTCCAGTGGGGAAAAAATAAAGAAATGGAGCTTAACCATATAGAAACAGAAGCATTCACACTGTCTGAAAACTAGGTTTATCTCATGGCTAGAATGTGGATCTTGTCAACTAATTCCAGTCCCTACCTCCAAAATTTCAACACCTTTATTTCTGTCTTCTGAGCCACCTACAGGTACCAAAGTCCACTTAAATACTGTCACCAATTCATCAGATTCTCCAGAATGTAGAAATGTAGTTCACTGTGATTAAGAGAAAAGAATGAACAAATTCATGGATTTTACATGTGCAGGAAAGTTCACCTGGTTCTCTATAGAGTATTATACTTTTATTTTTCTTTCAGTAGGATCAGATCGACAGGTGATCTGGGATTAGCGGACAACATGGGATTTGGGATTAGTGACCATATTAAATGTCTTCAAGTTAGCAACATGAGGCTTCCTGTCTCTCAGTGAGATAAGCATCCAGAGACTGCTGCCTTGGCCATGGTCTTAGACACCCACTGCCGGGGCTGACCATGTCCCCTCACCGCCGCCAGCAGAGCCCCAACAGTGACCATGGTCCAAGCAGTGACCCACAGAGTAGCCCATGGAAGAGGGAGCACCCAAAGCAGCAACCCTAGGAATCTTCTCAGGGCCACTCAAGCAGCAGTTGTGTAATAAACAAAGTCCTCGTTTTATGCTGCTTCCTTCAAATGTTTTCCCATAAATAAATGCTGTATTTGACATCATTTTTGGGGCTACAACATCTCTCCTGAGATAGTGAACTGTAACATTCCTAGCAAAGACAAAAACGAAAGTTTATTCTAATGAAAAAACAGGAATGATGAAATAATGAAACCCATTAAAAGGTAATAAATAAATAAATAGCAACCTATAAATTTTCTTAGAATTGTCAAGAAAGGTCATTAATTTCAGAATTCTTCAAATATCCAGGAAACTCTGGAATTAAAAACAAATGAACAAAAAACAGTGCAAGAATCCTTTATGTCTGTACGAGGCATTTGCTAATAGGAAAAATTCTTTTCTCAAATTGTATAATCAGTAACAGTTAAATTGTTAACATTTAAAGGAATAGTTTAACAAATTAGTGAACAAATCAAAAGTGCATGCAAAAACTAAATTATTTCTAGCTTAATTGCTACAATTAACATAATTACAAACATTCAAAGGGGTTGGACTACTTGGCTGATAGATATAACCCAGTGGTTTTCAGAGCGTTTTTAAGCCAAGAGCCTTGCCTTCTTGTGAAGTCACAAAAGTCTGTGAAACACCGAGGGAGGGCCCTCGCTCTGGCTCTTCTGGCTCCCAACCCCACACACCTTAGGCACCTCCACTGAACACCTAGGCCTTTCGGCAAGTTGAAACCTCTGTCTCCCTAATCTTGCAGAAGACAGATTAATAAAACAGGATACCAATTTGTTGTCCGTAGAAAAACCCACTGAGCAAACTCTAAAAGCTCAACATGACTGGGAAGGATGAAGTCAACGAGTTAGAGGAGCCGTAAGTACATTTCTCAAAGTTCCAGCTGAGAAGCACCTGTGTTACAAACAAGGTGGACGAGACAAGGTGAGGGCAGAGCCTCCTACTCGCTGATGCTGATCCGAGTCTGCACCGGCTCCGGCAACCGCCCCCTCCTCGCAGGGCTAGGTTTTCCTAGACGGCAGGCCACTTGTGTCCGTGAGCAGAGCGCTGTTTTCTTACAACTGACAAATATTTCGTCCTTCAAGATTGTTTCCAGTATTCTGCTGTGGTCACCATGCCTCTGACCCTACAACACTGTCTCGGAGCAGGCAAAACACCATCATCAGAATACTGCTCAGCCTGTGTTAGTCACACGTTCACATGAGAGTTGGGAGAAACAGGGTTCGTCAGCCATATATGCAAGTAAGTTCTTGGTCGTTTGGGAGATTTCCAGAGATGTAATAATCTCACACATATTTGTGTGATCTCAATTTCTGAGGGAGCTGTTTTCTTCCTATATCACTAATTTTGGGTGTACACTCTACTTGGGTTCTGAAAATATATAGTAATAAAAATTAGTACATCAGGGGCGCCTGGGTGGCACAGCGGTTAAGCGTCTGCCTTCGGCTCAGGGCGTGACCCCGGCGTTCTGGGATCGAGCCCCACATCAGGCTCCTCCGCTGTGAGCCTGCTTCTTCCTCTCCCACTCCCCCTGCTTGTGTTCCCTCTCTCGCTGGCTGTCTCTATCTCTGTCAAATAAATAAATAAAATCTTTAAAAAAAAAATTAGTACATTAAACTTGAACTAATAGAAAACAAGAGCAAGATATGTCAAAACTCGTTTCCTTCTGGCATTCTCTTTGCTCTGACTGAAATAAAAACTTCTAAAGGAAAGGTAATGTCCAGGGCACCGCTTTCTTATTTCATTTCTGACAGCAGAATTCAGAGCCTAAAACTTGGCATTAATTATATTATTCTTTTGATAATGAAAGGGATACCTCTAATTCTTTGAAACAGTTGTGGCCAGATGGAAGTATAAGGTGAATGTGCCAGTATCTATGAACGTTGTTGGACTGACTACTCTAGGGACCAGAACTTGCGATTCCTCTGCGACACAGAGAACAGTGGAGGCTTTAACTCTGGTTGCCCAGTCTCTGTCATTCAGCCTCAGCCCTGCCCTGCTGGGGCCACCGGCTCCGGATGGAAGAGCAATTCCGTCTCCCCTCGACTTAATCCTTGCTTGTCTGCGGAGACCTCACCAAGGTGCCAATTGTAAGAATGGCTCTGGGTTTCCAACACCTGTCCACCAGGAACTGGACTTATACCCCCAACTCCTTTCATGCGGCCACAAGACAGACATCAGATGGTAGCAACTTCTGGTCCCTCCTGAGCGGATCGGTTACATGGCGTCCAACAGCTCCCTGCTCTAGCTTCACCAGTTTCCAGCTATTTATCAGAGTGTGGCGTGGTGAATGTAGATGGAGACAGCAAACAAAGTCTTTTTCAGGAAACCTTGCTGGCATCATTGGCGATACAGCCTTGACTCTGATTGTCACCACAATCCTACATTCTCATTGTATTTACATGTTTTAAAAATTTAAATGAACAGTAATTTATGCATTGTTCTAAGCCTTTTACAGGTATGCACTGTTTTAATCATTGTAACCCTATAAGGTAGGTACTGGTATTATCCCCGTGTTACAGATGAGAAAATGAGAAGTGGCAGTACTGAGATTCACACCCAGGGAGTCTGGCTCCAGAATCTGGCCCAAGGTATAACACCAATTGTTTCCTTATAAACAGCAGGTGCTGAGAGGTTACTTGATTTACTCCAAGTCATACAGCATGAAACTCCCTCTTCTGACTTCCAGCCCCAGCTCTTTCTGTTCTGATGGTCTTCCTCATCCTCATGCTCGTGCTCTTGTCTGCATCACCCAGCCAGGCATGTTTAGTTTGGGGGCTCACAGTATGACCCGGACAGCCTCGAAACTCCCAGCTGGGGAGTCAGCGACTAGCACAGTGCTCTGCCTTCTGCTCCAGCTTCCTTCCTCTACCACCCAAGTAAGGGGAAGATCGGGACCTTCTCAGGGAACTAACTGGAAGCTAAGTCCTTTCCAGCCCCATGCGACACAGAATGCTTTGTTCCGTTATTTGTACTTTCATTCAACGTGTGTTTAATGAGGACAGACTGACGAGCATGAGACTAGGCACTAGAGACCTGACGGTGAGCAAGACCTATACCAAGGAGCCCACAGGGTTAATACGATAGAGGCAGACACATTACGAGGCAGTTGCCACATCCAGCAGCAGATCTCCTAAGAGACATGGGTAAGCTAGGGTGCTGTGGAGGGCGCCTGGGTGGCTCAGTTGGTTAAGCGTCTGCTTTCGGCTCAGGTTGTGATCTCGGGGTCGTGGGATCGAGCCCCACCTCGGGCTCCCTGCTCTGTGGGGAGTCTGCTTCCCCTGCTTGTGCTCTGGTGTGCTCTCTCTCTCCCTCAATGCCAAATAAATAAATAAAATCGTAAAAAAAAAAAAAAAAAAAAAAAAGCTAGAGTGTTGTGTAGCTCAGCGGAGGGTCAGGGACCAGTGGGCGGTTCTCAGGAGGAAGTGCCACCACCCACCTCAGCACTCAGCACAAGCCGAAGGTCCGCGGCAGGATATGGCAGCCCCAAGGCAGGAAGGCTTGCCTGCAGGATCCAAGGGGAGGCGCCGCGATAGCTATCGAGTTTTAAAGACAGAAACTCATGTGACCTAAATTCACTTCCTAGCAATGATAAGTACTAACATTTGTTGAGCTATTAATATGTTCTAAGCTTCTTCATGAATTCTACTTGAATTTTATTTATCTTAGTCAGCTTTGGCTGCTATAACAGAATTCCATAGACTGAGTGAAATTTATTTCTCACAGCTCTGGAGGCTGAACAAGTCCAAGATCATGGTGCCAACCAATTCTGTTCCTGGTGAGAACTCTCTTCTGGTTTGTGGAGGGTTGCTGTCTTGCTGTGTCCTCACTTGGCAGAGAGAAGGGGAGAGCAAGTTCTGTGGTCTCCTCTGACAGGAGCGTGAATCCCATCATGGGGGCTCTCTACCTTCACGTCATCTACAGTGGTTACTGCCTAAAGGCCTCGCTCCGAATACCATCACCTTGGTGGTTAGGGCGTCAACATACGAACTGGGGGTATACAAACATCCGGGCCATAGCAATACCCATTGCATGCTCGCAACACTACTCTGAGGTTGGTGTTACTGTCCCATTTTATAGATGACCTAGTGAGACAGAGGTCAAGCCGTAAAGTGGGGGAGCCAGAGTACGAGCCCAGGCAGTGTGACACCGTACCCACGCTCTTATTTACTCTCCTAGACTCCCCGCCACACAGCACGATGTCGTGCGGAGCTGTTAGGAAATGTTTGAGACATCTGGTAGCCACTTTTTCACTTTCCCCAGGTCCAAGAGTTCCTAGCCCTGCTCTCTATTGAAATGACCTGCAAAGTGAATGGAAAACTTTGCCCCAGAGAAATGAAAACTATGTCTTCACAAAACCCTATACATGAATTTTACAGCAGCCTTATTTGAAATAACCAAAATCTGGAAACAACCAACATGTCATTCAAGAAGTGAATGGATAAATCCAGCAATATCTGTACAACGGAACACTACTCAGCAATAAACAGGAGCCGACTACTGATTCGTGCAACGACTTGAACAGCAATCGAGGGCGTTATGCTGAGTGAAAAAAGTCAGTATCAGAGGTCACACACTGTACAATTCCATTTATATAATATTCTCAAAATGACGAAATTAGAACGGTGAAGAGCAGATGGGTGGTTGCCGGGGGTTGGGGACGGCCGGGCGTGGGGCCCAGGCGGGACTGTACGGGTGGTAGGAAGGAGGTGTGCGATGATGAAATGGTTCTGCTTCTTGATTGTTGTGGGGGTCACACAAATCTGCTCGGGTGACACAGTGACATGGAACTACTGTCACACATCGTACCAGTGCCAGTTTCCTGGGTTTATGTACTGTAGTTATATAATCATTGGGAGCACTGGATGGGGGCTAATGGGACATCCCTGTACTATTTTTGCAACTTCCTATGCACCTATAATTATTTCAAAATAAAGGTTTTTTTGAAATGCCAATGGCTCGGCCGCATGGATTCTGATTTAATTAGTGTGGGGTGGGGCTTGGGTATCAATATGTTTGAGAAGCTCCCCAAATGATTCTCACCTGCAGCCGGAGGTGAGCGCCTCCGAGCCAGTGCCTGGAATCCTACAGTTGGAGGCATTCTCTGAGTTAAGATATTGTCTTCGAGAGCCCCTAATGGAACATAAGAGGAAGATAATGAGATCTCCTATCACCCGACAGAGGACATGTCCCTGAGAGACCAGGACACCAGACAGGTCCTCATTAACTATGTCCTGGAGCAGAGGGAATGAACGGCAAGCAGCAGCATAAATCCCCTGTTTATTCATCTGGCTGGGCTCCTTGCTGATGTTACTTCTGGAAGTCTGAGCCCCCAGGTGCCCACAGACGGATTGCTGGTCCTGCCTTAAGACTTCTTCCCCTCCTGGAGGCCCTAGTTAGCAGGTCCGGTTTCAAAGCCTTGTCTATCGAATCTTTTACCAAGGCCTCATAGGAAGGGTCGCTGAGTCCCAGCTGGCTAACACTGATTTACCATGTGATAAACTGTCTCTGCGACAGATCTCATACAGAAAGGTGCCAAGCGGGTTTTCACCACCTTGGAACCCAACGCACGTGAATGTTTAAAGAGGTTATTAAATTGGTATTGATTAAGTGCAGGTCAAGAAATCAAGCACTTATGCTTGGCAGCTGGCAGATCAGGTTTCCGCTGAAAGTCTCCAAAACCTCCAAAAGAGTTTCAGCTCGAGAGAGGAAATAGATATTGGGCATCTGAAGCTCCCCAGTTTCCCTGGGACCGCTAGCAAGATGGGAGCCACGTGTGCCCCCACATGAACACAGTGGCCACCCACGGAGCCTTCTGGGCAGCTGCAGGAATGAGCCCTGGAATGCATTTTCTGGTAGCTGCATCTGGGTAAGTGGCAGACTTCCTGGCTGCCTCTTTTTCTTTTTTATAGCCTCTTGGCTGTCTGTGCTCAGAGATGTTCTGGCAGCTGGGGACCCACCGTGGGGCAGATTTGGGGTCGAAGTCCTAATAGCAGCTTTGTTCTCTTAAACACTATTGTCATCCAACTCACCTATTACTGTGAATAATTTGCTAATTTTGGCCATAAAAACAAGTTCTTAGACAGTCTCCAGTAATGTGCCTTTTTATGTCGATCAGGGGAGTATTTTCCTGCCTCCTCTTTGTTTGATATGGAAATGAGCCTGATAGCTTTATAGCCAGCCAGGAGTTTGAGCATGGGAGAGGAAGAAAATTGTGTCCACCATAAAGGTGACTTCTGCCCTCTTCTGCAAGTCTTTGAAGAATCAGTTCTTGGAAAAGAAAGACTCTCAAACTAAATGAACATCAAATTACAGTTCTTAGGGGTGTGCACAATTATATTCTGGGTGTCTGTAAAACACATATTATGTACCATGTGTTGCCTGATCCCACTATTTATGAATCATCTGGGACAAAGCTTCCTTGTGAAAGGAATTAACTGGGTTGAAAAGTAAAATCTTCATAAATTATGTGAACTTCTGGGCCCACAGTCATCTTGTTCTGGTCAAGGCAGATCTGCCTCCAAATCCCCAGGCCTATAGCAACTGCAGGCCAACGAGGCCGACTCCAGGCACAAGAACTCAGGGGTCCCTACTTGGGTCTTCCCCTTTCTGGTCACTCTACAATTAATACCACCCTTTCTAGAAATCCCAGCAAACCCCCATACTGCTCCCCACTCCCAAACAAGAAAGTCTGATAAAATCACTTGCAATTGTTGAAGGCTTGGTTGATTGTACTTTAACGGGCAGAGAATCAATCAATGTATTACCTAACTAAACATTTGCAATCTAAGAGTAAAGCCTTGATTCTATTTTCAGGTGTTTTGAGCACACAGACACAGGTGTTGGGAGTTGGAGGGGCACCACAGCGGACTCCATGATTTTTCACTAAACTTAGCTGATTGGAGGAGGTGGGCCTGAGGTAAACTTGATTTAGATGCTCTAGGGCAGAGGTATTGGTATTTATTCACTAGCTTCCTTTAAAGTCTGGGTCTTTCCGGTCTCTAGGTTCCCATCTGGCTCCTCCCCTCCCCCCCAAACAAGCTCTGTTCTTCTTCCCCCCACTCTTTCCTTCCCCCCATTTCACTGCCCCCTCCCCATATCAGTCTTCCCTCTCCTTCTCCTCTCCCATCTCTTCCCCATGTCCCAACCCCTTCCCACAGCTCTGCCCCACATTCCCAGGGGCACGCTTTCTTTTCCAGCATAATTGGTGCTATTTTCCCTTCTACCTAATGCTATTTTAAGCCCCTTCACCTTTCTTTTAGAAAAGACCCTACATACATGAAATATCTAGAGTAGGCAAATTCATAGAGGCAAGTCCCCAGAGCCTGAGTTCTGGCCAGGTCTGCCCTGCTAACCTGCTGGGTAACCTTGCAGGAGTCACTTCTCTAGGCCTCAGCTTTCACGCATAAAATAATAGATTGGATTTCAAGGCCAGTCTCTCTCTGAAAATTTAATGATCTTATCTACCTCCAGACACAAGTTTTCTTTTAAAAAAGTATAATTACTGCAGGCTTTAAAAAACAGGAAATTCTGACACATGCTACAACATAGATGACTCTTGGGGACATTAAGCTAAGTGAAAGAAGCCAGTCATGAAAAGACAAATCTTGTATGACCCTACATACACGAAATATCTAGAGCAGGCAAACTCAGGGAAATAAGAAGCAGAATGATGGTTGCCAAGGGCTAGAGAATGCGGAGTCATTTAAGAGGTAGGATTTCCGTTTTGCAAGATGAAAAAGTGCTGGAGCTTGGTCGCACAACAATGTGACTATATTTAACACTACTGAACTGTACACTTAGAAATGATTAAAATAGTAAATTTTATGTGTTTTTGCCACAATTGAAACTTAAAAAAAAAAACTTCTCAAATTTAATATATCCCCCCCAAAAAAAGCATTATAACTGTCTGTTGGAAACCAGAAAGAAAAGCAGAAGCAAAAAAACCATCCCTTAATTCAGGGGCGAAAACAATGAGGCCCAGAGTAAGTCAAGACCTTTTGCCTAAGGTCCCAGAGCTATGCCTGTGTGCACGCCAGGGGACTGGACTTCTTACTATTTTGTAATCAAAATAGGAAAATTAAAGAACTCCATGTTTCCCTACACTGGTTATAGAAGAAACTGGTATTAACGCTTTATATTATGCCAAGAGAGAAGAGAAATAATATTTTTGTCAGTTATTAGGTTAGTAGAGAACAAAATACACAGGTATCTTATATCGTTCTTCATTTTAGATTTAAATTTAAGCCAGCATATTCTTAATTTGTTGAGGTTTGAAGAGTGATATTGCCATGATGACAAATGAAAATCACATAGAAAGTTATTATTAAAACCCTCTCCTGGGGCGCCTGGGTGGCTCAGTCGTTAAGCATCTGCCTTCGGCTTGGGGAGTGATCCCAGCAGTCTGGGATCGAGCCCCACATCAGGCTCCTCCTCTGGGAGCCTGCTTCTTCCTCTCCCACTCCCCCTGCTTGTGTTCCTTCTCTCGCTGGCTGTCTCTCTCCGTCAATAAATAAATAAAATCTTAAAAAAAAAAAAAAAAAAAAAAAACCTTTCCTCCTGCTGGAATGGGAGTCCAGGGCACCACCCACTCAACAGAGGTAAAGACCAAGACAGTGCCCTCCCCTAGCAGAAGAGAGGGATGGTGGGTGACCTACCTACACTGAGATGCCCCAGGCTGGGGTTTTGCTTTGCCTCTGCCCCAAGGGCATCTACCAACAGTGCCTCATAATAATGCTGAGACCTGAGGGCACCACTCTAAAATATCAAGAGAAATTAATACTTTCCGCATCTTAAAAACCCATCCTAACTAAGCAAGCATAAAATATTGCTATTATGGGTGAAATAATAATTATTCTAAAGGGACAGCTAAGTTAGGAGAGTGACCCAAAGGTATTCGAAAGTCACTGAATCCAAAACCAGGCAGCAATGCCCTAATTTTCAGCATCTATTCCAAAAATAGTTTTTTAAATAATCCCAGTTATCCCTGTCCGATAAAAGTAAAGTTATTGAGTAACTGAAAAAGTGTTTCTGGTACAGAGTACAGGTTTTATATTTAAAATAGAATGTTTAGATTAAGTAAATATTAACCTCAAAAATGTCCCAAGTTTAGTAGGAGCTTCACTCTGTGGTTATGAGCGAAGGGAAATAATAGTAAAACACCGTTGCCATGAACACACGGTGCCACACATAAACATCATCAAAGCTCTCCTCTTTTACAGGCCTTGTAGAAGGCAGTGCTCGTGAGCACAGTGACTCTACCACACGCCTAATGACTTTGCCTTATTGTACAAGTGAATAAGTTAGATGGTTAGACTGAAAATTTCTCCCTCTTGGGGCACTTCACTGGCTCAGTCGGTAGAGCACTCGACTCTTGATCTTGGGGTTGTGCGTTTGAGCCCCAGGTTGGAGGCAGAGATTACTTTTTAAAAAATTACCTCGCTCTTTCCATACACAAACACACATATGATGAAGTAGTCTTACGTATCACATAGGATATAAGTGTAGAGTTTTGTTTTATGTATTTTATTTGTATGAACAGAATGATTTAGGGACTGGTAATAACTTTTCCTTAAACTGAATGGAATTTCATCAGTCTGCTAGTTGGTTATTCCCGTGTCCTCCTTGCCCAGAGAAAGGACAGTGAGCAGGAAATCCCTCATAGGATTGACGGTGTGTAGATTTGGTATATAGATTGAGACGTCATGAGGACTGGGCAAAGATTGGCCTAGTTTGAGACATAACACACACACACACACACACACACTCACGCATACTACACACTCCAAAATAATTAGACCCCTAGAAGCATTAGCTGCTGGAAAAAGTAGAAAAGGCTACACTGAGATACCCCTCCCAAGAGACCCTCCTGCTGCCAAACCATTTACAATTTGAAAAATAGCTTTCCAGGGAGATTATATATTGGTGAAAGTATGTGATTTGTGTTGTTTGTCAAATATTTTACTGGAAAAGATCTTAAGAGATTATTTGTCCCAAGCCCCTTAGTAGCAAGAGATTCGTCATTTCTCCCTTGTAACTCAGGAAATGTTTGAGCCACCTACCATGTACAGAGTGGCACACTAGAATAGTAGAAAACCAAGATGCATTGTGATTTTATGGTGGTGGTTTTTTTTACATGCTTTTCAAAATATTCAAATCAAAATTGCCAAAGTTGCAATTTAAGATTCTATAGGAAAGGGGAGATTAATAGGAAAAGGAAGTGCTAAGAAGGTTTCTCAGAGCAGCGCTGTCCAGTGGGAAGTGGCTACTGAGCACTAAACCGTAGTCAATAAGACTGAAGAACTGACATTGCAATTTAATCACTTGAACTTGAAATATGAATAGTCCCATGTGGCTATTGGCCACCATACTGACAGCACAGTCTTAGAGGATATGAGGCTGAAGGTGGGCTCCAAGGAAGGATAAGTAGGAGTTTGATAGGTATAGAAAATAAAGATTCCAAGTAAAACCCAGTGCTTGTGAATGTTCATGGAGGTAGGAAAGCTTCAGGCCTGGCCAAGTGAAGATTTAATAGCTGGTAAAACTGGAACAAAGGGTAGATAGTGGGTTAAAGTGGAAGCTAAGCTAGGAAGATTAAAAACTATGCTGCATCTTGAATGCAAGCCTGGAAAACATACAATTAATTCCGTATTCAGTGGGGAGGCATTTAAGGCTTTCGAACCCAGCAAAAATATAAGCTGTTCAATGTTTTAGAAAAGTAATCATCTGATTACATTACAGTGCAATATAGATTTGAAGGCTCTTTTGATGACCTATTACTGTAGGGCAAACCACCCCACATTTAGTAGAGTAAAACAACAGTCATTTCATTGTGCTCGTGGCTATTCCAGGTCAGGAATTTGGACAGAGCACAGAGAGGATGGCCCATCTCTGCTCCATGGTGTCTGGCACCTCAGCTGGGGTAACTCAAAAAACAGCTGAGGGATGGAATCACCCACAGGCTTCTTCACTCCCATGTTGGTTTCTGGACTAGTATGACTACAAGGCTGGCTTCAGCTGGAACTGTTGACCAGAGCACCTAAAGGTCACCTCTTATGTGGCTCAGGCTACTCATGGCTGGGTGGTTCCAAGAAGGGGTATTTTAAGGCAGGGAGGGGGGGCAGCCAGAGAAGGAGCATTCCAAGAGAACCAAGTAGAAGCCACTCGGCCTTTACTGACCTAGCCTCAGTGGTTATTTCTGCTGAATCCTGTTGACTCCAAGCAAGTCATTAAAGCCAGCCAGTTTGTAGGACAAGAAATCTTGTTGGGATCATCTCTAGAAGATACAGTCTGCCGTGAAAATACAGTCTATGGTCACAAGGGCCTTGTAATGGGAGTTCAAGATAATGAAAGCTTCAACCAGGAAAATGGAAGTAGGAAAAGAAAAGAGAAGTAAGAATTGGTTAATAGCATAGGAACAGAATTAGCAACAATGAAGTAGGGGGTAAGGAAGGAGAAAGGCCAGGTGAGTTTGGACCTGAACCAATTTAAAAATCACAAATCAGGAATCCTGGTAGGATGTGTTAGTTTGAAAATTGGGAAGAGGTGTTGTTTCCTGGGGATATATTTATTTTGAAGATCTGAAGGGATGTTCTTGAGGAGGAGACATCAAGGAAGGCAGTTAGTAATCCAGAGCTGGAGCTCTAGAGAAAGGTCAAAGTCAATGCTGGAGAGAGATTTGGGAGCCATGAGAGAGGGAGATGACTGGGTAGTGCATATGGTAGGAATCCAATAAACACTGATTGAATGACATCACCCCACTGCAACTGGGACTGGAGTAGCTGGACCAAAATCAGTGTTTATAATGAGAAGAAAGAGCATATCCGTGCTTGGGCCATTTCCTAATGGAGAAGTAAGGATCTAGGAAAGGAGACCAAAAATTAAAGTGAGGCAACTTCATAGTCAGCAAATGTAGCACCATTTGTATTGGCTCTACAGTAGCTGTCCCAATCTCTTTCTAGGCCAGAAAGCCGAAAATTTTATTTCCTGGGCTCTCTTGCAGCTAGGTTTCTATGGTGTATAATTTAGATTGTGCCAATTGGATGTAGCCTACCAAATCTAGAAGACGGAAGCAAACAGCTGTGAGGCAGGAACTACACTCCTGTTGTCCCTACTGGCAAACACAATTGCAGTACATTTGTTGTTTCAATGGCAGCTGTAACAGAGGTCCTAATATCACAGCCCTACATACGCAGTTGTCAAGAGGCAAGGTACCCAGTAGGGGTGGCATGATTTTGAATTGGGAAGCGGCCACTGTGGCTTCCCAGTAGGCGGGCAGCTTTCTGATTCCACAGCTGCCTGATCCCAGCAGGGGCAGTGGCTCCCTTGTAAACCCAGGTCTGTGGTGTGGCTCTGGGAGTCATTCCTAAAAGCTCAGCTGAGGCTCTATTTCTTCAGATCACCACTCAATCTGTAAGACACTTGAATACCTTTCTTACCAATACAGTGAGCAAGAGATCCTGGGGTAGGGGTTGGAGCCTCTTGTCGCAGCCACTTGGGAGAATCTTAGAAAAATAACAAATTAGAAATATCTCAGGGAGCAGCCATTAAAAGGTTAGAGATGGAAAGTAAAGCAAACAGAGAGGGAAATCAGTGCTGATACGCTGAAAGGGAGCATCTGAGTCAAAAGAACAGTTCCAACTTGAAACTAAACTGTGATCCTAGAAGCCAAATAAAAAGGGCATTGCTTCTCAAGACCAGAAGACCCATAGTTGAGACTCTTGCCAGAACTATAAGTAGAGGTGACCTTTTAAATGGAACTGGGGACATGTAGAGACCTGACCTTTGTGTTAGTCTGTGCTCAGCTGGACCCTTAAAGATATCGACTAATATTCACCTGTATCCTTAAAACTATCCTTAAAATTTCCACGATAAAGAGCTGATTCTGTGTGCCCGCTGGTGGCTTGGGGTAAAGGTAAAGGGCAGAGGAGAGAAAAGAATATTCTAGAAGTGAAAGAACTGGTCTTAGATGTGGACTGCAATCCTTGTGAAAATCCACGTTTCTCCTTGGGTAAAACAGATTAAAACATCTCATGTCGGACTGACATTCTTACCACAAAGCAAATAGATAGCACCCTGTAATGTGGCCAACAAATTATTCCTGACTTCTTATGGGTGCAGTCGGTTGAGCATCTGATTCTTGGTTTCAGCTCAGGTCATGATTTCATGGGTTCTGGGATCAAGCCCCAGGTTGGGCTCTGTGCTCTGTGTGGAGTCTGCTTGAGGCTTTCTCTCCCTCTCTCCCTGCCCCTCCCTACCTAAAATAAACAAATCTTTTAAAATAATAATAATAATAACATCACTGCAGACCCGCATACCCATTTGTTTTTCCAGTGATAGAGTGATAGAGATTCGCACTCACTCAGGGAGGCGCTCTAATGAGATGGTTAAAAGGTTGCCTTCTGGAGTAACATTACCTGGATCCAACTCCAATAAAAAGATGTAGGATCTTGGGCATACTCCTTAACTCCTCTGTGCTACAATTTCCCCATCTATAAAATCAGGTTACTGAGAGATTTGGTGAGATTCCTTAATGTTGTGATTGGCCATAGAATCACGGTCCTTCAGCCACATGGTCATATAAGCGCACTATGAGTGAAAGTGTCTGTGTGTTCACAGACAGGGCTACCCCAAAGACTACTACCAGCAAACTAGAGCTGACCCATGATGCAAACCCATGACCTCACAGCACTCCTTTCTCCAACTAAATTAGCCAACTCCACCTCCTTCCATCCAGGAGTGATGGACGTAAGACAAGGTTTGGCACAAGTAGGTATAAGCATCCTGATATGCAACCAGTTTCCAACTGTACTTTTAATGTGGGACCCCCACCCCCACCCCCCTTTCCTTTCTTAGCAATGACTTCACCTTGTACTTTCAGATTAATAAATAGAAGCTTCTCCCGGGAGTTGTGTTTGGCATCGGCCCAGTCAGAAGTTCCCTAGAGTTACATTTGCTTACTTTTCTCTGCCTGGAAAGGAGAGGTTCCTCTCCGCATTAGAGGGAGCCCTCACACCTCTGCTGCAAACCCCCAGGTTCTAAGCTCCTCACCTACAACTGCCCCTCTTTCTAATGTTTCCTTTTATCACATCCTAAAACACAAACACACTCTTGCCCTGACCCTGCTGTTTCAGCTGCTTCTTAAACTCATAATTTACTTCCCGTGCCCACCTCAATTCTGAAGGTAGATCCTCAAAGCTTCCTCCTGAAACCAACAGACCCTGTTTTCACCACCCTTTCTTCTACCCCTTCACCCCACCCATGGCCTTGGACATGTCCTATGGTCTTGCTCATTCTCCCACCTCTACTTGGTTTGTTTCCTCTTGCCTCCCTTTTTCCTTTGGCTACTTTGATGGCTCTTTCCCCTCTGTCCAGCCTCTAACAGTGGTTTCCCCTAAAACCCTGCTGTAGCTGTTCTCTAGCTGCTTGATCTCCACTCACTCCAATGAGCTCACTTACTCAGCCGTGGCTACTCACCTAGAGTTCCCAAGTCCTTATCTCTAACCCCACAGCTCCTGCCTGTCCCCTCCCCACATTTCCAACTTTCTGCAAGCATTTCCCTGTGAATATCCAGCCAAAATCTTGGACTCAACAGCCCCAAACTGAATCCATTGCTTCTACTCAACTCCAAACTGCCTCCTTCCTTATTCTCCCACTTTCATCAACAACTGAACCATTTTTTGCTGCCTCACAGGCTAAAACCTTGGGATCTTTTTGACATTTTTTTAAAAGATTGATTGATTGATTGATTGATTTCAGAGAGAGAGAAAAACGAGGGGAGAAGGGGCAGAGGGACAGGGAGAGAGAATCTCCAGCAGATTCCCCGATGAGCAGGGAGACCAACCCAGGGCTTGATCTCAGAACCTGAGATCATGACCTGAGCTGAAATCAAAAGTCTCATGCTTAACAGACTGAGCCACCCAGGCACCCCTCTTTTTGATACTTTAAAACAATTTTATTGAGATATAATTATGTATCAAACAATTCATTGATTTAAAGTATATAATTCAATGGCTTTTAGTCTAGTCATAGAGTTGTACAACCAACATCATGATCAATTTTAGAATATTTTACTCTCCGCAAAAGAAAAAAAGCAATCCAAAAGCAATCATTCCTGATTCTCCACTATCCCACCCTCTCTCCACCCCCTACCCCTGACCCCTGGTAACCACTAATCTACTTTCTGTCTCTGGATTTGTCTATTCTAGACACTTTATATAAATGTAAACATACTATATGTGGTATTTTGTGACTACTTTCTTTCACTTAGCATAATATTTTCAAAGTTCATCCATGTTGTGGGGCACCTTGGTTTCCACTCAGGTCGTGATCTCAGGGTGGTGAGATCAAGCCCCCATTGGAGCTCTGCGCTCAGCACAGAGTTGGGTTGGGACTCTTTCCCCCTTCCTCTTCCTCCCCCTCCGCTCCCCCCCCATGCCCTCTCTCTCTCTCTAAAATAAATACATAAATAAAACCTCAAAGTTCATCCATGTTGTAACATGTATCACCATTTCGTTCTGTTTACAGCTGAATAATATTCCATGGCATAAAAGCAACACATTTGTTTATCCATTCAGCAGTTGATGGACATTTGGATTGTTTCTACCTTGAGGCTATTATGAGTACTGCTGCTGTGACATTCATGTCCAGTTTTCTGTGGACATATGTTTTCAATTATCTCTGATATATATCTAGGAATAGAATTGTAACTCCATGTTTAACATTTTGAGAATTGCCAAATGGTTTTCCGAAGTGGCTGTACCAGTTTACATTCCTACCAGCAGTGTGTGAGCGTTCCAGTTTCACCACACCCAACACTAGTTTTCCTGTCAGAGCCAACCTAGTAGATGTAAACTGGTTTCGCATTTGGTTTTTATTTGTATTTCAATGATAGCTAATGATGTCGAGCATATTTTCATGTGCTTATCTGCTTTCTGTATGTGGAAAAATGTCTATTCAAATTCTTTGCCTATATTAAAATTGGGTTAGTTGTCTTTTTATTGTTGAGTTATGAGAACTCTTTATACATTATGGATACAGATCTCTTACATAATTTGCAAATGCTGTCTCCATTTTTCTGATGGTATTTTTGGAAGCGCAAAGGTCTAAATTTTTATGAGATCCAACTTATCTATTTTTTCTCTTGCCACTGTGATTTTGGTGCATCTAAGAAACCATTGCCAAACCCGATGTCGTGAAGACTCACTCCTATGCTTTCTTCTACAAGTTTTATAGTTTAACTCTTACATTTAGGTCTACGATCCATTTAGAGTTAATTTTTATGCATGCTGTAAGGAAAATACCCAACATCAATCCTTTACGTATGTGTATCTGGTTGTCCCAGTATCATTTGTCAAAAGAGAGATCTTTTTCATTTTTCCTTTCATCTTTTATTCCTATTGTCATCAAGTTTTCCTCTTTTTCTCTTTAAAATGTCTGCCACCCTTTGACTACCACACCGGTTTCCAGTCGAGGCCTTCACCATCTCACATCTAGATAACTGCATCTGCATCTACCCTTCCAAGCTCTCAGCAAGCCAACCCTCCTAGGGAAGGACATTGAAGAACTCAGATTGAATTCACCTGCTCAAAAGTCTACACTAAATTCGTACTACATATAGCATCAGGGCCAATCTCCTCTCCCTGAATTCTCTAATCTAGCCCCACCCTGTATACACAAGTAGATCAAAGATGCAAAACTTTATCTTCCGTGGTTATTCAGTTCCACACTGAAAAGGGAATTCTCTTCCCTTCCTGTCCTTCCCCCCCCATTGTCTTCCTTTCTATGCACCCCATTAAAATTCCATAGGTCCTTAAAGTCTCCTCCAAATCCCGGCTCCTTAATAAGCCTCTCTTAACTACTCCAGCCCTCACCAATGTTCTCCTCTGAATCCCTACTGTATTGTGTGCTCTGTGACACCAAATATTATGCAAATGACATTGGAACACCCGATTCCATTCCACCACCCAACACCAGTGAACATTTAACAGCTACTGAAGTTCACAGCACTGTACAGCCATGAAACGTCATGTAAAGGCAGCGTCCTCCTGCCATCAACTGAGGGAGTCGGATTGGAGGAGGTCAAGGACCCCTCCTAGAATTCCACTTCTTCATCCATTATATACTGATCCAATTTTGAAGTTTAAGCTTAAAGTTAACACAAGATTTTCTGTTGAGGAAACTTTCCCAGACCAAGACAGTGTTTTCCAAAGATTCCCAGCGTTATAATTTCTTGCAACTGAACCACTTCGCTGTTTCAGACGCAAGCTTTAGAGCGTCTGTGATTTGGTCTGCAGCTTAAACTGTGAGACCGCTCCAAATCCTCAAAGTTAACTTAGAGAGTATCAGATTGCAACCCCTTCCCCCACTACCATTAAAAAAAAAAAAAAACTTTCAAATTGAAGAGGCAAAGTTTGATCCCTTCCATGTTGAGAGCTGAAAACAATAGCAGCTTTCTGCTCTAGCACGACTTCAAAAGGCTGCCGAGGGACTGCTCTAAGAATACTTGGTTGTAGATGACGGGAGAAATGCACAAGGCACCCTCCTGCGCCTCAGTGCCCCATTAGCACTAGGGAAACTCTGACCCCTCTCCTCCCAGCACCTTAAATAAAGCCACGACTGGGACTGGTGTTAACTAGGTAGATACGGGCTATTGGAAGACTGCGGCTTTAGCGAGGAACGCGCGGGTCGGGGAGGGGGTGAGAAAAGAAGGGAGAGGTCTGGGCGGTTAAGCAACATCCTGCTGTAAAGAGCCAATGAACTAAGAATTTGTTGAAATGACCTAAATAAGGCATAGATTTTTAAAAAATCAACTGGAGATGGGTGACCGATTGGATTGATTCTAGAGGCGTGAGTCCCCGGTTATTGCAAAAAATGCCCGAGGCGAGGAGGTACCAGGCTCGGAAGTGAAGTTGCAACCCAGAGTTCTCAGCAAACACTTTTTCTGGAATGGATCTGGAACGCGCTGAGCGGATACGCATACCGTGCGAGTGCCTCTGCGGGTTCACCTACCCGCCTCTTCTCGCTGGTGGCACCTGGTCGGCGCTCGCAGCCTGCCCGGGAAGAAACTGCGCTGCAAACTTCCCGGCCTCAGAGCCCTGCAGCTCCTAGAGCTGCACTGCAGCGCCAGCCGCCGCGGGGAGGCTGGTATTCAACCTCCCCGCCCCCAGCCGCGGTAAAAGTTTGCTCCCTATTCGCCGCTCCCCGCCTCTCCACCTCCGCCCTCCGGCTGGAGGACCACAGAGGAGTTCCTGGGTCCTCTGTGCACAAACACACCCACCAACAAAAGAAAGCCCATTAAATCTTCCCTCCTGTGAACTCGCGCCCCAGCGGATACCTCTTTGAACTGACCCCCGCCCCCGCAGCCCCCGCGCTGTCTGGGGCGCGCCCGGCCCTCCCGGGCTCACTCCTTCCCTCCCGGCTGCGCACTTTTGCAGCGCGCTTGGTCTTTGATGTTTCTTTACATTATGGCAGAGCAGCCACACTCTCTTCCCGGGCGCGGGGCTTTGTGTAACGGAACTGACATTTGGCCTTGATACCTGTATCTCTTGGTGATTGCAACAAATTTCTAAAATAAATATTGTACTTTGATCTCCCGGCATTGCATTTTTAATGGACGCTCCGAACATTTCTTCATTAAGAATAAGTTTTGCAGGAGCTTGACTGCAAAGGGAGGGAAGCTACACAGCAGCTCGTAAAAGTCTCTCTCCAAACTTCTGCTCGTGCTTGGGAGAGCTATGATCCTGGCGCGTTTTCACACATGGAGGTGAAGCCGACAGCAAGGACTTCGAACAGTCAAGAGAGGCCCTACTGTGCGTCCTATTGCCCTAAAGACTTTGCTTATATTACCTCTTTCAAGCCTACAAACACTCCACAAGATGAGCATTACTATCACCCCCATTTTACCATTTGGGAAACTGAGGCACAAAGAGGTTGAGTAACTTGCTTGCCAAGGTCACCAACTAAAAAGCGGCAACTAGAAAATCTGGGTTCAGATTTTCTGAGTCCTCCCTCTTAACCACCAAGCACTACTCTCTTTCGTCTCCCGGCCCCTGGTGGTGGTTTAACTGGCTAATGGCGGCATCTTGGAGTTGAGAAAGTTCTCTCCTATAACAACTACGCAGATGTGAACCGGCTTTTCTTGCGTTTGTGTTAAAATAGAGAACATATTCGGCAAATGAGACTGCTTTCCAGCCTGCTTGGCCCAGCCTGGCTCGACCCTTGGGGGTAGCGGGACTTGAAGAGCTCAAAGGAGCCGCAAAGGAAGCACGCTAAGGTACCAGACCTACGTGGACAGTTCGGAGGTGTGCGTGCTCGGGTGTGCGCCACGGAACTCCCCGGCCTCAGACTGCGCCTTCGGGTCCCAGGCTTCACCCGCACTCGACCCAGGCATGGGGCGTGGAAGGGGGCAGGATCGCCAGGCCTCAGAGCAAAACACTAAGTCTCCTCCCCGTCCCCGCTTCCAGAGCACCTGGACCTCATCTTCAGGAGCCTTGGCCGGGCGAGCTGTGTGGTCACTGCTCATCCTTCCTGGGGTTACACCTTGGGGGGGGGGATATGCCTGTGAACTACTCATAGTATTTGGACGTCATGCGGCCCATTCTTCTTCCTCAAGATGTTTCTATTTCTCTGGCAGATCCTGGGCACGTGGAAATGTGGGTCTGGTGGCGTACGTAGCACCCCGACCCCTGATGGGAATGCAGAGGGCACCAAGATACAGCCCAGTCTGCGAATCAGAAGCGGGTTGGAGTTGGGTTAACCGCTGGCGCCACACGGCACGTTGGGCCACAAGGTCCGTCCTCTCAAGTCAGTCTCGGCCGCGGTACCGTCTCCAGAAGGCCAGACGCAACCTGGTTCGAAGAGCCCCGCATAGCCGGCGGCCTCGGAGAGAGGAGACCGTGTTTGCGGGGAGGCCCGGCGTGGAGCGGGGTCCACCAAGCCCAGGGAGCCCACTCGGTTGCTCGGCCACGTGAGCGGCGGCCGCCGGCGGGAGGCCTCAGCGGCCCTTCCCGCCCCTAATCCCCTTCAGTGCCATGAGGACCCCGCGGCGCCCCGCCCGCCTCTTCCTCCTCCCTC
This sequence comes from Ursus maritimus, assembly GCF_017311325.1. Lineage (NCBI taxonomy): Eukaryota > Metazoa > Chordata > Mammalia > Carnivora > Ursidae > Ursus > Ursus maritimus. Next base: position 59,779,449 of record NW_024423343.1, on the reverse strand, counting down.
GGCCCGCACTCCCGGGAAAGGAGGTCCCGGCGTTCGCAGCGACCCGGCGACACGCGCCTGGCGCCCCGGCCCGACCGAGGCAGGTGGCCGACCGTCCCTCCGCCGTCAGGCCTGCGGGCCAGCAAGCGTTCGGGCTGAGAGCTTCCCTGACCAGGGACGCACGCCACGCGCCCGAACTTTCTTGTCTTTCCAAAGGTGACGGGAACAACAGTTTTTATTGACTTTTCTTTCCTGTTAAAGGGCCTCCCTCGTACTGTGTGTGGTTTGTTCAAAACAAAAGGTTTCCTCAACTGCGCCTTACTTTTTCCAAGCAGTTCCCTGGTAGGTATGTGCGGCTTGCAAAGAGCGCGCACTCTCTGGACCGGGTTAGGGGGAGAAATTGCTAGCACTAACGGGGGCTTCGGGGGCCTAACAGCGCCAGCCGCCTGACCGGCCCTCCATGGCGTCCAGGGCTGCCAGCCCGAAGAGAGAAGAGGGACGCTACACTTTTCCCCTCTGGTGTATATTATGGTTTTTTCTGGGTATCCTGCCAAGCTTAGCTTTGGTGGTAAGCGCGGTACGGGTGTTTTTCCCAGGCTCACTATTTGCAAAAGTTGTGGCCGGAGAAAACTTCCAGGTCGCGAACAGGAATGTCACAAGAGAGCCACAGTGGTTTGTCAGGCAGGCGGCCCTGGAGCGTGCGCGCCACCCACCGCCGCCATGGGCGGCCGCCTGGCCCCGCCCCGGGTCACAGCCCTGCCCGCAGCTCTGCCGCTGCGGGCGGGGAGGGGGGGCACGCGGCCCGCTGGGCGAGGTGCGTCCCACGCCCCGCCCCGGGCATTCCCTCGGGTCCGCGGTGTGCGCGGGCCGCTGCGTGTGCTGTTCGGGTGTGGGGTGTGCAAGTTCGGGGGGAGGGGAGAATTACCCTCATCTCAGTCTCAAAGTCCCGCGCCTGGAAGCCAAAGGCAGATTTCTGTGGAGATAACAAAGACACTTTGTCACTTTGGGCGCTGCCTCGGTGCAAATCTTTAATTGCAAGGGAGTTGCGGGGGGGGGGAGGATCGAGTGTCTCCAGCAACCCAAGCGCGGGTCTCCAGGCGGCAAGGCCCCCTTTGATCAGGAAAATCCAATTATTTGTGTATATACATTTCCCACATAGTGATTACTTCATTAATTGTCCCGCCTTTATCTCCTCCCTTCCCATCCCCCCTAATAATCAGTTCTTTTATCCCGACCAACAAACACACCATAGGAGCTTTGTGGATTCAAAGGATTTGCTTTCGCTTCTGAAAGAGCCGCTATTCTTTGATGATTGGGTAGCGGCAAACTTCAAAGCCATAAATCTTCCCTCTGACTGGCTGGCGGCCCAGCAAAGTCCTTATCAAATTCTTGGAGGTGATCCTGAAGCGCTCAGACCGCGCGCGGGGCGAGCGAGCGGGGTGCGGACGAGGGGCGCTGGCGCGGAGGGCCCCGGAGCGCAGAGAGCGCGCCGGGGAGGGCCGCTGAGCTGCCGTTCGTCCTCGCCTTCGGGTCTCCATGCCTCGGCTGCGCCCTGCTCCGCAGCCAACGGCCCGCAAGCTGTAGCTATGGCTGCCGTGGCCGTCCTCCGGAACGACTCTCTGCAGGCCTTCCTCCAGGTCAGGTCTGGGCTCGGAGGGAGCGAGGGAAAGGTGGGAAGGGTCGTGTCCGGATCGATCCTGGCACTCTGGGCACCCTGAATCTCCAAGGGGGCCTGCTCGGTGGATGCCGCTAGAGTCAGACCGAGGGGTGCCCACGTCAACTTCGCACCTAACCTTGGCGTCTAGAGTGTGGCCTCTGGGGGAGGGACCCGGAGGTTGATCGGACTTGCGCGTCTGGCAGAGAACAGGGCCCGAGCTCACTCTGTTGGGCCCTCCCGCTGAATTTCAGCCTGGGGCGGGCGGAGGAGGAGCGCGAGAGTAGCGTGGAAAGAGCTTAAAAGATGGGAGGGCTGGCGAATGGGCAGCTGGGCTGTGGGTGTTTCCACACCCTTTCTGACCGCGGAGCCGGGAGCGGCCCGTCGGATCCCTCTTCCCTCCCACCTTGTGCCTGCTTTCTCTGAGTATGGATGGCGTCTCTTTGCATCAAGTAGTTTCACAGGAAGCGCTCGAGCGCTCCGCGTTCAGGTAGCGCAGGCACCAAAAGTTAACCATACTGGTGGGTGCGTGCGCGGGGTGCGGTGGCGGGGGAGGGACACCGGGACGGGGGAGGGGCGGCGGTATAATAGCTGACGTGGGGGTGGCGGGCCGGCCCGGAGACAGCGCTGGGAGCGCTAACCTTTTGTCTCTTCTCCGCCCTCTCCTGCCGCCGCCCATGCAGGACCGCACCCCCAGCGCCTCCCCGGACCTGGGCAAGCACTCGCCCCTGGCGCTGCTAGCCGCCACCTGTAGCCGCATCGGCCAGCCCGGAGCCGCTGCGCCCCCGGACTTCCTGCAGGTGCCCTACGACCCCGCGCTGGGCTCGCCCTCCAGGCTCTTTCACCCTTGGACCGCAGACATGCCGGCGCACTCACCCGGCGCGCTGCCGCCCCCGCACCCCAGCCTGGGCCTGACGCCGCAGAAAACGCACTTGCAGCCGTCCTTCGGGACGGCGCACGAGCTGCCGCTCACACCCCCTGCCGACCCCTCGTACCCCTACGAGTTCTCACCCGTCAAGATGCTGCCCTCGAGCATGGCGGCGCTGCCCGCCAGCTGCGCGCCCGCCTACGTGCCCTACCCAGGGCAGGCCGCGCTGCCTCCCGGCTACTCCAACTTGCTGCCACCGCCGCCACCGCCACCGCCGCCCACGTGCCGCCAGCTGTCCCCCAACCCGGCCCCCGACGACCTCCCTTGGTGGAGTATCCCGCAGGCGGGCACTGGTCCGGGGACCTCCGGGGTTCCGGGGGGCAGCCTCTCCGGCGCCTGTGCCGGAGGCCCCCACGCACCCCGCTTCCCTGCCTCAGCGGCCGCTGCTGCCGCTGCAGCCGCCGCGGCGGCCCTGCAGCGGGGCCTGGTGTTGGGCCCGTCGGACTTTGCGCAGTACCAGAGCCAGATCGCTGCGCTGCTGCAGACCAAAGCCCCCCTGGCGGCCACGGCCAGGAGGTGCCGCCGCTGCCGCTGCCCCAACTGCCAGGCTGCTGGCGGCGCCCCCGAGGCAGAGCCAGGCAAGAAGAAGCAGCACGTGTGCCACGTGCCGGGCTGCGGCAAGGTGTACGGCAAGACGTCGCACCTGAAGGCACACCTGCGCTGGCACACGGGCGAGCGGCCCTTCGTGTGCAATTGGCTGTTTTGCGGCAAGAGCTTCACGCGCTCGGACGAGCTGCAGCGGCACCTGCGGACTCACACGGGCGAGAAGCGCTTCGCCTGCCCCGAGTGTGGCAAGCGCTTCATGCGCAGCGACCACCTCGCCAAGCATGTCAAGACGCACCAGAATAAGAAGCTCAAAATTGCTGAGGCCGGGGTCAAACGAGAAGACCCGCGGGACCTGTGAGCGCACCCCTGGGGGTACTCGAAGCCTCTCCCGCCTCGGACTCCGGTCCCACCACCTCTTTTCGGGGAGGTTCCGGGGCGCTGTGGGCACCTGGCCGAGGGAGAACCCAGCAGGCGCTTGCGCCTTCTGCTGCGCGTCTCCCAAAGCGACGCCAGGCTCCCAGCTTCCTTGGCCCGACCTGCGGACAGGGACCCTGTGCCTAGAAGAAGCAGGGGAGGTAGGGTTGGGAGCTCTGCGTCACGCAAGGGTGGTTTCAAGCTCTAAACCATTCATTCCCACCGTCTGGGAGATCTACAGTTTTGGGGAACCACACTGGGCTGACCTTGTATATAGGAAACACTGCTAAATTAAAGCAGAAGGACCTTGGGAGATTTGAAATAGTGCTCGGTTTGTCTTTCTTTCTTTCTTTCCTTTTTTTTTTTTTTTTTTTTTTTTTTTTGGCTAGGACCGGGCCAAGCTTTGTACAGGTTATTTAAATAGCTTTGTTAAAGAATAATTATAATAATTATAACGTTAATAAAAATGTTAACTTTTGTCCTCAGCTCCATGCAGAGCTACAGCATGAAATGTCTCTGTAAAGCAATCAGCAGTTGCAGCGTGAAAATAAATACGTTAACTCCGGGGTCACCTCGGGACCCGGCTGAGCCAGTCTCATTTGATCTTTTCTTCTTCGGGGAGGCTTTATAAAGCGGTCAGGTTTCACCGCGAAGACGGTTCCTGTAGGCTACCTCAGTGGAGGTTTCTTTGGTTTGGAAGGGTCTGGGCAAGTGTGTTGGGTGCGTGGACGGAGGAAGTAGGGCAGGGTCAGATTTGTGGTAAAGAGGATAGATCATGCGGCCTTAGGACTTGACCAGAGACTGTCGCGCTTCTCTTGAAAGTCTGATACCTGCTGCACATACAATGCGCGTTCTTTAATCTGGCTAATTCCCTGTGCCTTTCCATTTGGTGATACTATAGGGACAGAGGTCACACTAGAGTTTTGCTTCCTCCTGGCAGCGGGTTATGCTGGTGTCTGAAGAGTTACTGGAGACCCAAGGATCTGTTCGCAGATGAGATTTGGGAGAGTTACAGAGAAACTGGGGGCCCTCATTCAGGGTTGGTCTTTGCCCTGGGAAGAAGCTGTGACCTCGGATGCGGATGCGTTGTCTTGCTTGTTTTCTTCTTAATCATTATGCTGTGAAAATCTTAAGAGTCTTGCTTCACGATAGCCACTTAGGGATTTCTGGCTGGGCCTGGAAGTTTAGTTCCATTTTGTATCTTGGGATTTTATTTATTTATTTTTTTAAATCTTTGAAGTAGACCAAGATTTGCTCAGGGAGGAGCCAGGAATACTCCTATCTAGGTTTCTCGTCTGTCTCTAAAAAAGTTAACAGTTGTTTTTTCAAGTGTCTCGACTCAACTGGTTCCTTGATGTTTGCTAGTATCTGAGTTTTTAAACCTGAAACTGAAATCTTAATCTTCTGACTTAGAATTATCAAAGAAAGAAAATTATCAAAGAATGTTTGTTAATATGTTAAGGTAGAATCATTAATGCCAGATTTCAGTGGAACTGAATCGTCTTTCCATGGGAGCAGAAGTGTATATAAACTGATAGGATTTCACAAACTGTTGTTACCTTTCCTTTTGTTTGAAGTCAAACTGATTGGTAGGTTCTTAAGAGCTAGAGGGTTGTGCTTGAGACTTACAGAATTAAGTCACACACAAATATCAACATAACAGAGATGAAAGTCCTTTTATATTCCTAAGAAATAGCATCTTACTCTAACTTGAGACAAGGTAGTAAAAGAGTCTTAGAGTCATGGTGGAGATGTGCCTTAGAGCCGGCGGCTCTCATTAGAGATTTTGGAACTAATGAATGACACATTGAATGTGAGTTTTCAGAGGTTTTTGCCTGGGAAGGGCAGTTTCATTAGCTAAATTTTCAGGGGTGTGATGGTTTTGCAAACAATAGTAATCAGAAAGTTACTACGCGGTTACGCTAATATACATCTACGTGTGTAATCTTGATCTAAATCAAGATTCTTGAGAATCATTTCTATGAAGAGTTACAGAAACTCACATCTGAGCCATGCCCTGGCATCGGCTTCAGAGCCAGGAAAGGGTTTTTGGCAGATTGTAGGGAAAGAGAAATCCTGGTACAGTGGAAAGACCCAAGGGCTTCTACTCAGAAAAGTTGAAGTGATCCTCTCATTCAAAAGAGAATGCCCTTGGTGGAAAAAGAAAAGCGACAAGTTTGAAATGCATCTGCTAGCTGTTATTGACAGCCACGATCTTCTAGTATCTAAACAGATAAAGTGTTGAAGATAAAGTTTCCCTATAAGTTTATCTTTATGATTGTTAAGAGAAGAGCTAGATAAAGTATATGGAATTTATCTAAAAATATAGTATATATAATATTTAAAAGCATAGCAGTCATGTGATGACAAAGTAACTTTCTTATGTTTTTCCTTAATTAAGCCTGCAAACTTAAAAAGTGTGGTAACAGTACAGTTTCTAGGCTAGCTTGGTACAGCTGAAAGACTGTTCATTGTGCCAGTGCAAATTTGTGTTCCAACTACCTTAGAATAAGTTATCCAAGTGGAAGCCAGGAAGCCACAATAATATGATATTATTATCCCCGTGTAGGAAACCATTTCATGTTTATACTGAAAAATAAGCTAATAAATCAGAAATAGAAGTTTGACAGTGCAGAAGTGTATTTGATTTTATAAGCTGTTAAAATTTGAACTGCCCCCGCATGCTCTACAACCAATACCATTTAGAACTTTAAAAAGTATTTGAAATAAATCAATATGCCAGAAATAATATGCATAAGTGATGTATAATTAAGCACAGTCAGCAGAAAATTTAATAAGATTCAAATTAAAAGTTCAGAAACATTGCTATTAAATGTAAAGTAGAATTTATTTTTTATTTAGAGTTTTGCTAACATATATTCAAAGCTTTACTTAAAGACCTTACCACCCAATTCAATTAACTTTTAAAAAGTAATTGAAGAAAATATGTTAATGATGGTCTCAAGTACATTTTTAAAGCAACTGTTTTAGTAGCATGCAAATATAACAAAGTATCATATTTTGGAAAATTATAAAATTAGTGTGATATGATTATTTTAAATTTAACACTCAAATGATAAATGAACTATTTTGATCACAACTTAGAAACATGGAGAAACTGAGTTAGCAATTATTTAGGTAATTTGGAATTGTGTGTTTCTGAACTTGTTAACAATATTCCATAGTTTTCTCAAGAGGAAATTGTGCATATTTACCTTTAGCTGACCACTAATTTGTAATAGTAATGAATGGCAATGAATGGAACTGGTAATGAATGGAAGTAAATTATGTTAAAGAAAATACAACTGTATCATTTACTGCGTTAGTGTAGTTTCAGTTAGAATTTAAATCTTATAACCCTATTGTGTACATTGTTTTAAATTGTTTTGCTGTAAGTCAATCAAAGACATACCAATTTAAAAACTAATCTTGATGAGAATGCTTCTTGCAGAAACCTATTTGAAACAATGATATTTGTAGGAAAGGCGGTTTTTCACCCTGATTTGTACTGTTTCTGTTCTAAGACTGGGGGGTTTTAAGAAATCTGTTTAAAGCTGCACCTTTAGTGTTTCCCATTTATTTGGGTTCTGCTGTGAGAGTTTCACAGAATATTCTAGTGGTAGCGATGACTTTCATGTAAACACCTAGTAAGCTGTTTAGGGCTCTAAAATTGCAAACCACTTTTACTGCCTTAGCTCTTCACATTAAATATTGACAAGTTGAAGTAAGTTGATGATGTCTCACTAGGAAATGAACTGTGTTGTGGAATCAAATTCAACCCTCAAGCTTTGTTTTTCTAGTAAACGGAATGATGGTTTGCTAATATCCCAAATTTAGGGCTACTCAAAACAAGTAATATTAATGTTCTATCAGATATCATTACCTACCTCCGGTTTGCATGATAGAGGGGAACTTTAAAAGAGTAGGAAACCAAGGGCAGCTTTGAAATATGGATATGTGCTGGCACAGTTTGATGCAGCAGGAAAAAATAAGGGAAAACTCTGGATAGAAAGATGTGTGTTGGCAATGAAATCTATATTTAGATTAATACACCAAAAGGACACATTTCATTGTTGGGCCCCATAAAACGGTAACCTGATTGATGTGGTATCCAATATGCACAAACAGTACATTTTTCTCTGGTGATGTTCAGACTCAACACATTTTTGCATAAAGGTCTTTGTGTCACTTGCTCCTCCCTGGGTTGTTTTTAAAGAATCTGCAGTGTTTCGAATTAGTTTATGGACATTGTAAAATGGCTTGCATAATGTTCCTTACTATAACGAATAAGTCCTACTGTTCAACAAAGATGTAATCAAACAGCTTATGGGCCATCACAACTTTTTTCGATAATTTCAGTTTTACTATTACAACTTACTACCGATTGTAGATTTGCATGTGATGATTGATATAGTATATATTTTCATGCTGACATTTTGATGACTTCCCTCCCTAGACTTTATATACTTTTCCTTCCATGTCTTTAGTGATTATACTGAAGCATAATCCCCAGTGGGGTATTCGACACTTAATTCTTAATTTAGTCCATGCATGTGAACTGCAGTAGTTTCTGCACAACACATAATAAACTGTATTAACTAATATATTTTGTTGTGTACCTAATACCAAAATTCAAGTCAGGGGAAATAAATCAAGTTCCTAGTTTGATATATGGAAAATCTGCAGCTTCACTTTTCAGAAGTTGTTTCAGCATTATGAAGATTCGGGCTGCCTATTTATGAAGTGGGAGGGCTTTTTACCTCAAAACTATTCATCTAATTTTTTTCATTACTTGTCAAAATTCTAACATCAAAAATATACTAAAATCACCCAAAGTCTAAGGTGGTAGCTCGATGTTACCTGACTTTTTAATAAAAAGTTAAACCATTCAGTCATACGGGCACTCTCTAATGATTTTGTGTTTAGTGTATTCTAAAACACAGATGGAAAACATCTGGCCCTCAGCTTAATTTCATCCAATTCACAAGGCAAATATCAAAGCTGAATCCTCATTTATGCTTATGGTGGGGAAAATGTGTCCTAATTTGAAAAGTATTTGGTGGCAATTTCCTAAAGTCTGCATAAGGTACCACGAAAGCTTATTTCTCTTATTTCTGTCTTTGTGAGTTTTATTCTTACATTCTGTATTCTGTTTTCTTTTTTTTTTTTTTAAAGATTTTATTTATTTATTCGACAGAGATAGAGACAGCCAGCGAGAGAGGAAACACAAGCAGGGGGAGTGGGAGAGGAAGAAGCAGGCTTCCAGCAGAAGAGCCTGATGTGGGGCTCGATCCCATAACGCTGGGATCACGCCCTGAGCTGAAGGCAGACGCTTAACCGCTGTGCCACCCAGGCGCCCCAATGTATTCTGTTTTCTTTTTCCATTCTGTACGCCTCTTGACTTGTGGAGGTCATCGTCTTCTATATAGCCGTGTTCATCTCTAGCATGAAAATTCAGTTTATGTCATGTGTCTCTCTTCCTTTGCTCCAAGTATTTACACCCATTATTTGACTTTGCTCCCTATAATGCAGAACTTGACAGGATTCTAAACTGTAGTTCTCTTAAATCTGTTGTATTTTTAATAGACATTTGCATTCCTTGGCCTGAATTTTACACGTAAGTGAATTAAATTTATAGTTCTATTTGTAGATTCATGTTTTATTTATGTAGTACATGTCTGATGTTTACTGTGGCTTTGCGAACATCAGTGGGAAAATTATTTTCATCACAGTTGAAAGTAAAATTGTAAAATATGATAGTGGATTATGGTTTGAAGTAATCCCAGGTTGGATAGATTTTAATTAGTAAAAAGCATACAAAAGAAATAGATTACCTAAATCTGTAAACATCGCCCTTTATTTATCGAGCTAAAGTTTTAATGAAGGGGATGTGAACTAAGTTCTATAAGCATTTAGCTATTTATATGTTTATATTCCTTATTGAGGTCATTATATTTGATGGAGACTTCTTTTTCTTTCAAAGCCGTGATTCTTTTTTGATCCTTGATGAAGTCCATATCATTTCTTGCTACTACAGCAGTAACTGCCAAGAGAGTCATTGTGGTAACAGGTTTTGCGCTGAGCCTGGGTTTGGAGTAGAAAGCCGCTCAGTTGTTTTCTAAGGAAAAAGTACTCCCGTCATCAGTCACGATTCAGGCTTGTCAGTGGCAAGCCTGTGTGCCCTGAGCTGCCAGCGGCTGGAAGTGGTGGGGCTGTAGCTGCCCCCTTGCTTCTGAAGCAGGGAGAGCTAGAAGTAGGGGGAAGGGAAACAGCCACAGGGAGTAACAGGACCGTGGGCAATAACAGACATGTGGACTACCCTGTTTTGAAAGGCTTTATTTCTAAAGGCGCTGAAATAGGGCAATTGCATAGAAGCTGAGAGTTGCATCTTTTTATTTATTTATTTTTTAACCAAAGGTGAGTATAAGTAGGCTGCAGGGAAGATGGGAGCCTTGGTTGAGGACATGAGGACTTCGATGATCTTTACGGTCACTTGCAAAGCTGAAAAGCTTCAGATCTAAAATCTGTAAGTCAAAAAATCCAAATACATTTGATTACGGCTACTAAAAATGCAACAGTACTATGAATATTTCTGGCATTCTGACATCTGATTTCAGAAATTCAGTTTTTGAAGATAGAGTTTATTCTTAAAGGGTTAAAGGTATTAAAGGGAAGCAAGGGTGATTTCGAGTAAATCAGCCTCTATGCAACTAATATCAGAAGTTAGTCCCATGACCTTAGCATCGGCTTTGTTTGTTTGTTTAAGATTTTCTTGATTTATTTGAGAGAGAGCGCGCGAACATGAGCACGAATGAGAGAGCGGCAGAGGGGGAAGGAGAGAGAATCTCAAGTAGACTGTGGGCTGAGCGCAGACCCCGACTCGGAACTCTAGCAGGGCTGGAGGTGGGGCTCGATCTCACCACCCAAGATCCTGACCTGAGGTGACATCAAGAGTCTGAGGCTTAACCAGCTGAGCCCCCCAGGCGCCCCTAACATTGGCTTTTCGAGATAACACTTCTGGGCAGTCAGTGTTTGTAAGTGCTACATTATTGGCACATTCCCAAGTGCTGTTTCTGTGTATGGAAATTTCACAGTAAAATGACAGAATTCAAAAGTATAGGTAACTTTTCAATAATTAAGTAGATGTAAGTATTTAGATTTGTAAGCTTTGGCCTAGTTAAGTTTAAGGAAACTGTGTTTGCCCCACACCCTCAGAGTCAGTTAAGATAATATGTACAATTAAGAATATGGGAGGGACAAAAACAAAAGAAAAGAATACATGAGGGGCACCTGGGTGTCTCAGCAGTTAAGCGTCTGACTCTTGATTTTCAGGGTTGTGAGGTCAAGCTCCAGGTTGGCCTCCAGCTTGGCATAGAACCTGCCTAAGATTCTCTCTCTCCCGCTGCTTCAGCCCCTAACCCCCTCCCTCCCTTCCTCTCAAAAAAAAAAAAAAAAAAAAAAAAAAAATTTAAGAACCCCCCCCCCCCCTCCCCCCAAAAAAAAAAAAAAAAAAAAGAATTATTTGACGTCTACAAGATAAGGTACAATGATGATTCAAAGATGAACACAATCTTTCGAAGAGCTCAGAGTAGTAAAAAAGGTAAGACTTATACAAAAATGAATGTAATACAAGGCCTAATTCATGCTGAAAGTGGCCAAGCTACCAAATTTCTATGAAAACATAAAGGAAAGAGAAATTACTTCAGGCAAAACAATGATAAAATATTTTATGCCATAAACGAGTATTATGCTTTCAGAAACAATGCATAAATTGCATCTGCAGCCTTCAGAACCCAACTAGGTTTTAACACGGGAGCTGAGAGTTCAAGTCAGCCCTGACCCCAGACCTGCAGCATTGGCAGCACTTGGGAACTTGGAAATGCAAACCCTTGGGTCCAGTTCCAAGTCACTAAATCAGAAACTCTGGGAGTGCAGCCCAGCAATCTGCGTTTTCATAAGTCCTCCAGGTGATTCTGATCCACACTAAAGTTTGAGAACCACTAGCTTAGAAAACTTCATATTTAATCATAAGATTAACCTACGGAAAATAAACAAATTCTAGCCGAAAACATTTCTCACAAGCTACTCTGGGGAAATGGAGAATGGATAAACGACTTGGCTAAAATCCCTCACCCAACTGAGAAACTCAGCTGAGAATCTTCCAGCTCCATGAGAAGACAAGAGTAGTCTTAAAGAGTGATTCTTACATGCATGTTACATAGTTATGTAGACAATTTTCCTTTTATAGTATTTAATATAGATAGAGTTTTGAATCACAAATGATATATTTTATATGTTAGTGGAATTTTCCTCAGAACGTGGAATAGTGACTTTTAGCAACATTTGTTTTCTTAAAAGGAATACTCGGCTACCCGAGCAGTTTGGGTTTTTAGTGTCATTGGATGATGAATAGCCCACTCTCTTCGGGCACGTGTAAACTCCGCCACCGCGAGTGAAAACCGCGTGCACCCTCCACGCTGCAGAAATGCAGGGATGGCCCAGGTTGCTTCGAACTTATTTTCTGTTGAAATAGCTTTTTAAAACTACAGACAGGGAATGGCAGAACCCTAGGGTAGAGCCAAACTTAGGTGGTTGTAGGTAGGTATTGATCTAAACCCGGAGTCTTTGCGTCCCCTGGCTGTTACTGCAATCCTCATTCGCCCAGCGCTCTGCTCCGTGAAGTCTTTCTTGCTCACTGTGCATCTCAGGGCTTTTCTCAAACCAGAATATGATTTTGAAAAATTTCTTTGAAAAACAGTTTCTTTCTGACCTTTCGAACTATAGAAAGCTAGGAATTACCGGTACCAGGGAAGCTTATAACATAAATGAGAATACTCCAAAATTGTTCCCAGTAAATCTCTCTGCACCTCCAAGTCTAGGCAATGCAAGCATCACTGATTTGGGTTCTTTAGGACGACCCTCCTGAATGACACCAAGAACCTAGGGTGCTGACTCTGACATATTCCCAAGGAGTTCCCCCAGAACCCTGAATGATCAAGGGAGCTGTCCCTGACCAGGTAACTCACCCCAACCAGAATTTATAGAAACAGAATTTAACACGTTGAGTTTGGAGGAGACTTTTAAAATCATCCAATCTGATCCTCTCATTTAACAGGAGAAAACTGAGGGCGTGCTTGATCAACTCATCTGTCATTATCCATGACATATCAAATATTAACACTCAATCGAAACCCAGCAGCCTAGAAAAGGGAGAGACAGTTGGGGATCATGAAGAGTGGGAGAAGACTCAGGGAAGTAACATCAGGCCGAACCTTTGGCCCCGAGCTGGCAAAGGACTGGCTCACAACTTTTTGTGTGTATGAAAATTACCCGGGATACTTATTTAAATGCCCATTCCCAGGGCTACATTTCTAGACCTTCTGATTGATTTGGTCTAGGGGTGAGGCCCAGGAAGCTTCATATAACCATCACCCCAGGGGATCTAAGACAGGTGGTGAGAAGACCTCCATTAGAGAAACACTTCCTGACCAAAAATCTTCTAACGGTTGGGGCAAGTTCTGAGGATTTTGACAATGGCAAGTGATCAGGTAATAAATCCATAACGAATTTTACTTTTTAAAAAAATCAAAGCTCATGTGCTCAGACCTGAGACACAAATATCCCAGAATCTTAAAGAGGAGAGGTGATTTACAAGCTTTATCTTATTTACCCAGCTCTGTGCCAAATACTGTAGAAGTCATGATCCTTTCCCTGTCAAAATGTTTTTTTGTTTTATTGTTAAGTAAACTCTAGCCCCATTGTGGGCCTCAAACTCACAACCCTGAGATCAAGAGTCGTATGCTTTATCAACTCAGCCAGCCAGGTGCTCCTTTCCCTGTCAAAATGTAAGAATGGAGACACTAAATGGTCACTTGGGTTTGCTAAATTCTCGACTAAAGTTGATTAGATTCTGAAATGAAATCAGGAAAGTTGAAGTAATCAGCTATGTTCTACGTCTCTCATTCTGGGCTCGTATCTTTTGGTGAAAACTCAGAATCAATCAGTTACTGAGTTTTATAATTGAAATGATCCCAAGAGTTCACCACCTAAAAGCTTATCATTGTACAGATGAGGTAACCAAGCCATCAAAGGAAGAGAAATGCTCCCAGCCATAGTCAGCAGCCCAGGGCTCCCTGACATGCCTCATGTCTGTATTCCCATTGGTCTCATAGCCTATAATGATTTACAACTAGGTAGTCTTATATACAAGATTAGAGAATTTTTCTACTCTAATGTCTATAGGTAAACACCTAGCGAATACATTAGATGTTTCCAAGAACCTTTATTTATTTTATTTAACAGCATAGAGCTCTTAAAGGAAAATGTAATATAAATATTTCAGATCACTTTTAGAAGCGCAGACACTCTTTGAAAGTTATTTCTTCTTCAACAAAATTTATGGAATGCCTTTTGTGCGCCGGTTACTAGTTTGGACATTGAGGACGTAGTAGTGAACAAAATTCCAGCTTGCATTCCAGTGAAACTACAGTACTGTAGTTCCTAGCCTCTTCCCTGATGTCTTACCTCTTTATCATCCCATTCACATGCAGGTTCCACAGTACTTACTACACGTTTCCAGATGCCAAAGTCTATGTGTATCCACCATGCAAAAGTCATACAAGGTCTCTGTTCTTGTGAAGCCTACAGTCTGGTAGGGGATGCAGAAAGTTAACAGAAGTGTCTAGAAGCACCAGGGGAGCAGGGACTATTCACTACTGCTTACCAGAGCCTGGTAAGTGCTTGGTGCATAGCATATACTCAATAAATATTTTTGTTGTTGACTGTAATGTAGTATGATAAGTATGGTCAGTAAGGTGAGGGTGCCCTAGGTTTAATACTATCCCTTCCCGGCAGTATCTGGCAGAAGTGTGTTAGGGGTATAGACTGGGTTCCTTTCTACCTTTACCTGCTTGGGTGAAGGGTGAGGGGACAGTCCTAGGAAGCTGCTAACTGAGTGCTTCTTCCCCTCCCCGGATTCTGGAGCTGCTGGCTTCTCTGAGGCAATCTCAACTTCCCAATGTCTCAATAGTCATTTCCTTGTATTCCCTAAGTCTCATTGCTCCAGCTTTTAAAGGCATTCTCCCTACCACAACCTTGCTGGCTATTGTTATCAAAATTTAAGTTTATTTAGATTATGTTATGTCACTATTCAAAGGGAAAAAAAAGGTCACAAGGGCAGGGGATGGAAGAAGCCAGAGCTGCAGAGAGAAGGAGAGCCTCTCAGATTGAAAAGGGCAGTGTGGGGGCGCCTGGGTGGCACAGCGGTTAAGCGCCGGCCTTCGGCTCAGGGCGTGATCCCGGCATTGTGGGATCGAGCCCCACGTCAGGCTCCTCTGCTGTGAGCCTGCTTCTCCCTCTCTCCCACTCCCCCTGCTTATGTTCCCTCTCTCGCTGGCTGTCTCTATCTCTGTCAAATAAATAAATAAAATCTTAAAAAAAAAAAAAAAAAAGAAAGGGCAGTGTGTGTGTGTGTGTGTGTGTGTGTGTGTGTGTGTGAGAGAGAGAGAGAGAGAGAGAGAGAGAGAGAGATGGAGGATTCATGGATCTAGGGATGCGGAAGGACCATACCTCAGCAGGAACATGCCTGGTGCTAATAAAAAGCCTAGATTCAGTGCACTTGGCATCAGTCTTGGCAAAGGCTCCTATATATTAGTTACCTTTTTTGCATAACAAATACCACAGATTTAAAGGCTTAAAACAAGGCACATTTATTATCTCACAGAGTCTGTGCACCAGGAGTCTAGGCCGTGCTCCGCTGCAGCCGTTGCTTCAGGGTCTCCGTAAGGCTGCAGTCAAGGTGTTGGCCAGGGCAGGGGGCTCATCTGAGGGCTTGACCAGTGAAGGATCTGCTTCCAAACTTCAGTGATTATTAGCAGATTCAGTTCTCTGCAGGTTGTTGGACTGAGGGCTTCAGTTCTTTGCAGGCTGTTGCTTGGGGACCACCCTCAGGTTCTTGATGCATGGGTCTCTCCAACATAGCCACATGCTTCATCAAAACATGGAAGTAAGGAAGGCAATAGGGTCTGCTAGCAAGATGAAAGTGAATCTTTTGTAATTTACTCATGGAAGTGACAGCCTATCAACATTCTATTCACTTGAAGAAAGTAATTCAAGAGAAGAAGATTAAACAAGAATTTAAATACCAGGAGGCAGAAATGATTGGGGGGCATTTTAGAGGATGCCTGTCACGACCTTTGACACAGCTTGTCAAAAATAATAATAATGACATCACATACACAGATCATAAAGACTAAGACAAATTGTTTCTCAGCATCAGCCATGATGCTTCCTCACTGGTAAGAGACTGCCAGTTGTCCCCCAGTACCCATCTTTCCTTTCTTCCTTTTACTAATAGTAATACCCAAGGGTTTTTTGTTTTTGCTTTTGTTTTGAAGATTTATTCTCTTTTGGGTGTAGGTGCTGTGGGTGGCACAGAGTACAGAGATTTGGAATGAGGCTTTGTGATTTTTTAAAGTCAAGTCTACCCCCAGCATGGGGCTCAAACGTATGACCCCAAGATCGAGAGTCACATGTTCTACCAACTGAGTCAGCCAGGCACTCCAGTAATCCCCAGCTTATAAGGAGGCAAATGGCTGTCCATCTAGAGACTACATTTCCTAACCTCCCTCGTAGGCCAGTTTGGCCATATGACTAAGTTCCTATGAATGGGATGTGAACCTCAGTGATGTATGCCACCTCTGGGTAGCATCCTTAAAGTTGCCTGGGCTCCCCTCCCACTTTTTCTCCTTTCTGAGGCTCGAATGCAGGCATAGTAGTAGACATCCAGCTCAATCATGAGGATGAGGATGACACCCAGGAAGATGGCAAAAAAACAAAACAAACAAACAAAAAACCCAAAACAAAAGGAATCAGGGTCTCAGGACCATCACCTGAAGCAGAGCAGCCCAACTCCCTGGGGCTGCCTGCCAGCGGGACTTGTATATAACAGGAACGGAACTCTGCTTGTTGAAGTCAGTGTTATTTGGTGAGTGTTAGAGTAACTAAACCACTATTCTGATGGTGGATCACACAGTGCTTCTAGAGGCAGTGTTTAGCTGTGCTCCTGCTGACTCTGCCTGTGGCAGCTGTGAATTACATTCCTCTAAAAGATGTCACATGGTGTCACCTTTCCAGCTCCTCCTAGTCTATGTCTGCTGGAGTCCTTAAAATGAGTTCTCAACCCGCAAAGGTACCCTCTTAGGATGCTGCTATGGGAAATTCCATCACTGCTTCCCAGCTTTGCCCATGCTCAGGTACCCAGAGGACTTCATTCATTCAGTTATTCCTTTATTTCACTGTTCAGAGGCTCTTCTCATGTGGCAGTCACTGTTTTAGGCACTGGGGAGGCCACAGTGAGCAGGACAGGCAAACTTGATGTTTTCAGAAGGCCAGCATGCTAGTGGGGTAGTATTTACACAATAAACAAGATGATTTCAGGGAATTATAAATCAAAACAACGATATTTATCTGTGTTTGCTGTACAAGATCCCACAGGCAAACTGAGTTTCAGCCACATTGCTGGATATCCATGGTTTCCGTTGTAGCCAGCCTCACAGAT
Organism: Ursus maritimus; assembly: GCF_017311325.1. Lineage (NCBI taxonomy): Eukaryota > Metazoa > Chordata > Mammalia > Carnivora > Ursidae > Ursus > Ursus maritimus. Next base: position 59,762,370 of record NW_024423343.1, on the reverse strand, counting down.
GGCCCCCAGTGACCCTTGTCTCTTACATGCTTCAGACTGAAGGAGACACATTATTTCCACCCACATGCCCTTGCTGAGAATTAGTCACACCTAGATGCATGGGGAATGGGAAATACAGAAACATACACGGACACTTGTTGAACACTAACAATGTTCTGCCAACACACTCATCATAAAAATCCAAATAAATAAAAACCATGTAAGTTAGAAAATAAAAGAGCTACTTTATCCTCATCCCATATACATAACTACTATTAACATTTTGGTTCATTCATTCAACCAACACATCTTTATTGATCTCCTGCAGTGTGCCCAGCCCTGTTCTAGATGCAGAATATGGTTCTTAACCTCATGTGGCTTCCAGTGTGTGTGTGTGTGTGTGTGTGTGTGTGTGTGTGTGTGTGTGTGTGTGTCTTGGGTTTGTAAACCACCTCTACCATACCTTCCTATGTGATTTTAGGTAAACCACTTAATTCCTGAAGACTCAATTTCCTCAGTTGCAAAATGGGCATAATAATAGTACCTAATTGATAGGGGATTAAATTCAGTAATATACATTAAATAATTTAGAGCAAGCACTCAATAACAAAATCTGCTACTATTGCTATAGGCATAATATAAATATTTGCTTTTATATAAATAGCACTGTTCTACTTATATGCAACTTCTAGGGTCTACTTCTTGAACCCTTAAAGTAATGTTCCTTTTTCCATTTCAAAATAGAAGATGAAGTTCATCTTTTTAACTGCTTTATGGTAGTCTGTCTTCCGTATTTATACTCGTGTATTGGGTTGAGAGATCGATGAACATGGGCTCCATGAATGGGCATTTTTTTCAGTTTTCTTATTAAGTCTTTTATTTTAATTCCAGCATAGTTGACATACAGTGTTATATTAGTTTCAGGTGTACAATACAGTGATTCAACAATTCTGTGCATTAGGAGTAACCCATGCTCAAGTATTTCAGGGTAAAGTGTTACGATATCTGCAACTTACTTTCAAAACTTTGTGCCAAAAATATATATGTGGGCTCTATCTACATCTCATCTATCAGAAGAGAGAGATAAAGCAAATGTAACACTATGTTAAGAAGCACTGACTCTAAGTTAAACGCATACATGTGTTTATTGTTATAATCTTTCAATTTTTCTTTTCTTTTTCTCATCATAAGTGTACTCTTTAATCTATAATATTCCTTCGTGGGTGTCTATATCTATACACACACATATATGTATATATATACATGTATATGTATACGTACATGTAAGTGTGTGTGTGTGTGTGTGTGTGTGTGTGTGTACATACCTTCTTCTTCGTTAATTTATCTCTCAATGAACATTTGGGCTACATCCATAATTTGGCTATTGTAAATAATGCTGTAATAAACATAAGGGTACATGTATCCCTTTGAATTTGTGTTTTTGTATTTTTTTGGGTAAATAGCCAGCAGTGTGATTGCTGGATCATGTGGCATTTCTATTTTTAACTTTTTGAGGAACCTCCATACTATCTTCCACAGTGGTTGCACCAGTTTGCATTCCCACCAGCAGTGCAAGAAGTTCCTTTTTCTCCACATCCTCACCAGCACTTGTTTCTAGTGTTTTTTATTTTAGCCATTCGGACAGGTATAAGGTGATATCTCATTATAGTTTTGGTTTGTATTTCCCTGATGATGGGTGATGTTGAGCATCTTTTCATGTGCCTGTTGGCCATCTGGATGTCTTCTTTGAAGAAATGTCTGTTCCTGTCTTCTGCCCATTTTTTAATTGCATTATTTCTGGTTTTTTGTGTGTGTTGAGTAAGTTCTTTATATATTTTGGATACTAACCCTTTATCATATATGTCATTTACAAATACCTTCTCCCATTCCATAGGCTGTCTCTTAGTTTTGTTGATTGCTTCCTTTGCTGTGCAGAAGCTTATTTTGATGTAGTCCCAATAGTTTATTTTTGCTTTTGTTTCCCCTGCCTCAGGAGACAGATCTAGAACAATGTTGCTATGACCGTTGTCAGAGAAATTACTGCCTGTGTTCTCTTCTAGGATTTTTATGATTTCAGGGCTGACATTTAGGTCCTTAACCCATTTTGAGTTTATTTTTGTGTATGGTATAAGAAAGTGGTCCAGTTTCATTCTTTTGCATGTAGCTGTCCAGTGTTCCCAACACCATTTGTGAAGAGACCATCTTTTTCCCATTGAATATTCTTTCCTCATGAATGGGCATTTTATGCAAATTTATTAATGTACTTATTTTCCTACAGAGTAAATTCAAAATTTAGTTAAATTCTGAAAGGATTCGTAATCCAAAAATAGATCTGTGACTTAAATGGGTCAATCCTTGACTTGATCACGTGATTTCACCTTTTAGAGCTCCAGTCTCTCCATCTATGTGTTCAATTAAATCACTCCTCTCTCTTTCCTAGAAAAGTGAAAGCTGTCTAGAAAACACAGACAAAAACAGAAACATAGAACCAAAACCAACACTACCACTAAGTTTAAACTTAATGGTTCCATTTTACTTCCAACTCCTCAGTGGAGCAGGACTAAATAACAGTGTCTACACTTGAGTTCAGTTAAACAAGTACCTTCCCACCAGGCTTTAAAAATTTGAGTGTCTTTACTATTTCTTCATCAGGTTTATTTCTTTTTCTCTGTAGACCGTGTCCTTATTTATATTTTCCTCCCTTCACATCTATTGTAAAGCACCAGTCTTGGGAAGACACATATGCTCCATTAAACACTTGAAGAGCACCCTTTAAATTTGCTTTCATCCCTATGATTTAATGTCATGATCTAGATAGTATAAAATTGTGATTTGAAAAAATGTGTGCTTGAATACCAGTGATATCTTAAACTGCCACAGATAAGACCTTTAAGGGGAAAAATACAACTGCCTGTTTTGATTTTGAGAGATTTTAGTTCTGAGATACACACGGAAGTGCAAAGACCATGGATGATTATAGGCAAATTACTTCACTTCTCTGAGATTAGTTTCCCCATCTATAAATGGGAGGGAAAGTAGGGTTTTCCAAATGTAATTCCTTAGAATTCCTGGTCCTAAGGCCCAGGAAGCCAGCCTACTACGAGTCAGACTGGCAGGAAGTCAGAATGCTAATCGCAAGCAAAATTCCAGGAAAGCGGACAGGAGCCCTTAGAACCAGCAGCCTAAGTGACCAGGACTGGATTAATAACTGATAGCTCCCCTAATTTTTGTCACTGCTTCCAAGTTAGGACCAACCAGAAAAAGCTAGATGTGCACCCTAACCAATCACACAGGGTCCCCCGCTTCTAGTGGGCCCACCTACGGCATTCCCAGGCCAGCAGCCTCTAATCAGAGCAAACTCATACGGGTATTCATTCATTCATTCCATAAGTATTTTTTAAGTGTCAACAGTGGGTTGTACCCTGTGATCCCCTCAGGAGATGTGAGGTGAGCAAAATTAACACTGTTCTTGTTCTCGTGACATGTAAGCCCCACTAGGGAGGCAGACATTTAAAAGTAATCCCACAAATATATAACTGCAAGTTCTATAATCTTCTGAGAGTCACACAGCAATGGTAACAAGTGGGCGACACAGGAGGCTGGCCCAGTCCACAGAATGAGAGACTTCCCTGAAAAAAACAGACGTGTAGGCTAATAACTCAGAGATGAATCAAAAGGCAGGTAACTAAACTAGGAGGTTGCTAAGTGTGTTAATTGAACCACTGGTAGCACAAGGATGTATTCTCATGGTCGTTATTATGCATTTATTTTACAGTTTGGTGTGATTTGTGACAAGTGATATTGCTTTTCCATATGTGTTAGCAGGTCAGATTTTCTTGTAAACAAAATATTTTTAAATCTAACAAGTTGTCAATTTAAAGAAATTTGGTAAGTTAAATACTAGGCTAGGCCTTACCCAAGAAAGACAAATATCAGGTAGGTGACGTGTGGCGACCTGAAGCTTAGAATACACTGAACTTGGTGTGTTGGGGGATGGGGTAGGGAGGGGAGTCACGGGCAGTAAAGGGAGCATCCCGGTGCCACAGCCCTGACGGGGAAGTTGGCGGGAGGGCGGTCTGGGAAACAGAAAGGTAGCCAATATGGCTTGAGCTGAAACAAGAGGGAATGGCTTGTAGTGTGCTAGGGGAGGCCAGCAGGGCCCTGGGGTTCAGGGACTCCAGTTCAGAACCGAAACCTCCAAAACTAAACATGGGCAATTGTTCTTTTTCCCCTTAAATATTGTACCTGCAGCAGGTGAGTACGAAACCACTGGTATTTGAATAGTACCCTTGTAACAGAACAAATTCAGACTACACAGATAGCGATATTGACATTTCAGAGTCTGAGAGCTAATATTCAGTGGGAAATGGTGTTGTTTAACATGTTTTAATTATCCTAATAGCAATGGGACGTCCCGGAAGAATTTGGGAGAGTGATAAAATCCAGTTTGCAAGGTCTTTAAAAAAGAATTTCTATCAATATAATTCATGCATTTGAAAAAAGTTGTACAGAAGAGCTAATAGTATGGGGGGCTGGGGGCTCAGTTGTTTAAGTATCTGACTTTGGCTCAAGTCATGATCTTGGGGTCCTGAGATCAAGCTCCACATTGGGCTCCTTCCTCTGTGCTCTTACTCTCTCATTGTTCCTCAAATAAATAAATTTAAAAATCTTAAAAATAAAAAAAGTAGAGCTTATAGTAATAATAAGTAATATTTTTTGCTCTCCAACCTCTTTCCCACCCCCCGAAGCCACCACTTTACCTTCCATTTTTATTCTTCAGACAGTTTTCTTATCTCTATATATGACTATACATGCTTATCTCTCTATTTCTGGATTTATGGAGTTCAGACAGTGTACTGGACACATCATGTGTGCTTGCTTCGATTTCTTTAGGCTCACCTTTCTCCCAGTCTCGCAGCTCGCCCTGCCCAGGCCAGCCCAGCCCTGACAACTAAGACTGACCTTCTGGTTCCACTGCAGGAGGCCATCAGGCCCGGTGCCCAGACCTGCCTTCCCCAGTGGGACCAAAGGGGTCCGGTGATTCAACCTGCAAGGGGGTGGGCGTGGTTAATCTCCTGGCAGCACATTTGACCAACGGAAGACAGAAAACAAAGGGAGGTTACAGTTATGCTTTCTCTTCTTTTCTCCCTCTGACGGATTGTTCCAGGCACGAATTTCCATACGTTCTGTCGAAAGAGGTCCTTTGTGACTGAGTGGTCACCTGCTGAGGAACCAGCTACATTTGTTTGAGGTCCTTTATGAAGCAATGGCCAGCGCAGTAATTCAACACCTTGTATTTGTTGCCAGTCCTTTCCTGATTCTCTTCCCGTTTCCTTAAGGCTTGCAGAGCTGGGATGGCACATCCTAATAAAGCACACCCTTAAGCTTTGCCTCAGGCTATTTTCTAGGAAAATTAGGCTAAGACAGATATTGCCAATCTTATCTACTGATTTACAGCTAGGACTTAACACCATCACTCACGTCTTTCTCCTATGTTCCTATAGTCAACTCATTGTTCTTAGTTGTATTAGCTATGCTTGTAACTTTCAGCTTCGTGCTTGTAACTTTACTTCTTTTTGCAACCACCAGAGATAGGATCTCTTGTCTCTGGTATTTGGCAGAATGAAGACACTGGTATCCCTTTCCTTCTTTCACTTCCCCCCTTCCATTCCAGACTTCTGCATCATACTTTCACATGCTTCAGGTCGACAGCATTTACATCCTGTTCTCTAATCGTGATCGCGGTCATGAGCACTCCATGAGCGCACACACTCACGTCGTGTCTTTCCACAATGTCAGCTTTATTCAGTCATAAAGCAAAGTGAAATCACAACTATAAGCAGGTTCAGGATTCCAAACTCAAGGACAATTCACCGTGGGATTAAACTTGGCTTCTTACACAGCACACAGAGCAGGACAGTAGACAAGCCACCCGACAAACGAGCTAACACAAGGGTACAGAAAGTTAAGGAACCAAACTTGAAGTCCGCCTGGGGGCACGCAGTTGAGATAAGGCCTCAGTCTGGTCCGGGTCAGCTCTTGGCACTGACTGCTTCCGATGTTCAAGCGGTGACGGATCTCGGTTCTGTTCGGAGATCCAGGGGGCAGAGCCTTCGGCAGCAGTTGCCTTTTTTAAGTGGTCAGACATAGAGGGGTCATGCCTGAAGAGTCTGACAGCTTGCTGCCAAAATCCTTCCCTTTTTAGGGGCACCTGGGTGGCTCAGTCGGTCAAGTGTCTGCCTTCGGCTCAGGTCATGATCTCAGGGTCCTGGGATTGAGCCCTGTGTTGGGCTCTCCACTCAGTGGCGAGTCTGCTTCTCCCTCTCCCTCTGTGATCGCCCTTGCTTTCTCTCTCAAATAAATAAATAAAATCTTTAAAAAATAAATTAGTTAAAATTTTAAAAAATCCTTCCCTCTTTAAAGGGATGTAATCAGTTTGGGGTCTCTGCAGACCTCCTCTGGTTCTACTCCTTATCAGTTCCGGGGTGTCAGCTGACGTTGTCCCGGCGAGATCTCCTAGCTGAAGTACCTTGACTGCTTGCATCCTTGCTTGACACAGGCTCCTGCTTGACACAAGAGACTCCATTTTGCTCTCTACAATCGTCTTCTGTTATTTTCCTAAGTGCCGGGTCTAAATTTGAAGCTCAATGTACACTGCATATACTATGATGACCAGCCATTGAAAAATAAATGTTCGCTGAGAGTTTGCTGTATTTTAGGTGCTGTTCTCTAGGCTGTAGGGATAAAACCATGAACAAAACAGAAAAATCCTCGCCCTTGTGGAGCTCTCACTTCAATAGAGAGACAAAGTATAAACAAGATAAATATGTAAAATATATAGTTAATGGGTAAGAACTAAGAAGATAAAATATATAGGTAATGGGCAAGAACTAAGAAGAAAATAAAGGAAGGAGAGAGAACAGGAAGAATCAGGCTAAAAGGCTGAAATTTTAGGTAGGCTGGGCAGGGAAGGCTGCACTCAGAAGGTAACCTTACTTAAATGAGGGAGAAAGACAAATGGCCATCTGGGCAAAGGGAACAGCATTCAAAGCAAAAGGAACAGCATGTACAAGGTACTAAGGCTGGAGTGCGCAATGCTGGGATGATAGCAAGGAAGCTCATGTGGCTGGAGCAGATTGATCATGGGGGAGGTGTTGAGGAGAATAAAGAGAAGAATTAGGGAACAGATTGTATAGGGCCATGTTAAGTCCTAGTGAGGACACTGGCTTTTGCTGTAGGAGAGATGGGACACCTTGAGAGGGTTTTGAGCAGCAGAGTGACAGGATCTAATATGCTTTTTGACAGGATCACTCTGGATATTGTGTTGAGAAGAGACTGAAGGCGGGCAAGGAGGAAGCAGGAAAACTAGTTAAGAAACAGTTGAAATAATCTAAGCAAGAGATTGTGGCTTGAAATAGAGTGGGAGCAGTGAAACAGATGAGACATGGTCAGAATCTGAACATGCATTGAAGTAGAACCAACATAATCGGTGAGTGGTTGGATGTGGGAGAAAAACAATGGAGTTAAAGAATGACTGTATGGTTTTGGACCCCAGCATCCGGAAGAGTGGAGTTATCCCCTAACAAGATGAGGAAGACGGTGAGAAGAGCAGGCTTCAAGGGAAAAGATCAGGGACCCAACTGTAACTGGTTTGGGCTGCTGTTTTCATTCTCTATTACTGCATAACAAATCACCCCAAAACTTAGTGGCTTAAAACAACAATAATTAATTGCCATGGCTCATGGTTTCTGTGGGTCAGGATTCAGATAGGGTTCAGCTGAACAGTTCTTATTTAAGGTTTCTCATTGAAACTATTGTCGTTTTAGCACTGAAAGTCCTGGTTCCTGGGGCACCCGTTCCAAGGATACACAAAATCGTGAGTTTCAGTGATGGGTGCTAAATTTGGGCAGGGGGTGGGGGGAGTACAAAACCCATACAGTGGCCAAAAAATAGGGATTGAAGGCAGCACTGTTTTTAGTGCCAAATGAATATAGTGTAAACTCCCTGCCCAAAGCAGTCACTATCACTGAGTTTTCCCCTGACCACTGATGTTGGCGACATGATTTTCAGTTCACAATAATGGATCACCTGTTACCTCCTCTCAAGTGATATGAGTTAAGTTTACGATTCAAGTGCATGGTGATCCTGTCATTAACAGCCAGGTTTGACTCGGCCTGCGGATTAACTGTTGTGCTTTGTATTCAGATTACTTCGGCCACCTTGGATCATCAGGATAGATCCCCACCCAAAATTTGGTTCAGAGGTTGAGACTGATGCACACACCAAGAGGCTGTGGAAAAGTGAATTTATTTACATCCTCGAAGTCTCTGGGGGAGGGCAGGACAGCCATCTCCCACAGGCCCAGGAGAGAGCAGGGAAAGGAGACAGACCAGCTTGGGGTTTCTGTGGTGAGGGGGTGGGCATGGGAAGAAGGTTCCCAGGGTGGGTACGGGTTGTGTGGTTTGAACCAGCACCAAAAGAGAGAGCAGGCTTTCATAGCAGCTTGCCCAGATGGAGGGCGGAGGGGGGACAGGGAAGGGATGAGGCTTAAAGCTATCGGTAGCCCAATATCAAACGGAGTCAGCCTCCTATTACAGAGATAGCACTAGGTTAATTTTTAACACTGCGAATATTGTGACGATGTTTTTTAAAAGTTCAGTCATGAAAATGGGAACACGTGATATGACAATCATGATCCAGATATCACTGAAAAAAGGCGGCTAAATGTGTTGTTCTATGACAGAAGGAAAGACACGTACAGCTGGACCAGGGAAATAAATAGCCCGAACAGAGCATGTGGAACCATATGCAGAAAATGATTTTAGGTCAGGCACAGCAGAAGAGGAGATTGTGAACACACACGTGGAGACTGACTCTCACAAGCCTGGCATTAGCCAAGGAAGCGCTGCGTTAATCAAACTTTTGTCTCCCAGGGTACCAATGCTCAGTTGAAAATAGCGACCACAGGTTCGTGTGGGCATTCCACATGAATGAACGCACAGTAGTTTATCATTGCTTTGTGGCTCTATGGACCTGAGTACACTTACCTTTATTGATTCCCGGGCTGACACTAAAATGTCCTGTGGGGAAACTTGAGAACAGAGATGTTGGTCTCCGTATTAGGTTGCTGGGCTGCCATAACAAGGTACCACACACCAGGCGGCTTCAAACAACAAAACAGTCTTAGTCCCTCATAGTTCTGGAGACTAGATGTCTGAAATCGAGGTGTCAGCAGGGCCGTGCTCCCTCTGCGGTTCTAGGGAGGAATCTGGTCTCTGCCTGTGCCCAGTTTCCGCGGCCCTGGCAATCCGTGGCATTCCTTGACTTGTAGCCTCCTCAGTCCAGTTTCTGCCTTCGTCTTCCCACGGCCATTTTCCTCCTGTGTCCAAGTTGCCCCCTCCTTAAAGGACACCTGTCATATTAGATCTAGGGCACGCTAATCCAGTAGGACTTCATCTTAACTTGATTGCACCTGCAAAGACCCTATTTTCGGATAAGGTCACATTCACAGGTTTCAGTTGGACACGACTTTTGGGGGCGGGGAGACACTATTCAACCCAGGACAGCCCCTTACAGTGTAGAGCTCATTCTGTTGGATCTTACCTGTGATTGCACTTTCTATAATATATTGAATAACGCATTGGATTACGGCAACGAAAAAATGTTCACCCCCTCTTAGGTATTTTAATTTGAAAAGTGGGGTCTCAAATCATTTTCTTGGTTTCTATGAAGATTTTAATAAAACTGTAGAAAACAGAAAACAAAAGATTGCTGATATCTTGCTCAAATAAAAACTAGACTTTGCTCTCCTATCTGCATATTCAGCAGAGAGTGCAAATGTAAATCCTGGCAAATTCTATTCAGTCTATAAACTTCTAGAATGTAAACTTGATAATAGCAGTCAACATGAATTTACATGTAACTGTATTCAGTTTAACCATGACAAAAAGAAAAAAAACGACATCTTAAAGGCTGCAGGCAGTGCAGAGGAGTATTATCGGAAAAGGAAACAAAGATTTAAAATAACCTACTTATAAGACAGAAAAAAAGCATGTCATTGTTATTTTTATTTTTATTAAATATAGGTAACACCTGTTTAATTAATGCTACTGTATTTATGTTCTTTTAAAATATCTTATGTTTCCGTATCTTAAGAATACATAACAACATGGCCTATAAAATTTAAATATCCAATATAAAGTTTAAAAAGAGATCAAATAAATTGCTATACCCAAGGACAAGAAGGAAATTATAAAATATCGTACATATTATTTATTTAATTAGTCCTGCTATTAATTACTTCTAAATGCCATTGTCAACTAGTCCGGTTACTGTTCATTTATGAACTTATTGTAGCATTTATGTTTATGGCCATATATTGATTTCTAGCCTTCTGCTTTTGCGAGTAAGTTTCCAAATAAAAATTAGAAAGAACTCCATTAGTTTTAGACATCATAATCAATTTTTCTATTTATTTAATGAAATTTAAATCTATAGCCAACTGAAAAAAAAAAAACTACTTTGAAGCCAGCAACCATTTTTTTAATAGGAGGTAGACAATATTTAACATTTTATAAGATGAGGATTAATTGTAACTGAAATAAATATTTCATTATATGATTTAATAAAGTGGGTACTAACTATGTTATTTAATAATGTACACCCAATCTGAAAGAAATCACATGAAAGCTTTATCTGTGGCTTTTATCTAAAGTGTCAAAAAACTCAGTAGTCCCAGGAATCCTGCCATTCACACTGAAAAGAATCCGTGTTATTTACAGTGATTTGCTGTTCAAAATTCTTTCCTTCTAGCTAATGACTTGGCCTTAAGGATGAATATTAAGAAAAGCTAAAAAGATTCGCTGTTTAAATACTTTTAAAAAGCCATTTTGAGCGTTCATTGTTTTTCACCAATCTTCTGTGGACTCTCCCCCAAGAGCGCTCTGTGTTCCTGACAGTAGCCTGGGGGTGGAAGAAGCCAGGTCTTTCCACAGAGACTATCCTCGTCACTCCCATCACCCACTCTACAAAGTTTCACAGGTGAAAACGTTTCAACGTTTCAAAATACCTATTTCTAATGCTGCTTCTACCTTAACTGAAATATACGTAGAACAGAGAAAGATAGGAAATCCAACATGTTGATGATGTCTCCACTCATGTGAAAAGGAACTGCCCTTTGGCTTGGCCCAGGAGGTATTTGCACCTTGGGGCCACCTCTGAGCTTTGAGATGGGTGAGAGGTATGCCTTTCTTTTGTAAAGTGAGAGCAGAAGCAGAAACATTTTAGGAAAGAGTTCATACAGATGTTGTGGACCCAGCGGCTGATTCCCTTAAATTCTTTTCTTCTTGGAAAACAACCATAGTTTGAAGACCACTGGTGTAGGAGAGGGAGAGCAGATGGACTAAGGACATACGGCCTGGTGGTGGGGCAGCACTGACAACCCCCTGGGGGTTAACAGTAATGAATTTAAAATGAAACTAGTCATGTGTTTTCCATTAGCCACAGTCTGCTGGACTAATACAGGCACGAAGAAGGAAGAGAACTGGATTTCACCAGGGTTATGGATTTAACCAAGCATGTAGTTTTGAGAATCTAAAGATATGATACAGTGGTCAACAGGAAAAACACAGAGAGAGAGAAAGGAAGGAAATGTAATCATAGTGCACTATTAGATTCTGCGGTAACACATCTTTATACAGATTTTAGCTCCTGACACATTATACTCTCTAGGACCCACCAGTCTGTCTAGTGGTCACCTCTCCAACCCCGTTCTCCTTGTTGTGGATCTAGACCTTTTTTGTTCTCTATTATCTTGCTAAGGGTTTTGAGGGAAAGAGGTAAGTGACGTATATGAGCGTAGTTTGTCATTTTGAACAGAAAGGTCTCGAATTACATTTTAAAAGATCACTCTGGCTCTCAGAGAATGGATTTGGTGAAAGAGGCAAGACCGGATATAGTAACCTCAGGATAATCTTTGCAGTAATCCAAGTGTGCTGGTAACTTGATCTAAAGTGGTAGAAGTGGAAATGAAAAAAAGGAAATGGTGTGGAGTTGTTCAGGATGTGAAATTGACATGACTGGATTATGGAACGGAAATGGGGAATAAAAAAGAGGAATTTGGGGGTTCCTGGGTGGCGCAGTCGTTAAGCATCTGCCTTCGGCTCAGGGCGTGATCCCGGCGATCTGGGATCGAGCCCCACATCAGGCTCCTCCGCTAGGAGCCTGCTCCTTCCTCTCCCACTTCCCCTGCTTGTGTTCCCTCTCTCGCTGGCTGTCTCTCTCTGTCAAATAAATAAATAAAATCTTTAAAAAAAAAAAAAAAAAGAGGAATTTGCCCCGGCTTCTTGAGAATGGCTGTACTCACTAAGCTGGGGAACACTGGGAGAGGGTGCATTTCTGGTAGAAGTCTAGTTCTGTAGTAGAGCTACTGAGCTTGAGGTATCGTTGATATGTCCAAGTGAAGAGGTCAAGAAGGCACGTGCTACCTGAATTGAGAGGTGAGGTCTCAGAAGGAGACATACATTATGGAATTATCGATGGTGTATCAAAGGACAACAAACCAAATGAATGGATGAAATCTGTTAGAAAATGAACACAGGGTAAGAAGGGAAGGGGTCGTAGTATACTGTAAAAAATGGCCATATGCTCCTCTCATCCTGCTTTGCATGATTCTTTTACAAAGTGATTTCGTTTCTCATTTGCTTTGACCAATAGAATATAGTGAAAATAACGTGGGAATCTGAGCCTGGATATCAAGAGGCCTTGCAGCTTCTGCTCTTGCCTTTGAGAGTACCATGTTAAGAAGCCCAGACTAGCGTTCTTGAGGGTAACTGACAGTGAGAGGGAGACCCAGCCAACAGCCATCACTAACCACCGTACATGTGAGTAAGGTCATTTTAGATTATCTGGGCCTCAGGTCACCATCAGATGACCATAGCTGATGAGTGACCCTAGGTAAGAGCAGCAGAATGACATAAAGGTCATGATCACTTACCCAAACCAGCCCTAACTTGCTGATCCACAGAACGATGAGCAAATAAAATATTTACTATTTTGTTTTTAAATATATATATATATATATTTAAAATATATATATATATATATATATTCTCTCATCGTTCTGTGGATCAGCAAGTTAGGGCTGGTTTGGGTAAGTGATCATGACCTTTATGTCATTCTGCTGCTCTCTATTCTTAAACCAGTAGGTTTTGAGATAGTTTGCTGTGCAGCAATAGGACCACCAATGCAGGAGCCCAGGAAGGAGTCTTGAGAAACTCCAATATTTAAACGACGAGCAAAGAAACAATAAGTGCCCCCCCCACAAAGTGGTAGCCAGAGAGATGGGGAGAAAAATCAGAAAGGTATAGTGCCACAGCAACGGCAATAGACCCACAGAGACCAAGGAGAGTTTCATGAGTGAGGGAATGCCAACAGTGTCAAATATGGCTGAAAGGTCAAATAAGGTGAGATGAAAAATGCCTATTGGATTTCATGACATGAAAGCCGTGAAAACTCAGTGACATTTAGGGCAGAGGGAAAATTGGTAAGTTCGGTTTTAGCCAGGTGCCTAAGTTTGAGTGCCTAAGGAATGTCTAAGTCTGTAGTTAGATTATATGAGCTTGGAGCTCAGTGGAAGGCTTACGACTAGTCAGCATGTAGGTGGTAAAGCAACTAGTCGGCATGTAGGTGGATGAGATCCTCAGGGAGCCCACGTAGCCTGGCATGGGGAGGGGATCTTGGGGGCACACCGAGACTGTGGAGGGTAGGCACAGGCAGAAAACTCCACAAAGCAGCTCATGAATTAGAAGAACTGGGAGAAAGAGGTGTGTGAAAGCTAGAACAATAGTATTTCAGAAAGGGGTGAGAAGTAACTGTCAGACGCAGCAGAGAGCCTGAGAAAGACAAGCACCAGGAAGGCACCCCCATTGAATCGGACACCATTTGCCAGAGCAGTTTCAGCAGCCAGCTGTGGCCCGCAGCGTGCTGAGCAGACTGATACGTAAAGAGAATCCAAGCCCAGAGAGAAAGAGGACACTTTTAAGTGCCAGGTGTTTTGGGGTTTGACTCATTTTGTTTTAGGCTATTTGACTTAAGCTTGTTTATTAACTGTGGGGGGGAAAATGTAATTAAAAAAAAAACAATGGAATGTTACACTCTAAAGGGATTTTTTCCAATATTTGCTTTTCTAGCTTTCATGAAAAATTGTATTTGTATTTAGTTTTTACAATATCACTCATTTCAATATCTATAGTTGGCTAAAATTTGCAGATTTGTTTGCTTTTCCCATTACAATTTTTAGGCTAGTTGTTTCCTGATTAAATTGCAGAGGGATAAGGGGCGCCTGGCTGGCTCAGTTGGTAGAGCATGTGACTCTTGATCTCAGGGTTGTGAGTTCAAGCCCCATGTTTGGTGCAGAGTTTACTTAGAAAAAAAAAAGTTGGGGAGGGACAGGGGATTGTTCTCACTTGGAGCTATCTTCAAATCACAGAGGAAGTGTCTGGTGTTCCAAGAGTTCCCAAATGATGTTAAGAAGTGAAATTCCCTGGTCAAATAAATTTGAGAAAGGTTGTACATTTAAAATCTCCCTCTGAGAGATTAAGTTCATTAACATATTAAAGTCCTGAGCCATCCTACGTTAAGCAAAACAAACAAAAAACCTGTTTAACAGTTTAACAAATTAATCCCCACCCCCAAATGCTTTTTATTCTGTATGTTATTAGCATGGCAGAAGAATTTCCCCTGAACACCAGTTCAGGAAACCCTGCCATAGCAAATTGATTCTACCTATGTTCTGTGGATTCCTGTTAGGTTTTAAAATACAGAAGTTCTTCTCCATCTTATCTCTGTAATTAAGGATTCACATTACCTCAGGGACTTAGAGCCATCCCTAGACTTTCTACAGTGAAGAACAGTGGTGACACCACCAATTACCTTGGGGACCCCCTTATAACACCATAGTGAAGGGAGTTAACAACAGATTGTACAGAGAAGGGGTGCCTGGGTGAGATCAGGCCCCAAATCAAGCTCTGCCCTGAGAGCAAAGTCTACTTGTCCCTCTCCCTCTGCTCCTCCCCTGCCCCACACCCTCCCCTCAAGCATGTGCAAACTCTTTCTCTTTTCTCTCTCTCTCTCAAATAAATTTTTAAAATCCTTAAAAAAAAAAAAAAGGTTGAGGAGAGGATAAAGATGGTTGAGGAGAGGTCAGCAAGAGACAACATCTTTAATTAATGTTAATGAAATTTCCCACTCTGAAAAGATTGGTAGTTTTATTAGAAACTTTTCTAGAAAGGTAGGATTGAGGACAGGATCAAAGTGCCTCTTTACATGTCTGGAGGGAGTGATCAGCTAAACTACAATTACTTTAAATTAAGACATACAACTGGAGATGGTGACATATTTTGAGGTTCCAATGAAATTATCATGATATAATCCTCACAGAAATGGGTGATCTAATTATGGACTGAAGGGGGAAAACTGTGGAGCACAGATATGTCAGCGTGGCAGTGTGCAGGCTCTGGCATCACGCAGAGAAGAGCAGAAAGCAATGGGATTCAGGTTGGTCCTAGTGTGAACCCTGATGGGGCCTAGCCTGAACTGGCAGCCAACCTTACCCTGCCCATCTTTTTCTTTTCTTTTCTTTAAGATTTTTATTTATTTATTTATTTGACAGAGAGAGAGAGAGAGACAGCGAGAGAGGGAAACAAGCAGGGGGAATGGAAGAGGGAGAAGCAGGCTTCCCACTGAGCAGGGAGCCTGATGTGGGGCTCTATCCCAGTGTCCTGGGATCATGACCTGAGCCAAAGGCAGACACTTAACAACTGAGCCACCCAGGCACCCCTACCCTGGCCATCTTTTAAAGTGATTAGTTAAATACAGCTAACTTTTTTTTTAAGATCGCTACTTCACATATACACTAGTATTTACATTCATGCACACATCGAGAATTGGAAGACAAGCATCATTAACATGAGGTCTAAAATAATGTTTTGGCTCCAGGCTCCCTCTACTGTCTCTGCAATAATAGACAAACGTTTTGTGGCACTCTCCTGACTAGATTCCAATATTTGTGAAGGTCAAATAAACACAATTCTCGTGCAATGATAAAGGATATCCTCAGTATGATAATCAGGAAGTTCAATATTTGGAGAGAGTTGAAAAATTATAAACTAGTTAATGAAATATTTACATAGATGGAACCATATAAAGTTGTCATTATTTGACTGTGTTTAATCCACAAATGGCTATTTCATACGGTTCAACCTTATACATGAACATGTAATTGTGAAAGATTAGTAAGGGGTTGTGTATGTCTGTGTCTGTGTCTGTGTGTGTGTTAGGAGTGGTTATTGCTTTTAATCTCTATTATGAAATTCCCTAAATTCATTGGTTAACTTACATGATGCTTCTTGACCAAAATTAACTACAGGATACGTTAAGTCCAGTGTCTTATATACAATATAGTATATCCTATAACTTGGGTTTAGAAGAAAGAAATCTGCTTTCGGGTTAAAAAGTGTGAAGATACAAATGTTTCACACGGGAAAGTAAATGAAACAGATGTAAAAAAGCCTTGTGTTTACAGGAGGAAAGCTGGAAATAAAATAGTTAACATTGTAACTGTGAAAGGAGGAAGTAGGGCAATTTGCATATACTTCAAACAATCTCACACTATTGTGAAAACCTGCAAATCCTGGAAAGAATTAGAGGTAGAAGCCAAAGTCAACACACTTCAAGTACCCTTGATGTTTCAGTCACTAACGAGAAAGCGTCTTCTGAGTAAGTTCCCACTCTGCACAAAATAAATATTAATTCTGTTGTTGGTAATTTTCCAAAAAGTTAATATTTTACTGTTCCGAATTTTATTTCTTAAGTCTGCCTTTGAAGCTGGGAAAATGCTTTTTGAAGTTCTGTTTTCATCGTCCTAGGAATTTTAGTCTAAGAATGAAAGATGCTATCAAAGATTTATTTACAAAGATGTTCATCAAAACCTTATTTTTATAGTTAGGGTCCACTACTTTAGTTTTATGCCTAGCACAGTGCCTGATACATAGCAAGCACTCAATAAATGCTCTCGAAATTAAGAATTACGGGAGAAAAGTTGGAAATTTCCACATTGGGGACTGATTGAATAAATTATGAATAAATTGTGACTTATACATATTATATAACATTATATGGCCATTAAAAATGTTTTGAAGACTTTGAAGACATCAGGAAAATGTGAAGACATGGGAGAGGATGTTAAGCAAAGAGTGATGCTAGCAATGTGTGCCCTAATACTAACTTCATAAATATATGCACACGCAAAGGCTAGAAGTAAAAAAGAAATTACTGACTGAAGTGATTTTCATTTTTTTCTTTGTGCTTCTATGTTGCAAATTTTTTTATCATGAACATGTATTACTTTTGTAATCAGAAAAACACCAAATGTTGAACACTTTTTATGATGTTCCGCTAACATTCAGATCTGCAATAAAAATGTATTCATTAAAAAACATGGAGTGTAAAAAAAATAAATAAAAAACATGGAGCGTAATAGGAGCTAGTTGTTCCAGGGTGAGTCAGTATTTGGATGGGTGATTTACTTTGTCCCTTCACTTTGTCAGAACAAATCCTCACTACATAGATACTTTGGGTAATTTATTCAGCGGCCTGAATGCAAGAGCCAAAACTAAACCACGCTCTACTTTTGAGTATTACACCAGTGATAACTTCTGCATAAAGGTTATAGAGAGGGGTGAATTATTTCTAAGGTTATGCAAAAATGAAATGTGATATTTCTTCATCAGAGAGAAATAAAATAACCATCATGGGTTCAAATAGGCACTTTACCTAAGTGATCTTTAATCCTTAGAGCTATCCTGGAAATAGGTACTTATATTCATATGCAGAATATTATAGTATAAATATTAATAGCTAAGAGTTATTGATCAGTTGTCGTGTGCCATGCTCTATCAGAGGTTTATTTTCTCTCGTTTCAGGTTCTAAGCTATCAGGGCAAATAGTGTTATTATCCGCACCTTGCATTTGAAGACCCTGAGGCCCAAGGTGGAAGCCAGATCTGTCTAACCCCTCCTCCATGTAGAGATAATATTTTTATTCTCCAAGGTCATTAAACCATTTTTGCCCTTTCTTTCAGAAACAATAAATAACATTGAAAACACTGCATTCTACAAATGGACTTGAGCTCTTCTGTTCGGGGAAAGGGGTAGGAAGAGGAAGTTTAATCCATTAAATATGGGGTTTCCTTACATCTCTTTGGAATAGGACAATGGGAATAGCCAGTCAGACATTACTCATTTATCAATACTAAGCAAATTCATCAAAACTAATGTTTTAAGGGTATTGATAGAAAAATATGAATTTCCCTTTGTCTTGATTGAATGAGAAGTCTCTCTCTTTTTTAAAGATTTTATTTATTTGACAGAGAGAGAGATAGCCAGGGAGAGAGGGAACACAAGCAGGGGGAGTGGGAGAGGAAGAAGCAGGCTCCCAGCAGAGGAGCCTGATGTGGGGCTCGATCCCAGAACTGCGGGATCATGCCCTGAGCCGAAGGCAGACGCTTAACGACTGAGCCACCCAGGTGCCCCTGAATGAGAAATCTTCAAACTTAATACATCATTTATGTAATGGTGTTCCTATAATAGTAGAGATAGTGGTTTTCTATGTCCTTATCAAACTGGGTATGTATTTGTCAATAACTCATTGAGTTCTTTAAAAATAACCCTTCCATTCTGGCTTTTTTCCTTTGCCTCCTTTCCTCCATCCAGGAATCCAAGGAGATTGAGTAACATGGACAGATGATTAAGATAATTTAAAGATAACTAAATCTCTATATACACTTGGTTCCTGAAGTGGTCCAAGCATTTCAATTTTGATGACGATGATGATAAAATTTACCATTTTTAAAGCATCTTCTACATGTCAAAGCTTTATATACTTTGTTATTTGAAGCACACAATCATTTACCAAAGTACATATTCCCCAAAAGGTACCTAACCCCAGAGGTTAAATAGCGATTATACCTCAGGTGGCTACTTAGTAAAATTCGAATACAGATTTGATTCCAACATACCGGCATCTTTCAAAACCTGTTGCCTGGCAACAAATCGATCCTAGAGACTTCCCGATCCCAACTGGAGAAAAGCAACCAATTCCTTCCTAGAAGCCAACCTTGAGGGACAATTAGAATTTTCTAATAGAAGTGTTCCCCCACCCCCCTTTTGTGACCAAAACAATTATTTAGGCCGTAAAAGCTCCCATTGGCCGAGGTCAACTTCACATCCTAGGACTTGTCCCCCTGCTGGTGGAAGAGGAGGGTCCAAGACCCCCAGGAAATTCATAATTTTCTTGGGGCGACCTCAGGTTGGGACCAAGTCCTGCAGGCGACATCTAGGGATAAACTTCTCTCCCAACTCAAGACTTCTTTTACTTCACAAGTTTAAAACAGGAACGAGGCCACCCCGCCCTTTTCCCTCTCCCTGCCAAGAAAAGGATCAGGTATGGACAATGACATTCCAATCACCCTCCTTTCTTCATTTCTCAAAGTAACGGGTGCAAGTGAGGACGTGTGTCCGAGATTTTATACACCCAATGCTCAGCGCGGCGGAACAGCTGGGCTCTCCCGAACCCAGGTTTCTCGCCCCGCCCCCTTTGTGATTCCCCGGGCTTGCTCCGCCCCTGCCCCTCCCCCGTCCCGCCCCTCAGCCCCGCCCCAGGCTCGGCCCGCCCCGCCCCCTCCGCAGCTTCCTGGACTTGCACCGCCTCCTCAGGCTTGCCTCGCGGGCCAGCCGGAGGCTCGTCCCGTCCGGCCACTCGCGTCTCGCGCCCTCCCACGCTACCCGGGCGCGTCCCGCCTCCTCCCCGCCCCTCAGCTATTCTCCCAGCTTGCCCCGCTCCCGCCCGAGCGCTCCTTCCGCCTCTGCACGCCGCTGCTCCCCCGGCTCCAGCCGCTAGCTGTCTCATCTCCATGGCGACGCTGTGTCTCTGGTTCCCAGCTCCCAACTCCGCGCGAACCGCGAGCTGGGCTGGGCTTCGGTGTCTACCCTCCGGACCGGCGGTGTGAGAGGACCACGAGCGGGTAAGAGGCACTGCAGCGACTGCGGGTCGCTCTCTCCCCTCCCTTGCGTGCGGACAGAGCCAGCCCTGGCCTCCGACTCCCCCAGGCCCCGCGCCTGAACACGCAAACTTCTCTGCCCTCTCCAGGTTCGGGCTCCGGAGCTCCGTGGCTGTCGAGGCGGCGCGCGAGAAGGTAGGCTCCACGCGGCTGCTGGTGCACCTCGGACTTGGCTTCCTCCTTTGGCTGTAGTCAGGCACTCCCGAAGGGATACAGTGTTTGTGTCTACATGGGTGTGAGTGGTAATTGGGCAGTTCCGACAGGAGGTCTACACCACCATTCTGTGACCTCCGATTCGCATGCGCCAACCCCCCCCCCTGCCGCAAACAGTGAAAATAGCCTTGTTGCATCTCAGAACTTCCAGCTACTTCACTCCATGCTTGCCCCCACCTCCTTTTTAAAAAAAAACTTTTTTTCTCTTACTTTTTTGGGGAAACAGCTTAATGACCAGAAGGAGCCAGCATTCACAGACTGTACTTAAGATGTCATTACTTGCTAGACATAACTTGCTCGACCATAAAAAATTTGTGTGGAATTTGGACAAATCATTGAACCTCCTCGGGCCATGTTTTCATCTTATGTAAAATGAGGGGCTAACGGCGGATTATTTCTAAGGTCTGGTCTTCAGCCTTTTGTGAGGTGACGAGATTGACTTGAGATTTCCTAAATCAAGATGTGTGGCCTTTGATTACTCAAACTAGTCTGCACTGCGCTGCTGTGGCGTTTAAATTAACACAGGGCGTAATTATAAATTTATCGTTTGACTTCCCAGAGGGCATAAGTGAATTGGGCCAATTTGTTCTTACCCCAAGAGACCCCTGGAAGTGACTTTTTAAAAATAAACCTGAAAAAGACACTGAAAATGTCTTTTGATTTGTTTCATTCTCCATAAATCAAATTCAGTGATCCCCAAATCCACCTGATTGATTTATTGATTGGATTTATGTATTTATCTATCTAGCTATCTATCTCAGGAAAACAAAGTTTTTTCCAGAGGTGAATTCCAACACCTTTGTAGGGATTCCACTGCACTACTCCAGAATTCCAGAGCTTCCTATCCCACCCCTCACCAACACCGTTTAAGCGAAATGTTGAGTGTTTTCTCCCTCTTATTTGCTCCATCCAGTCTCAAGTGTGCACTTAAAACTGGCTTTCTTAGAGTTCACCTTCAGCACTGTCCTTGCTAGGTGGTAGGTAATAATGTATAGGAGGAGGAGGAGTTGTAGTAGGATATAGGTGCTGTTATTCATTATTAGCTATTTATATTAACTTCGCAATAACTCTGTGAAGTAGGTAGTATTTTTGTCCTCATTTTCTGTTGAGGAAAGTGACTGTTAATTCATTCTTTGCTTATTAGAATACTAGGTGGCTTTTAAAAATAAATAGCCCCAAAGGATAAAATAATTGCACAAATGGGATGGAGGAACATGTATATATCTTCCAATATTACAAGAGAAACCTCAAATGAGAATTTTGTGAAATCTGAATTTTGAATGCTGGTAACTCGTTTTATGAAAGGTTTTTCGAAACCTATAGAATCCAAATAAATCCTATTTGGCCCTAATGGCGGCTGGTTAGTGAACATTTACCTAGAGGAGTAAAGGAATGAGATATTTTATGCTCTTTTTTTAGTACTATGTCCTTATAATCTGGTGCGCATATCTTAAATTGAACCAGTCACATATCAGGTGTTCGACAGCCACATGTGTGTAGTGGCTACCATATTGGATAGCAAAGGTCTACTTTAATACTTTCTTTTGCTTTCTTGATTTCTTCCTTCCTATTCAACAAATATTTATTGAGCACCAATTTATGTGATACCTGAGTTTTTCTGTTCTTCGTAGCCAAAAAAACTAGCTGCACTAATTGGGCCTTTGGGGTTTTTGTTGAGAGAGTCACTTTTTCCAAAAGGCTATAACTATATCACATAAAACTCATGTTTTGTACCATGTGTAGAAAATCTGTCCGCAATGAGAAGAATGAGACCCACCTGCAGGGAGAAGCCGAGATGAACAAGGGAAACCCCCATGCCCCTCCTTGAACACAGCTGTATCTACTATTCTGACTTCCACACAACTTGGGTATTTAACTCTTGGATTTTATGAGCCAACCCTTTTCTTCTTTTACCTAAGCTAACTTGAGTACGGTTTCTGTAACTTATAACCAAAAGTCCAGACTAATATAGCTAAAAAGGCAAGAACTAAGCCCTTTCTTTTAGAAATGAGCCCATAATTGGGGCACCTGGGTGGCTCAGTTAAGCGTGTGCCTTCCTCCTACGTCATGATCCCGGGGTCCTGGGATCGAGCCCCACATTGGGCTTCCTGCTCAGAGGGGAGTCTGCTTCTCCCTCTCCCTCTGCCCCTTTGCACCCCACCCCCGCTTGTGCTCCCTCTCTTGCTTTGTCTCAAATAATTAAAATCTAAAAAAAAAAAAGAATGAGGCCATAATGACCCCCACCCTGACCCCCAAAGTACATTTTAATTTACAAGATGAACAGAATATTTTCAAACACATAGTATCACATAATTACGCCTTTATAAATCACTTTGTCACGTACATTTTAAATATTTATTTAACGATATACATTTATCTTCTGATTAATACTACCCATCTTTCTATATTAGTCATTCAGTATTTTTTTCTTAATAAAAATAAATCTGCACCTGCCTTTTCCCAACTCTTTTCCTCAGAATCATCCCTCCGAATTCTATGGGCCTTTCTTTTTCATTATAAGAGCATTCTAAGACAATTAAGTTACTTATATCATTCCAGTGGTTTTATCCATTCAGTCAATATCTGAGTGCCTTTAAAATGGTATGGGACCCACACTCATGAATAAGAACCAGTTTGTGCTCTCCAGAAACTTCTATCCTGGTGATATAATCATTCCACCACTCTGTAGTTATCTGTCTACATAATGCTCATGGGTGTTTCCTTGACTGATTCTTTTGCTCCACCTGCTCCGTAAATGTTGGTATTACACCCAGGATTCTCTCCTGGGCCTTGTCTTGTTCTACGTGGGCCATGCTGTCCTTTCCCACTTTTTCACAGCTATCCCACACGTCATCTTTTCTCTTGAGTTCTAACTCTCTGTAATAGAATTGAACACCACTTGATTTCAGAGGACCTACAGACATCTCCGAATCAGAATTTCCCTAAAACAAACTCATTATCCACCCCCCAAGAATGTTCCTCCCCTGGTACCCTCATCCTAATCATCCACACTAGAACCATCAACTTCTTTTCTTCTCCCTCACTTCTATGTCTAGTGATCCTAAGTTTTACCTCTCTTTTGGTTCCAAGTGTACCTTCCTGGCTTTGTACATCATCTTTTTTCCCCAGACTAGAGTTTGGCAAATTTTTCTGTAAAGGGCCAGATAATATGTATTTTAGGCTTTGTAGGTCATACAGTCTTTGTCGTAACCATTCATCTCTGCCATCATAGCCTGAAAGCTGCCATTGACAATGTACATACAAATGAGCATGTCTGTATTCTCATAAAATTTCATTTATAAAAGTAGGCAACGAGGGACACCTGGGTGGCTCAGTCGGTTAAGCATCTGCCTTCCACTCAGGTCATGATCCCAGGGTCCTGGGATCGAGCCCCGCATCGGGCTCTCTGCTCAGCGGGGAGCCTGCTTCTCCTCCCTCTGCTTGCCGCTCTGTCTGCTTGTGCTCTCTCTCTCTCTGTCAAATACATAAATAAAATCTTAAAAAAAAAAAAAAAAAAGTAGGCAGTGAGTCATATTTGGCTCTTGGGCTTTAGTTTGCCAGCCCCGATCTGGACTATTATAATGGCCTTGAAACTGGTTTCCCCACCTCCCATTCTTTCTCAGGTTTACCCTCCACAGAATTTCTTTTCTAAGATAGATCTAATATGATTATTCTTCAGAGCCTTCGTTTGCTTTCCATTGACTAGTGGTTAAAATTCCACATCCTTTGTACATGGTAATTAATGACTTTTCAAGTTTGCTCCCACATATATATCCAACTCCATCTATTGCCATTTTCTAAGACACTGTTGTTCTTCTCCTTCTTTTGACTGCCTACTTGGCTAAATAAATGTCACCTTCACTGTGAAACGTGACTCTTGCTTCTCATATCAGGTAGAATAATACCATATTCTAGGGGTACTTGTAGAAATCATACCTGGGGGAATATAGCAAACCTGGAGGACAGTCCTCAGAACTGGATTCTGGAACTGGAAAGTTGTTCAGGGGCAACTCTGTTGACTCTCTTCCTTTGTCTTTCCAATTCTGTCTTCACTGCCTGCTGACTGTCCTTGGGTACCCCCAGTCCATGAGCTCAAAAGAAGGGATTTGATTGACCCTGTTTGGGCAGTATGGAAAATTATATTAGAAGGAGTATATAGTACAGTGCTTTGAAGCGTGGTCTGTCCTGTATATGGGAAGTTAATACTTGTTTCCCCTATAAAATTCTGAGCTTCTCTTGTATCCCCAGAGCTTTTCACAGACATATCTGTGCTAAGGTACATGGTAGGTGCTCATCAGATATTTGTTGTAAATAGACATTGAATATCGGAACATGAAATAGACATGGAAGTCGGGAACTATCATAACTGTGTTGTTCCCATTACCATTGGGACTGTTGAAATACACCAGAAGAGTCTGCCCATGTTCAAAATCCAGTGGGTATACTTCGTAGAAACTCAAACAGTGATTAAATGACTGTTGTGATGTTAACATTAACCATATACAATAGTAATGAATATACAAGGTGTGCACCTCAATACCATTCTTTCTGAATACCATGACCCCAATTTGAATAGGAACCACTGGGTGGAGAAGAGAATTGAAGTAAAGAGAATTAAACCACAAGACCAACATACAGCTTACATGCCTGTAAGAGATAGATAAACATATAGATAAAAATAGTGTTGCAAATTTTAAGTGGTATTTGTTTTTTTTTTTTTTACTAGATAATACATTTATTTTTTTTCAAAGGTCAAGAGATACAAATGGACATAAAATAAAAATGTCCCTCCTACCCCAGTCCTGTAGCCATCCCTTTTTCCTACTCAGAGTCAACCATTATTATGTTTCTTTTCTGAAAGCATTTCCTTTCAGAGATATTTTTGCATACTGATAGTTATTTGAAAAACACATATTACTTAAGATCAGGAACACGACAAGGATGCCCACTCTCGCCACTATTATTCAACATAGTACTAGAAGTCCTTACAACAGCAATCAGACAACAAAAAGGGATAAAAGGTATCCAAATCGGCAAAGAAGAAGTCAAAATGTCTCTCTTTGCGGATGACATGATACTCTATATGGAAAACCCAAAAGAATCCACTCCCAAACTATTAGAAGTTATAGAGCAATTCAGTAATGTGGCGGGATACAAAATCAATGCTCAGAAATCAGTTGCA
This sequence comes from Ursus maritimus, assembly GCF_017311325.1. Classification (NCBI taxonomy): domain Eukaryota; kingdom Metazoa; phylum Chordata; class Mammalia; order Carnivora; family Ursidae; genus Ursus; species Ursus maritimus. The sequence goes on along the minus strand of NW_024423343.1, from coordinate 59,736,880 downwards.
TTTCTATACATGAATGATGAGACTGAAGAAAGAGAAATTAGGGAATCCATCCCATTTACAATAGCACCAAAAACTATACGTTACCTTGGAATTAACCAGAGACGTAAAGGATCTATATTCTAGAAACTATAAATCACTCTTGAAAGACATTGAGGAAATGTAAACCGTAAAGGACCTATATTCTAGAAACTATAAATCACTCTTGAAAGACATTGAGGAAATGTAAACCGTAAAGGACCTATATTCTAGAAACTATAAATCACTCTTGAAAGACATTGAGGAAATGTAAACCGTAAAGGACCTATATTCTAGAAACTATAAATCACTCTTGAAAGACATTGAGGAAATGTAAACCGTAAAGGACCTATATTCTAGAAACTATAAATCACTCTTGAAAGACATTGAGGAAATGTAAACCGTAAAGGACCTATATTCTAGAAACTATAAATCACTCTTGAAAGACATTGAGGAAATGTAAACCGTAAAGGACCTATATTCTAGAAACTATAAATCACTCTTGAAAGACATTGAGGAAATGTAAACCGTAAAGGACCTATATTCTAGAAACTATAAATCACTCTTGAAAGACATTGAGGAAATGTAAACCGTAAAGGACCTATATTCTAGAAACTATAAATCACTCTTGAAAGACATTGAGGAAATGTAAACCGTAAAGGACCTATATTCTAGAAACTATAAATCACTCTTGAAAGACATTGAGGAAATGTAAACCGTAAAGGACCTATATTCTAGAAACTATAAATCACTCTTGAAAGACATTGAGGAAGACAAATTCTTATGATAGTACTTCATCAACCACATTTTTTGTATTTAGAATTGCATCCACAGTAGGAATTCATCTTGTTATTAAAATGATAAGAATTTGTCAGTAGGAATGAAATATCTTTTGCTCACTCAGTGTTCTATGTATAGAAACACAGCCGAATCCTCTAAGCTGGGTGATCCATTTTACCCCTTCTTACAATGTGCTGTATGTCCTTTCTGTGTACCCACTTCTACATGTTCTCCAACATATGTCTCCCTCGGTTGTGTGTTTCCCTGACCGGGTCCAGCTGGGTGTGCTCCCTCCTGATAGACATTAGACCTCCCCCTTGGATTAGATCTGTCTCTTTCAAGTTATCAGGAATCCTGTCCCACCACATCTCGAAGAGTTACTTTCCTGGGTTGAGACCTCAGATCTCTTTTATGTAGGAGATCGGCCTCTGTACCCATTCCTATTGTGCCCACATTTCTGGGATGCTCTTTTCTCTTAAGAGCACCGGAAATCTCTGCTGCTGTGTCTTCTGTCCTAAATGCTATCTTCCATGGGACCTGATTTTAGACCATTATCTGAGTGTTTTCCTCCATCTCTAATTCAGCTTTAAGATTCTCTTCACTAGGCCAATCCAGTCTCTCCTGGCATATCACTCCTTTTTCCATGGAATGGACCTCACAGGCCTGGCATTACTGTGTAGATGTTATGGTCTAGAAGTTGTGGTCTGGGGGTGCCTGGGTGGCACAGTGGTTAAGCGTCTGCCTTCGGCTCAGGGTGTAATCCCGGTGTTATGGGATCGAGCCCCACATCAGGCTCTTCCGCTATGAGCCTGCTTCTTCCTCTCCCACTCCCCCTGCTTGTGTTCCCTCTCTCGCTGGCTGTCTCTATCTCTGTCAAATAAATAAATAAAATCTTAAAAAAAAAAAGTTGTGGTCCATATATACAATGGAATATTACTCAGCTATCAGAAAGAACGAATTCTCAACATTTGCTGCAACATGGATGGCACTGGAGGAAATAATGCTAAGTGAAATAAGTCAAGCAGAGAAAGACAATTATATGATTTGTCTCATCTATGGAACATAAGAACTAGGAAGATCGGTAGGGGAAGAAAGGGATAAAGAAGGGGGGGGTAATCAGAAGGGGGAATGAAGCATGAGAGACTATGGACTATGAGAAACAAACTGAGGGCCTCAGAGGGGAGGGGGAGTGGGGGAATGGGATAGACTGGTGATGGTTAGTAAGGAGGGCACGTATTGCATGGTGCACTGGGTGTTATACATGGCTAATGAATCATCGAACTTTACATCGGAAACCGGGGATGTACTGTATGGTGACTAACATGATAGAAAAACATTAAAATAAAAAAAAATACATATTACTTATATAATGGCTGGACCTCATTCTGCTCAGCTTATCAGTCACTGCTTTAACTCTACCTGTGTTCTCAGTTACTCTGTTTTTTCCCTGGCGTCAGTGATCTTTTTAAGCAAGTATCATTACTTTGGAGCTTATGTGATTTTTTAATTAATTAATTAAAAGTCTTCAGAGCTAGTCTGCTTGTCTCAATCACAATAAAACCTTTTTATTTCCCTTAGCAATCTTAACCAGCCCCATTGGATATCGTCCCAGTTTTTCCTTTAGATAAAACATCACGTTGTTTCTACAGCATCCCTCCTGTGTGCCAGGTGCTGGGCTAAACACTTTACCAGGTCATCCTATTTAATCCTTACACTGATCTAGTGAACTTGGTGCTATTGTGGTTCCTTTTTACAGATGCAGGAACTGAAACCTAAAGAAGTTATGTAACCTACAGAAGCTTACATGGGAAGTGGTAGAACTGGGCTGTGAATCTAGTCTCTTGCACTAAAGAGCCCCAACTCTTGAGTATCACTCTGTAGTGCCCCTCACCCCAGAGAATTCAATTTTATGAAAGGAGATTAAATGGACATTTCCTAGGTAATGATAAATCCAGACCCAGCAGAGCCTGGATTTCCATCAAGGGCTGGGATCTGCCCATCCTAGGTTTTTCTTTTACCAGGTGAAAATGGGAGAATTGTATGCACTGATGTTTCATCCAGGTAAAGGGTAGAATGTAGCAATTCATCAAGATCCTAGAGCTAGAAAGGAGAGAATATAAATATAAAGGGGATGTCTACTCACACATATGAGTAGCCACAGGATTGTGGAAATCTGTGGAAAGCACCTCTCAGGACAGGTCATCTTGGATTTCCTTTGTTAGGGTCTCATTTGGTTCATTATTGTGTTGCTTCAGCTTTTGAGCTCTACTGCCCTGGAGAAGTAGGACATTATCCTAGAGTTTGGTCTTCTGCAACTTTTTTTTTTTTTTTTAAGATTTTACGTATGTCTTTATTTAGACTGAAAGAGCGCTCGAGTGAGCCTGGGGGCAGGAGCGGGGACAGAGCAGAGGGAGAGGGAGAGAGAATATCAAGCAGACATCATGCTGAGTCCTGAGCTGGATGCCACTGGGCTCTTCAGGCGACCCTGAGATCATGACCCGAGCCGAAATCAGGAGTCAGATGCTTTTCCCACTGAGCCACCCAGGCGCCCCTGGTCTTCTGCCACTCTTTCCCAAAAAGGTGCCTTGCTTTTTTGATGGACTTTAGCTCTCTGAATTTCTCAGAGGAGTAATCAGATTAATGACATATATAATGTCTGGCTTGTTCAGGATTTCCCAGAAAACAAAGCCTGAGGCAAAAGTTTATGTACCAATGCTTTGTTCCAGAGTGCAAATCAGTAGGAGGGAGACAGATTTAAAAAGAGAAAAACTTAATACAAAATAGAAGCTTCTCTTTTATTGTCCACAGTTTTGGCCCTGAATTTTGTATTCCAGAAATCCCTGGTATGTACTACTCCTACTAATTTTTGAAGTCTTGCTTGGGATGTGGGGACAGCAAGTGTTGGGGAAGGAGAGGGCAAGTAAATTGTTACTTATGAAAATTTTAAATGTGGCCTCTCTCATACTTAAAAAACCGTTAAAAGTTGATTTTTGTCTTGACAATTAAAATTAATATGTAGAGGGCTAATTTACGGGAAAATCTATTTAGGGTAACCTTAGAAAGGTAAACATTCACAAAGAAAGCATTATAATTTGTAAGTATTAATAAATACATAGGGGAACTTATAAGGTGAGAATTGTATTTTAAAATGTAACTTTGGATGAAATCAAAGGTTAATTTCTAAATGTATTTATTGAAATAATATTTTATTTAAAATACTCTTATCTTGAAATATCATGGAAAAAATTCTTGTTCTGGCTTAAATACTGTTTTTCATAACACAGATGAACTGGAGTGTGGCAGACAGTTTGGTTTATGTTGTTTTATTTTGTTAAAGTAGGGGAGAAAAGTGGTTGGAAGGATGAACCAAGCTGAATTTATGACTTCTAGGGTCAGCTCAGTAGGAAAGGGGAGCCCTTAACCTGCTGTTGATTGTGTTTGGATCTGGAGTCCAAGTTACATAAAACGAAAACAGAAGCAGTGAATTAGAGGCTTATTTAATACATCACTTTTCTAACATGCAGAATTATTCCTATAGCTCTTTTTACATAAGCTCCAAGGTGAAATGGGGAGAAGGGGAAGGGCTACTTTCTCTAGACACTTTTTTTTAACCCAATTTCATAATCCAAAAGAATGAGGTTTTTCAGTTAGGATGGAAGTGACACTACTAAATAAAAAAGCCAAGATATTTAATATCCTTCTGACAGAGTTCTGCATTGTTTTATTTATAGTCTAAATTTATACAGTATTTAAAGACTTAGGAAGTCAGTATTTTGTTTTTTGCAAGAATTATCTAGACAAGACAGATGCTGTAAAGATTAGACCATATAAATTATTTTTAGGATACTTTAGATCTCTTTTATTACCAATTTACATAGTTTCTGAATAATTGGCTTTAGTATGAAATTATATTTTAGCTAGATAGTAGAAATGTTTATATAAAGGCTATGCATAAATTATTTCAAATGCCTCAAACTAAAATAATAATGATAATGCTAGTTTTTATTTTTGCTTCTATTTTAGGTACCAAAATATAAACAGAATGGCAGATTGCTAGTGTTTGACCCAAAGGGTAAATGATTCATTACTTAAAAAGAATGTTTTGTTACCATTTTGTTCTAAATAAGAAGATAGTCTACTGGAGTGATTGAATGTGGTTGAAGTCTTAGTAGTTAAATCCTTTATTATATTGCTTGTCATTCAAAAAATGCTGAAGTGTATTTGCCAATCAGAAATTTCTGTTAGGAACATCACTGCAGATAAAATACTGAGTTGGTTTTTTTTCTTCTCTTTCAGAAAAAGTGATGAGTGAACCAAATGAAGCAAAGTCAGAGTAAGAAGACATCTCTGGTTGTGCAGCTGATCTGTCACATGCCTTTTAAGCAATTAGAACTAGATAATGCGATCATTTGTCAGCCAATTAAACTTGAAAGGCCAGAAATGCCTGGATTAGCACTTTAGCTTTTGCTTCAGTCAAAGCAATTGTTACTTAGATAAAAGAACATTTAAAATGAAAAATGAATTTTGATAAAAATTTAGAGGTATAGATAATAGTCATTTCTACTTTTTTAAATGCTTAAATACCAAGTAGTCTGTATTTTACTTATATAACTTTCATTGCTCATTCCTATTTCGTTTTGATACTTGCTCATTTCTTTCAGAATATCCCTTTAAATGAATATTTGCTTTACAATTAAAGATTCTTTATTTACTATGAGATGGATCATTACTACTAAATAAGGGAAACTGATCACCCCAATTAGCTGAAGGGACTAGTGTTAAAAAGAATCATGGTCCACTTTCAGTACAGTAGCTAAATATGAAGTCCCTGATTTGTTCAAGGCACTGATTCTAATAATTCATCAAAACCCTTCCTGATATGATCATCTCCTACCTCCTGAGAAAAAAATTCTATTATTAATTCCATGAAAAATTATACTTTGAAAGTTGGTCATAAAACACATTCATGGAGATCCATTATTGACAGATTGGTAGAATGGTGCAAAACTGCTGTTATTTTGGCTTATTCTGAATAAAATTGGCTGGGAAATTTTTCACCTTATGCAGTATATATTTTAATTTTCGTACTGTCAAAGCTAAAAATTAAAATTAGAATCCACCTTGGCTTTTGTTGTAAATTATATATTAAATACATATTTTTGTATTAAAGAGAAAGAATGTGTAACAGATCAAAGAGAATCTATGTTTATTTCAGATTGTTATAGATAATCAGAAAAAATAGATGCCCCCCAAGTATATTAATCTATGTGTAAATATGTATCTATATCCAATTACATGGTTGAAATATATTTAAATTTTAAAAATATAAGAAAATTTTAGTAGTCTTTGAAGGAAGTATGATATAACTTTCAATAATAATAATAGATCATTAATGAAAATAAATTACTATTGTGTCTGTGAATACCGATGTTCATAGATTGTGATAAGCAGTGCTGGAACTGAAGCGAGGGGGTAATCCACATCCTGAGTTAAACCCCAGGGATAAACCAAATGCAGCCTGGGCCAAAATAGGAAAGCAGAGTGATTACTTGTTCTCTTCATCTCATTAATAATTGCATCTGCTTATCAAACTAATTTTTGCAAGGACAAGACATCATGTTCTCTTCAGTTCACTTGCAAAGAAGAGTTTGGGTTTGGTTTGATTGTTGTTTGGTGTGAGGGAGGAGGAGGAATGGTTAGTGTAGCCAATAAGCTTCACATGTGTGCGACTTTGTCGCCTAGGTGCCTTACCCAGAGTTCAAGGTAACCAGGGCCAGTCCTGGAAAAAAAAATGATCAAGTAGGAAAATAGAAAATCACAGAGGACCTTTGCTTGAGGAGCGGTGTGACCTGGAAAGTTGATGAATTTTCTCAGAATAGCTTTCATTCCACTCTCTACCTCCCTACTGGTGGCGCGTCCTCCTCTGTCCCCTCCACCCCCCACTCCCCTTTCCTCCTTTGTTAAGTGAAGCAGTGGGAGTGCTTTTGCCTTAATCTTCTCATTGCTTCTTTATTCTAGTCTGAGGCATAAGGAATGTATGGACTCATAAACAAAGAGTTTCAAATTTTTGTGCATGTGAAGCCCACATTTATTATTTCCTCTTTTCCCCGTGGATCCCATGTGTGAAAGATTTTGTCTACCCAACAAATTGCACTTAATTAACAATTTTCAGCAATAAAAGTAAAATATATCTTTAATGCTAGATGAAGTTTTATAGATCTTGGACCTTTGATCTGTTGGGTTTGGAGTCAAGCTTTCAAGAATCGTTAAAGATGGGGGGGAATGGCCAAAGTAAATCCACAGCATTCAGTTGAAAAAAATTGAATTTATAGGTTTTCCATGATCATATGTTTTATCTCTTCGAAGATGAATGACAGGTTTTTTTTAATTTCTATTTTTATACTTTAAGTAAATGCCTCTTTGGACGTAGACCAAGATTGGCAAGCAAATTTTGTACCTTACCAACACAAGTCTCTCTAAATGTAGCTGGGACATTCTCAGAAAAGTAAGTTTTAATCAATTTTGGTTTTAAGCCTATGTTTGACAAGTTTAAATGATTTTTAAAACAAAGTTTAAAATCTAAACTTACTGAAAAAATTATTAATTCCAATAGAAATTTGGGGCCATTTCATAAATATGCCAAAAGCTCTTAACACATTTTTAGGAACAGTCCTAAAATCTAGGTTACCTATGTTCTACCATAAGTATGTTTCAGTAGGATGTCTAACTTGACTGACTCTCTAACTAAGTAGAAACTAAAATATCTTCCATTTCCAAAGGATATTATATAAAGTAAAAATCTGAATCTTTCCTCAACTGTAAGTATTTGAATTAAGGAAAACAAATATTTTACAATATACTAGCTATCTATTTTTTTTAATTGTCAGAGGCATTACCGTAAATAATGTCACTTTCTCAAATGGAAGTCAAAAGATTATAGTTGAAGACGAAGTTGAACTTTGGGCCTTTGATTCTTTGAAACTATATGAAAAAGACTACAGATAGTGAGCAGAAAAGGAATTCATATTTTACTGTTAAAATGATGATTTTGTCAATTCTCATATGTATTTTTATGGCATGTTCACTGCTTCCAAATAGTAATATCCCATTTAATATTGGGCATTGACTTCCTCCGTGTTGTGTCATTAAGGTTATTAGAGGAATTTCCAATTATTTAAATATCCCAAACTATACCAGACAAATTCCCTAAGGGATATAATTAGTGACTATGTAAGTACCATATCTCATAGATTCTAAAGCACACATATTTTCTTCATATTTTAACATTTCTTACAATTGATGGCATCTTACACTTAAACTTGGCAGTGCTTTTTCTTTCTTAAGTAACAACAGTATGTCTTATAATAAATACATGGTATCTTAGAGTCAACAAAACACTAATTTGTTGGGGGGAAGACAGTACAATTCTTTTATTTAGATTAGGTATTAAAGCCTATAAATTCTAGTAATCATTTGTAGCAAGCTTTGACAACAGGAATCTCACTAGAAATTAAATACTTAACTGATTTCTCAACTTTTTAGATGTAGAGTTTAATCTTGGATGCTTTTTTTTTTTCCCAATTAGAAAATCGAGGAGGGCAGAGGCAGAACAAATGTAAATCAACTTTGCATTTTTCATTACTAGAGAGGGGTTTTGCTTTAGCAGCGTATATTGAGGAAGTGAAGATTCTGTTCCCTCCCATAATATTAGGAATATAACAAGCTATTCCGCCTGTTTGCTAAATCACTGTACAAGATCACTGACATAACTGTACTCATGTTCTGGATTCATATGTCAATGGGAAAAAAATGCCACCATAACTGGGGAAAGAAAATACTTCACATCTTTTTATATCTTGACATGCAAAGTAGAAGTTCAGTTTTTTTTAATTTGGTAAAGAAGATATATTAAAAGAATGTTAAGGCCACAGAAAAGAGACTTGGGATTATTTTTCCACCAGCATAAGGACCTGTCTTTGTAGACAGAGTGCACCATACAAGAATCCTCTGTCTTAATGCATTATTAGTGACATGAAGTTTCAGCCTTAAAGGCTAAAAGAGAAAATTAACCCACTTTTATTTTAGCTACTTAATGAAAAAGCAGGCTACTTTATGTTATGACCAAGGTTTGATATTAGTGTTGGGCTCTCTCCATAAGTGTAGCATTGCTATTAGCAATGGTAAGAATTGGTTTATAAATCTAGAAAAAACCTCAAGGCTAGTATTCCTAGTTTTATTCCAACATATTACAATGATGTGCCAAAGACATTCATATAATTGATTGCTTGTATGCTCTATGTTAAAGAACCCTGAAAAGATTTTAAGGATTGTTACACAACGACAAATGCCAAGTAGAAATAGAATTTTAATTATCAGTAAAAATTATTTTTAATGCTTTTCCACAAAAAAGATATTACATTTTAGGTATTCAGTTTATTATTGGTATATTTTGTGTTTATATTAAGTGTGTATGTATGAATGCATATGAAGCTTTAAGGAGAACTGTGACCTAGGAAACTATTTTTTCACTATTTACTTTAACATTTAGGAAGGAAGTGTCTTCAAAAAATATTGAAAATATAGCTTCTTTAAAGAATACTGAAAATAGAGTATCTTCAAAGAGCATTGAAAATAAAGATACAGAAATGAATCTACAGTCGAAGCTACGGTCATCTTCCTTCTTAAAGGAAAGCACAGGTGATAACATTTGTTTTATGTAAATGTAGCTTCTAATTGAGCCCTCCTCCTTGACCTTTGGGATATTGACAACTCTGTAGGTCTGGAGTGGATCATAGGAACCAGTAATTTTTGAAATTCATGTACCACATGATTCTGATATGCAGTCAGGTATGGCATCCATGGTATACATTATATAAAATGATAATGACGTATTAAATTTTAAAATGAATTAAAATACCTATAAAAGCATTAAGTTCCATTCATTCAACAATGGTTTATTGAGTGCCAGGACTGTTTTAGAAACTGTGGATACATTAGTTGGCAAATAGGCAAAGTGCTTGCCTTTATGAGATAGTCAACTATTAAAAATAAAGGATAAACCATAAAAGATAAGACAATGACATGTTGTGGCAGGTTCTGTAATATAAATAAATGGCACCTAGGGGAGGACTATTGTAGCTCTAGGGATCAGGAAGTTTCTCTTGATGCTCAGTGTTTGTGAATTGAAGGAGACAGTTCCTATGACATCACATGAAGTCCTTAATTCCTTATTATGACCTTCCCCTGATGGCATCAGTGTGATGAATCTTGAGCAGGCTGGGTACCCACTGGAAGATCAGGGTGGCTGTGAGCTGATGGAGACTGTAAATGAAACAGAAGCAGGTAGATGGCCTGAAGAGCCCAGCCATTCTAGGAAGGACTGGTATCCCTTTCCAGGATAGCATTTTTTTGTTTAGTCAAGAGTTTGCTTTAGAGTGGGGAGTTTCATCAACTTTTTCTTTTTTTCTCTCCTGCATTTTCTTAACATTGTCCTCTCTCGAGCTCTCCTGGATTTCCTGATTTTCTTTCTAACTAGTGTTTCTACATGATTTGGAGTAGCTAATGGCCAAGGCCCTATCAAAGAAGGCATGTCACAAGACTTTCGACACTCAGAACCTTTAACGAAAGCGAGGTGTCACGCAAGCAGTTTGAAGCTGTGAAAGATACCAGTAGAGCCAGAGCAGTTGACAAGCTCCTCAGTAGTCTTTCCCACAGACAGAATTTTAGGAAACACACAGTAAACTTTTTAAAAAAAAATTAGTTTAATGGTACTATATTTCAACGTGTGTCAGGAAAAAGTAAGACATGGTTACAAATATCGACTCAAGCCAAACTGACTCCCAGATCTGCCGCTTAATTAGTGGTGTGAAGTCAGGTAAGTGGTTTAACCTCTCTGTCCCTCAGTTTCATCTATGAACAGGGTGACAATAGTATACACCTCACTGAGTTGTTGAGAGAATTAAATGAGTTAATATATGTAATGTTCAGAAGAGTAATGGTATATAATGTTTGGTAGGATTATTATATGTTACTTTTATTCATATATGCATCAGTTTCATGGCTGGTGACATGATCTGGTAAAATTTATATGTTAAAAATAGATTCAAGGAAAAACATTGAGTAAATAGTATAGGTGATACTCATATATAGCAAAATGAATGAAGATAGTAAAAGAATTATACTATTGGAAAATGTTCTAATAGATTGTATCATGGAGATTTTACTTCTTAAATATTTCTCTAATCTGTTCCTCCTCTCCATGCCTGTTTTACCAGTACCCTGTCACTAATCATCTCTCTCATCCGGACTTTTTAAAGAGACTCTAACCTCTCTCTTTGCTTTTTTTTTGGGGGGGGTCTCCCCTCAACTATACTTTCCACCCTCTTAGCCAAGTGTTCCTTCAGAAATACGGAATTGATCATACATGGTTTTCTTTCAAAATCCTTTATTAGTGGCCCTTTTATTCTTAGGATATGGTCCTAACTCCAAGGCTCCTGGCCCACAAGACCCCATGATCTACCTACCCTTCCAGACACATCTGTCATGATTGCAGTCTCTCGACCTTGGCCCCTAAGCAGCGTCGAAGTGCCTTGTCGTGCCACACACATTCTTATTTCTGTGTTGGCTCATGCTGTCCCCGCTCCTTGGAAAAACTGATCCACTCAGACTGGACTATTCCTGACCACTCTCCAGATCGGCATGGGGCCCTCCTTTGTTCTCTCACTTACCTAGCACACATCTGCCACCGTACTTCCATACTGTTTACAGCTATCCGTTATGTTTCTGACTCTCTATTAGAGTCTAAATCAGTAACCGAAGTCAAGAACTGTTCATTTTTGTCTTCCTATGACTCCTCATAGTGCTGGGCACTGAGCAGGTAGTTATTAGTGCTTATTTCTATTTTTCAGTCATTTGTGTTTGGTCATAACTTGGGTGTCTTGACATTAAGAAAAATCATTAATAATGTTCTGTAACCTCTGGTTATATCTAGAATACTTCACATGTCTCTCTTCCTAAGGGGTGTGTGTGTGTGTGTGTAGAAAGAGAAAGAATTTTATTCTCAAGTATCCAAACAGTGACCTGACCTGCCTAAGAATTATTTACTGTTCAGCCTCCCTAGTCTTACTTTTATTCTCCAGGTTTTATTTCATATTTATATTCCTATAAGAACAGTTTAAGAAATGTATTTCTTGAGATAGAATAGCATTAATTTCTTTTTTTCTTGAAATCATATTTTTTATAAACAAATTGTTTTCCACATATTAAAATTTTAAGCACCAAACAATTAATCCTAACATTAATTCAGTGTTATTGGTTTGGGTTTTTTTCCTCTTGGCAGTTTTATTACTTTTTTCGGAAATGGAAATCACATAATTTCATTGTGGTGTTATTTAATCATGAAAAAAATAAACTCCAGGAAAGCATATAGTAAACATATACACTTGTTACATTTTAACTTAGGAGTAACTATTTTTAATTTTTGAACTTTTCAATATTAATTGATTAAATTATGTATATTCTATTTTAGGTCAAGTGGGCAGAGTCGCATTCCTTGCAGAGCAGGAGAAAAATAATGAAACTTGCCTTCAGGATATTGATGACAAGTTGTCTGAATCAACAGATGATGATGGTGAAGATGATACCAATGATGAAGATAATGATGAAGACAGTAGCCCTAATAAGGATACTCATGCCCCATTAGAGTTAATGGCAGAAGTGAGTTTAACTTGTGCGTTATAATTTAAGAAACTTAAAAATATTAAAATTACTAAATAGTGTATAGCCTTGAAAAATTAAAAAATAGTGAAGAGATCCTTGCCCCTATATAGATGCTTACCAAGCTACTCATGTCTCTTACTACATTCACGAAATTAGAGGCGAGAGAGGATTCTGGAAGTGACTTACAGTGTTCTGGTAAAGAAGCAGGAACAAAAGAAGTTTTGGCATAAAACTCTGCAAGGACTGCTTTAAGGAATGCTTTCTACATAACTGGGCGCCATGCTAGTTATTGGGGATATTTAGAGATAAATAAGAAAGATAGGTCCTTACCCTTGAGAACTAAGAGGTACGTATTAGGAATATAGTACAATTAATAATGAAATGAAATGTGTGCTAACAGAAGTATTTATGAGGTTCTCTGGGAAGAGGGAGGATTAAGTGACTAATTGAGAATGGAAGTAGAAGAAATGGGATAAAGGAAGGATTTTTAGGGGAGGAGACATGGAGTCTTAGAATCTTGAAGAAAGAGGGAAGCTCAGAAATTCATCTGCTAAACAAGTGGAGAAGGCATTCCTGGCATAGGAACAATATGTACAAAGGCACTGAAGCCTGAAACATCACATGCAAAAATTATACATAAACATTTACTGATGATTCTATGGAGAACAAAACAGTTTTACCCTACTTGTGGTATCACAGTCTAATATTATACAGCTTCACATATATCCTAAGAACTTTATAACAGTACATTTTAACTTCCTCCTTCTTATCCTTTGTATTATAGTCATACATTTTACTTCTACATATATTATAAGCCCTATAATATGTTATTATTTTTATTTTTAATGGTCAGTCTTTTAAAAAGTTTTTTTAAATTGGAAAATACCTTTTTTTGGAACACATTTCTGGTGTTCTCCATAGCTTTGTGTAGATCTGAATTTCCACGTGATATTATTTTCCTTTTACCTGAAAAACTTACTATAGTATTTTTTAATTATGCAGTTCTGCGAACAGTGAATACTTTTGCTTGTCTGAAAAGATCTTGATTTTATCTTCATTTTTTTAAAGGATGTGTGAGCTAGGGATTTGTAGGTTGCCAGGCATTTTTCAGTACGGACAATCCCTGACTTATATGGTTCAACTTAGAATCTTTTGACTTTACAATTATGTGAAAATGATACACATTCAGTAGAAACTGAATTTTGAATTTTTATTTCTTCCTTGGCTAGTGATGTGTGGTATGATTACTCTCCTGATGCTGGGCAGCGGCAACTCCCTGCCAGCCATGCCATCATGAAGACAAACAACTGATACACTTAGAGCCATTACACTTTTAGTACAGTATTCAATAAATTACACGAGATATTCAATACTTTATTATAAAATAGGTCTTGTTACATGATTTTGCTCTAATATAAGGGTTCTGAGCATGTTTAAGGTAGGCTAGGCTAAGCTATGATGTTGGGTAGGTTAGGTGTATTAAATGCATATTTCAACTTATGATGCATTTATTGGGATATAACCCCATCGTAAGTTGAGGAAGATCTGTACTTTGAAAGGTTGCGTCATTGTCAAATAGTTTGCATAGTTTCAGACACGATGTGTGCTGTTACACTTTTGTCCATCTGTATACGTCTTTTTCTCAGACTTTAATGTTTTCTTCTTTTGTATTATTTTTGGCAATTTGATTATGATATACCTTGACGTGGTATTCTTCATGTTGCTTCTGTTCATTGAGATTCTTGGATCTATGAGTTTATAGTTTACACCAGATTTGGAAAATGTTCAGTTATTAAGTCTTCAAATAATTTTTTTTTACCTCCGCGCTCCCTCTCTTCTGGGCTACAAGTTACATGTATGTTAGACCACTCAATGTTGTCCCAAAGGTCACTGATGTTCCTTTTTTGTTTGTTTTCTCTATATATTTCATTTTAGAAATTTCTATTGTTCTGTCTTCAAGTTCTGATCTTTTCTTTGTAGTTATAATCTGCTGTTAATCCCATCCTCCCTCCATTCCTCTCTCCCTCTCTCTCCATATATATGTGTGTGTGTGTGTATATAAAATTTCAGATATTTTATTATCTCTACAAGTTTGATTTAAATATTTTTATATCTATTCTGTCCTCATCATGTTCCTATTTTACTTTTGAGCATATGACGTTTATAATAGCAATTTTAACATGCTTGACTGCTGTACTATCATTTTTATTGTTCTGGGTCAGTTTCTATTGATTAAGTTTTCTCCAGTGTATGGGTCATAATTTTTGCATCTTTGCATGCCTGAATGTATTACTTTGCATTACTGAATCCTAGACATTATAAATTTTATGTTCTTTGATACAGGTTTTATTGTTTTCCTTTAAATATTTTTGGATTTTGATCTGGGACACAGTTGATGAGTTTCTTGGAAGCAGGTTTCTCTTTTTGAGTCTTGCTTTTTAAGCTTTGTTGAGAGGGTCCAGAGCACCCTTTACATTGTAGGGAGACTACTAAGGCAATGCCCTAATGAGGACTCTTCCCAGTGCTCTGTGTATTAAGAGGACCTTCTACATTGGCTGGAGAAAACATGAGCTCTGTTCAGCCCTTTGTGAGATCCAGTGATTGTTCTACCTGCTCATTCCAACAATTCTTTCTCTAGCCTCAGATAGTTTCTGCATACTCATGCAGATTAATTCCAGCCAAAGATTCAAAGACACCTCTGACGATTTGTGGATCTCTCTTGAAAATATAATATTGGCCTCTCTGAACTTCAGACTGTCTTATTTCAACTCAGATCGCTGGTCTCTGGATGCTCCCTGCCTATGCTGGTACCTGGAGACAGCCCACAGCTATAAACTGAGGCAAACATAGGACCCATCTATTTTCCTTCACTCAGATCACTCTCCTATGACACCTGCTGTCAATTACTGAGAACTCTTGTTTCATATATTTTGTACAATTTTCTGGTTGTTTTAGGAAGGAGAGTAAACCTGGTTTCTGTTAACTTCATCATGTCTAGAAGCCTCAGAGTTTTAGCATAAAGAAAATACTAATGTGCTTGCCTTTTTCTATAGTTTAACCCAAATGCTAGCCATGTAATCATATAAAGAAATCAGACACATTTACTATATTTTCCTCCTAGAAAAAAGCATATACAGAGAGTTTTGAAACTTCCTTTAATATTATAAGTTGCTTTAAACAAGGGAGAAAAAAATTGATGCCAAGTATTGGAAAGATTTTACTTAACCACATTTCCTTTGACTGAACATCTAAATCATTCATGAATCATAGAGCATCCAAAGACCCTATTTGCCATAACCTCAGTCTTTGGAGTTGCTCATTTTATTTCTTTTCTGTTTGTTTTTTGACATTTAATTATAAAAGTAATCCATGACTTCATTTTCAGATAAATATTGAGACAATATGAGATTGCTTATTTTCATATCTTAGGTTATACCTGTGCTTAAGCTCTTCTGTTTTCAGAATGCATCCTGTTTTATTTTTTTCAAATTAAAATTAAAAAAATTTGTTTAAATAAATAAATATTTTATTTGAGAGTGAGAGTGTATTGGAAGAGGGGCAGAGAGAGAGAGAGAGAGAGAGAGAGAATCTCAAGCAGACTCCCTGCTGAGTGTGGAGCCTGACCCAGGGCTCGATTTCATGACCCATGAGATCATGACCTGAGCTGAAATCAAGAGATGGACCCTTAATTGACTGAGCCACCCCAGCACCCCTCAACTTTTTATTTTGAAAATTTTCACACCTATAGAAAACTTGAACGATTAGACACAAACCAAGAAACAAACTCTTAACTATAGAGAATAAACTGATGGTTACCAGAGGGGAGGCGGGTGGGGGGTTGGGTGAAATACGTGAGGGGGATTAAGGAGGGCACTTGTGATGAGCAGTTGGTGATGTACAGAGTTGTTGAATCACTATATTATACACCTGAAACTAATATAACACTGTATATTATCTGTACTGGAATTAAAAAAGAAAAGAAAGATGGTTAACAACTAAAATCAAAACATGAATTTTCATGGAATCCTGACTGGAAAAAAATGCAGCTACAAAAACATTTTAAAGACAAATTGGGAAGTCTCAATTTAAATGTAATATTTTATTATGGAATTATTGTTAATTTTCTTAGATGTGGTAAGGATATGATGTTACATTGAAGGATATGATGTTACTCTTAGGAGACCCATGCTCGAATATTTCGAGGTGAAGTTTTATGATGTCTGCAACTTACTTTCAAATGTTTGAGAAATATATATGTAGGCTGTATCTACACCTTATCTATCAAGAGAGAGAGATAAAGCAAACATAGCACAATGTTAAGAATCATTGAATCTAGGTAAAATGTACACATGTATTTATTGTTACAATCTTTCAATTTTTGTTTTTTTTATCATGACAAGTGTATTCTCTAATCCATAATATTCCACTGTGTGTGTGTGTGTGTGTGTGTGTGTGTGTAGATAGATATCACATCTTCTTTATCCATTTATCTATCAATGAACACTTGGGCTGCATCCATGATTTGGCTATTGTAAATAATGCTGTAGTAAATATAGGGGGGCATGTATCCCTTTGAATTCGTGTTTTTGTGTTTTGAGGGCAAATACCCAGTAGTGAAATTACTGGATGGTAGGGTAGTTCTATTTTTAACTTTCTGAGGAACCTCCATACTGTTTTCCAGTGGTGGCACCAGTTTGCATTCCCACCTTCAGTGTAAGAGGGTTCCTTTCTCTCCATACACTTGCTGTTGCTTGTGTTTTTTGTTTTATCATTCCCACAAGTGTGAGGTGATATCTCATTGTAGTTTTGATCTGCAGTTTGCATCATCAGAGGATGATGAGTGATATTGAGCATCTTTTCATGTATCTCTTGGTCATCTGAATGTCTTCTTGGGAAAAATGTCTGTTCATGTCCTGCCCATTTTTAATTGGATTATTTGGGTTCTGGGTGTTGAGTTGTATAAGTTCTTTATAGATTTTGAATGCTAACCCTTTATCAGATTTGTCATTTGCAAATATCTCCTTCCATTCAGTAGGTTACTTTTTAGTTTTGTTGATTGCTTCCTTTGCTGTGCAGAAACTTTTTATTTTAATGTAGTCCCAGTAGTTTATTTTTGCTTTTGTTTCCCTTTCCTCAGGAGACATATCTAGAAAAATGTTGCTATGGCTGATGTCAGAGACATTATTGCCTGTGTTCTCTTCTAGGATTTTTATGCTTTCAGGCCTCATATTTAGGCCTTTAATCCATTTTGAGTTTATTGTTGTGTATGGTGTAAGAAAGTGGTCCAGTTTCATTCTTTTGCATGGATCTGACCAGTTTTCCCAATGCCATTTGTTGAAGAGAATGTCTTTTTCCCATTGGATGTTCTTTCCTGCTTTGTTGAAGATTAGTTGACCATATAATTGTGGGTTTAGTTCCTGGTTTTCTATTCTTTTTTTTTTTTTTTAAAGATTTTATTTATTTGACAGAGAGAGACAGCCAGCAAGAGAGGGAATACAAGCAGGGGAAGTGGGAGAGGAAGAAGCAGGCTCCCAGCAGAGAAACCTGATGCGGGGCTCAATCCCATAACGCCAGGATCACGCCCTGAGCTGAAGGCAGACACTCAACGACTGAGCCACCCAGGTGCCCCCCCGGTTTTCTATTCTGTTCTGTTAATTTGTGTGTCTATTTTTGTGCCAGTATCATACTGTTTTGATTTCTATAGCTTCGTAATATAATTTGAAGTCTGGAATTGTGATACCTCCACCTTTGCTTTTCTTTTTCAAGATTGCTTTGGCTATTCGGGGTCTTTTGTGGTTCCATACAACTTTTAGGATTGTTTGTTCTAGTTCTGTGAAAGGTGTTGTCGATATTTTGATAGGGATTGCATTAAATGTGTAGATTGCTTTGGGTAGTATGGACATTTTAACAGTATTTGTTCTTTCAATCCATAAGCATGGAATTTCTTTCCATTTCTGTGTGTTGTCTTCAATTTCTTTCATCAGTGTTTTATAGTTTTCAGAGTACAGGTCTTTCACCTCTTTGGTTAGGTTTATTCCTGGTATCTTATTATTTTTGGTGCAATCATAAATGGGATTGTTTTCTTAATTTCTCTTTCTGCTGCCTCATTTTTAGTGTATAGAAGTGCAACAGATTTCTGCACATTGGTGTTGTATCCTGGGACTTTACTAAATTCATTTATCAGTTCTAGCAGGTTTTTTTTTTTGGTGGAAGCTTGCAGGTTTTTTATTTATAATATCATGGCATCTGCAAGTAAAAGTTTTACTTCTTCCTTACTGATTTGGATGCTTTTATTTCTTTTTGTTGTCTGCTTGCTGTGGCTAGGACTTCCAGTACTATGTTGAATAAAAGTGGTGAGAGTGGACATTTTTGTCTTGTTCTTGTCCTTAGGGGAAAAGCTCTCAGTTTTTCCCCATTGAGGATGATGTTTGCCGTGGTTTTTCATATATGGCCTTTATTATGTTGAGGTATGTTCTCTCTAAATCTACTTTGTTGGGGGCTTTTATCATGAGTGGATGTTATACTTTGTCAGATGTTTTTTTCTGCATCTATTAAAATGGTCGTACAGTTTTTATCCTTTCTCTTTTTGTTGTATCTCATTGATTGATTTACAAATATTGAACCACTCTTGCATCCTGGGAATAAATTCCACTTGATAGTGGTGAAAGCTTTTTTAATGTATTGTTGGATTCGGTTTGCTAGTATTTTATTAAGGATTTTTGCGTCTATGTTCATCAGAGACATTGGCCTGTAGTTCTCTTTTTTGTGATGTCTTTATCTGGTTTTGGTATCAGAATAATGCTGGCTTCATAGAGTGAATTTGGAAGTTTTCCTTCTTCTTGTGCTTTTTAGAATAGTTTGAGAAGAACAGTTTTTAACTCTAAATGTTTTGGTACCATTACTGTGAAGCCTCTCGTCCTGGACTTTTGTTTGTTGGGAGTGTTTTGATTACTGATTCTATTTCATTGCTGGTAATCGGTCTGTTCAGATTTTCCATTTTTTCCTGCTTCAATTTTGGTAGGTTATGCATTTCCAGGAATTTATCCATTTCTTCTTGGTTTTCTGATTTGACAACATAAAATGTTTCATAACATTCTCTTGTAACACTTTGTATTTCTGTGGTATTGGTTGTTATTTCTCTTCTTTCATTTCTGATTTATTTGAGTCATCTCTCTCTCTCTCTTTTTATGAGTCTGGCTGGAGGTTTATCAATTCTGTTAATCTTTTCAAAGAACCAGCTCCTGGTTTCATTGATCTGTTCTATTTTTCTTTGTTTGTTTGTTTGTTTGTTTGTTTAGTTTCTATATCATTTATTTGTGCTCTAGTCGTTATCATTTCCTTCCTTCTGCTGCTTTTGGGTTTTGTTTGTGTTCTTTTTCTAGCTCCTTCAGGTATAAGGTTAGGTTGTGTATTTGAGATTTTTCTTGCTTCTTGAGGTAGGCCTATATTGCTATAAACTTGCCTCTTAGAACTGCTTCTGCTGCATCCCAAAAGTTTTGGATTGTTTTCATTCTTGTTTGTTGCCATGCACTTTTTGATTTCTTCTTTGATTTCTTGGTTGACTCATTCACTATTTAGTAGCATGTTGTTTAACCTCCATCTGTTTTGGATTTTCCAGATTTTTTCTTATGGTTGATTTCTAGTTTCATAGCATTGTGGTCAGAAAAAAATGCATGGTATGACTTCGATCTTTTTGAATTTGTTAAAGCTTGTTTGGGGCATAATATGTGATCTATTCTGGAGAATGTTCCATGTGTACTTGAAAAGAATGTGTATTCTGCTGTTTCAGGACGGAATGTTCTGAATATATCTAGTAAATCCATCTGGCTCAGTGTGTCTTTCAAAGCCACTGTTTCCTTTTTGATTTTCTGTTTGGATGATCTGTACATTGATGTAAGTGGGGTGTTAAAAGTCCTCTACTTATTGGGGCGCCTGGGTGGCACAGCAGTTAAGCATCTGCCTTCGGCTCAGGGCATGATCCCGGCGTTATGGGATCGAGCCCCACATCAGGTTCCTCCGCTATGAGCCTGCTTCTTCCTCTCCCACTCCCCCTGCTTGTGTTCCCTCTCTCGCTGGCTGTCTCTATCTCTGTCGAATAAATAAATAAAATCTTTAAAAATAATAAATAAAGTCCTCTACTATTATTGCATTACTGTTGATTAGTTTCTTTGTTTGTTACTAACTGTTTTATGTATTTGGGTGCTCCATGTTGGGTTCATAAGCATTTTTACAGTTGTTATATCTTCTTCTTGGATTCTTCCCTTTTTTTAAAATTTTTTTTTAAAGATTTTATTTATTTATTTGACACACAGAGAGACAGCCAGTGAGAGAGGGAACACAAGCAGAGGGAGGGGGAGAGGAAGAAGCAGGCTCCCAGCGGAGGAGCCTGATGTGGGGCTCGATCCCAGGACTCCGGGATCACGCCCTGAGCCGAAGGCAAACGCTTAATGACTGAGTCACCCAGGCGCCCCTGTCTCCTTTTTATTATATAGTGTCTTTCTTTGTCTCTTGTTTGTCCGATAAAGTCTAGTTTGTCCTATATTTAAGTATTGCTACCCTGGCTATTTTTTTTGTTTTTTTGACATCCATTTGCATGATAAATTCACTTTCACTCTGCAGGTGTCTTTAGATCTGTAACGAGTCTCTTGTAGGCAGCATATAGATGTTTGTTTGTTTGTTTGTTTGTTTTATCCACACTGTCACCCTATGTCTTTGATTGGAGTGTTCAGTCCATTTACATTCAAAGTAATCATTGATAGATATGTATTTATTGCCATTTTGTTGTTTTATGGTTGTTTTTATAGTTTTTGCTGATCCTGCTCTCTTTAATGGTTTGTTGGCTTTCTTTAACAATATACTTGGGTTCCTTTTTCTTTATTCTCTGCCTGTTAGTGATTTTTTATTTGTGGTAACTATTAGGTTTATGTATAACATCTTCTGGATATAACAGTTTATATTAAGTTGATGGTCACTTAAGTTTGAATCCATTATTTATTCCTCTCCCCACCATGTTTTAGGCATATGGTGTCATATTTTATATCCTTTCATTTTGTGAATCCCTTGACTAATTTTCTACAAAAATACTTAGTTTTACTGCTTCCGTGTTTCCTACTTTTCATACTTTCACTTATGGTCTTTCCTTTCCACTCGAAGAGTCCCCTTTAGGGGTGCCTGGGTGGCACAGCAGTTGGGCGTCTGCCTTCGGCTCAGGGCGTGATCCCGGCGTTATGGGATCGAGCCCCACATCAGGCTCTTCTGCTATGAGCCTGCTTCTTTCTCTCCCACCCCCCCTGCCTGTATTCCCTCTCTCGCTGGCTGTCTCTATCTCTGTCGAATAAATAAATAAACTATTAAAAAAAAAAGAGTCCCCTTTAATGTTTCTTATAAGGCTGATTTAATGGTCATGAACTCCTTTAGTTTTTCTTTGTCTGAGAAACTCTTTATCTCTCATTCTATTCTGAATGATAGCCTTGCTGGATAAAGTATTCTTGGCAGTAAGTTTTCCTCATTCAGCACTTTGAATATGTCATGCCACGTATTTCTGGCCTATAGAAGTTTCTGCTGAAAAAGCCACTGATAGCCTTAGGGGGTTTCCCTTATCTAACTGTCTTCTTTTCTCTTGCTGCTTAAAAAAAAAAAAAAAAAAAAAAAAACTTTTTATCACTACTTTTTGCCATTTTGATTACTATGTGTCTTGGTGTGGATCTCTGGGTGATTTTTGTGGGGGGGTCTCTGTGCCTCCGAGGTCTAGATATCTGTCTCCTTCCCCAGATTAGGGGATTTTCAGCTATTATTTCTTCAAATACATTTTCTGCCCCCTTTTCTCTCTCCCCTTCTTCCGGGATCCCTATAATGTGAATGTTATAATGGTTGATGGAGTCCCTGATTTCCCTAAGTCTATTCTTATTTTACATAATTCTTTTTTCTCTCATTTGCTCAACTTGATTACTTTCCATTACTCTGTCTTCTGGTTCATTAATTCGTTCCTCTGCTTAGTCCAGCATGCTTTGTATTCCATCAAGTGTACTTTTAATTTCATTTATTGTGTTCTTTATCTCTGACTGGCTCTTTTTTATCTCTGTGTTAAGGATCTTCCTGATGTCTTCCACTCTTTTCTCAAGTCCAGGGAGTATCTTTATGATCATTACTTTAAATTCTCTATCAGGCATATTACTTATATGTTTCACCGAGGTCTTTTGCTATGATTTTGTCCTGTTCTTTCATTTGTGACATATTCCTCTGTCTCCTCATTTTGTGTAACTCTCTGTGTCTGTTTCTGTGTTAGGAAAGTCAGCTACAGGCCCTTGCTCTTGAAGGTAGTGGGCAGGATGTGCACTTTTAACTCGGTGGCACTGGTCCTCCTCCACAGGGGACGCACAGCCACCACGGATATAGAGCTGGCTGGCTGCTCCGCAAAGCACACGTGGGCAGAGGGTGCTGTTTTAACAAGGTGTACATGTCCTCCATGAGAGGTCAGGAGAGGCAATGTTGGCAAGGTTTTGGGGGGTTTTTTGGGGGAGGGGATCTGCAGCACTGGGACTAAGTCAGGCCTGGCTGCAGGGGGTAGGGTGTGGTATAAGCAAGTTAGGTAGTGAATGCCAGTGCTGTGCTGGTTCCCACAGGTGGTTGTGTGTTTATGATGAGGGGCAGGGGAGGGAAATGGAGGCTGCCAGCTCCTTTGTTTCTGGAGAAGTTCCTCAGCGAACTCTGAGCTCGGTAACTAACTCTCCCTCCCATAAGCCCCAGACACCCTTCAAACTGCTCTTTCCAAGCTGTATCTCTGCAGGCTGTTTGCTGTGCTGTCTCTTTAATGGTAGGGGCTCAGCTTCCTCTTGCGGTCTGGGCTCTCCAGAGCCAAGCCTGCTGATTTTTAAAGTTCTAGGCTTTTTAAGTCCCAATGGTTGTAAGCACTCACAGAATTCAGCCCCTCTCATTTTCAAAGCCAAATGCCATGAGGATTCTTCTTCCCCTTGTAGCCTCCCCCATGTGATAATCTGTTTCTCACCCCTCTTCATGCCCATGGCTCCCTCCCTCCAGTGTTCAAATCCATGGAGTTTAAGTTCCCACTGAGTCCTTGCCTTCCCTGTCTTCTTCGATGTGGCCTCTTCTCTACACCCAGTTGTGGAGTTTGTTTGGCCAGTCTTTGGGTCACTATCTGTGTTGTTTGCAGTGATGAATGTTATCTAGTTGGATCCATGGGATAAAGTGAGTTTAGAGTCCTCCTACTCTGCCATCTTTCCTGAAAGTCCCAACTCTCTATTTTGAATGTCACAAATAATTTAAAACCAATTTTTTTAAACCTGTCTTCTCACTTAACTTTAGCTTGACTGTGAAGTTTAAAGCAATTCTCATGAAAGTCTTTAGCCAAATATCCATTGCATGAATTTCTTAATTTCACTGCATTTTGAACTGTTGAAATATGTATATTTTTGTTAACACAACAACAACAACAAAATAGGTCATTACAAAGGACACTTTGAAATTGATTCCATGTTCCTTGTCATTTCCTGAGGCTAGTACTATTAATATAATGTTTTGTTAAATTGACTAGATCTTAGTTGATATTGAGAAATTCTTGTTAGTTTTGTTAGGTGTAATACCCAGAGTGTCATGGGTTTTTAATTTAAAGTGAAATGAGATGATATCTGTAAAAGGCTTTAAAATAATCTAGGCAAAATAATAATAATAATAATAATAATAATAATAATAATGTTTATTATTATTATAGAGTGAGGCAGAGTGAGGAAAAAGTGTGTGGTGATATTGATAAAATCAGAAAGTGAGAATTGGGGCCGTGTACTTCTTTTACTATTTTTTCTACTTCTGTGTATATTTAAATTTTCCATAAAGATTTAAAAACATACACAATAGCTGTATATTGTACTGGTCACATTCTCTGACTATGATCAATTAAACTACACACTGAAAACAAAAATAACTTCAATAACAAAGTGAAACTACGTAAAAGTAAAAGATAGTCTTCTAGATCACACTTGAATTAAAAATCAAAATCAAAATTAAACACACAAACTATTTAGAAAATGGTGATAACTGCAACACTAAATATTAAGAACTTTTGAAAAGAGCTCAAAGTTTCAAATGCTTTGATGATGACGATGGTGATTAAAGGAGGAATGACAACAAATGAACTAAATATTAATGCCAGAGCCTAGAAGAAGAACAAAATAAACATAATGTAAATAGGAAAAAGAAATAAGCAAAATTCAAAGTAAAAACCAAATTAATGTATCTGTTTAAGAGCAGGATATTTGAAAAAAGAATGACATAGATAAACCACAAGATATCATAATTAAAATGGAAGGAAACCACAATTAGTAAAAATGGACAGATCTTAACCTTAGACAAAAAGAGATTTTAAAAATACAAGAGAATTCTGTTTAATGAGTTTAATGTAGCATTTATTAATATGACAATAAGTGGGGGTTGTGGTGAAAGTACCGGCTTGTAGAAAAATCTTCAGGAGAATTCTGTTTACATTAGAAAAATTTAAATAATCTAATATTCATGGAAGAAACCCAGAAAACTGGTAGAGAACTTCTTAAAATGTTGCCTAGGTATGTCTCACATGTCTGGAAATGTGTGGGAAGTGTCTCTTCTAAAATACTCCATGCCCCTGTCTCTTGCCCAGTAAGCCTAGTGTACCTGCCTGTGTTTAGAATATATCTCACACAAGCAACAGCAGTCATCCCAGTGTAGGGTTATTCTTTAATGGAAGCAGTCTAAATAAGTTAGACTAGATTAGTAAACTGCAGCCTAAGTAAAAAATATAGGAATTTTTAATTTTATGGTGAGATAATTATCATGGTATGTGGTTTATTTTTTAAAAGTTACTGAATAATCCTAGTTTTTGTAAATATGATATGTGTTCACTGATGAAAAAATACCAAAACTATACACATGAAGATGCTAAAAATAAACATCTCTGGATGGTAGAAATATAAATGCTTTTTAATTGGGGACAGAATGTGTTTATTTAGCTTTTAAATTTCCTACATACAAAAATAGGTACTACTTCGTAACAATAAAAATAGTAAAACAAAAACTGGATGGTACAAGAGCTGAAAAATATTAAATATACATCATTGTAATTCTACTTTTTATTTCTTTTTCTTTTTTTTACTAAATATTGTCATGTATTCATCGATGAAGCTTACAAATAAAAGTTGTATCTGAACCAAAGCGATATTAATTAACGTCTTTACTATCTCTGCCAGTTGAATCAACCTATGTATTCCCACCTTGATTCAGAGAATTGTTAAGTAGTACGTATATAGTATGGCTGCAGCAACATGGAGGTATCGTATTTGTTCTCTGTTGCCTTGCCATGGGAAGTCCTTAAATATTCTTAATTGATTGATTATAGACACTCCTGGAAAGACATGTAAATGTTAAAAGTTCATCATTAATGGAGTATTTTTTAGGGAGTTTATGATTGACATTTAAATTCTCTCTGAAAGTACTTATCTGAAGAATTTCTTATTGTTTTCCAGTTCCTGAGAGCAGAAATGGGACAAGACTACCATTTGGCAAAAAAATTATGTCAGATGAGTAAGTACAAAATACTTTTCTGTTTTCTAATTTTTCCTTTGTTTCTAAATGCATTCCATAATATGTAAGATGGTCTGGTTATTATACCCTAGTGAGTTCCCTGATAGTGTCTCAGTGATTCTTTATTAATAAGTTAAGTTGATTGGTAGAATGACTTTTGGACTTCTAGGATAACTTTGAGTGGGATAAACTAACAAAAGCTAATTATCACTGGAAAATAAGTCAACATCTTTACCTTCATGATAACGGGTTAGTAACTTTATGCCTTTAATTTCAAAGAAGTGTCAGGTAGGGCAGCAGACCTTACTTAACATGCATGTATTCCACAAATATTTGAGTGTGGACTGTGCCAGGCACTGTGTTAGGCACTGGAAATACAGCAGTCAATAAGACAGATAATCCCACGTTCATATATAGTATCCAGCAGGCACTATATATAAATAACAAATTCGTATATAATTAGCGTGTCCTAAATGATAGGTGCTATGGAGAAAAATAAATAAAGTAGGGAAGAAGGAATAGAAAGTACCAGAAAGAGGCAAAGCAGTTTTCAATAGGATGGTCCAGGGAGGCAGGACATACAGCAAATGTGCCGAGACGTGAGTGTGCCTGAGGGGGAACAGCAAGGAAGGAACGTAACCAGAGTAGAATACGCAAGGGGAAATGTGACAGGAGATGAGGCCAGAGAGGTTATGGTTTGGGGGTTCTGTAGATTGCATAGGACCTTTTCACAATTTAAGGACTTTGGCTTTTTCTCTGAGCAAGGTGGGAAATCATTGAGCACTTTTGAGTAAAGGAATGATAATATTATCACTATTAACTAGTGTTAGACCTAAGTCTTACAGTAAAAGTCCTCGAGTGAAAACATGTATAGGGATTGTGAGGACCTACCCTCACTTGCCTCACACAGACTCTCCACTATGGGAACAGTACTTCTTAAATCATTGGCTAATTTTTAAAAGGGGTTTCTTGAATGCTTTAACACTGCTTATTTTTTTATCCAAAATAATTTGCCTTGTGTAATCCTTTCAAGTACTTTGACATTTAGAGACATCAAATAAAATATTTTGATTAAAACTATTTTTGGGTGGTACACAAACATAGGATTTCTGATCAGAAGGAATCCTTCAAGAGAACCATGTCCAGTTGTCTATGTTTATAAATAACGAAGCAGAAGCAGGGAGAGGATACGCAGCCTGCTCCATGCTCTTCAGGGAGCTAGCGGCACAGCCAGAACCGGAACTCAAGCTGCCGCCTCCCACAGCACGTTTCTTCTCCGAGGACTGGTGTAGAAGGGAGTGAGTCAGTAGCTTTCACTCTCAGTTCTCCGAGTCTCTTGTGGAGCCTAATGATGGGGAAATTTATATATTTCCATATCCGTGCATCATTTTAGAAAGCCTCTGGCTGAAGCTTACAAAATATATGCCCTGATATCACCACGTCTATTGGTCAGTTTGGGTTGTTAGCCTTGTAGGATGCTATATAAACAGTAGGTGCTCAATAAAATGCTTATTGACCTGACTCGAACCAGTGAACACACATTGAGTGCCAGGGCAGTGGGGATGAAAAAGTTCAAGCTCATCTATCCTAATGGGGTTATGTCCCTGTAAAATATCCCTCCCTCCCTCCCTCCCTCCCTCCCTCCTTCCCTCCCTCCCTGCCTCCCTCCCTTCCAGCCGTCAAGCACCAGCTCCATACCGGACATGCTGGCAGCTGGAGAGAAGGCAGGAATCATAGCACACATGCTCTGAACCATTTTGGGGTTGACATTAACTATGTTTTGGTTTGGTTTTTACCCTTACTGGCTCATCCAGGAATACTAGTCACTCTTTTCTGTCAGTGTCAGATAGTGGTGCCTCAAACTAAGGATTAGACTACAGGAAAGGAGGTCCGGAGAGCCCCAAGACAGGCCCCATGATCCAGGGAGCCCGTTGGGAAAGAACAGGGCTCCCAAGAAGAAGAGAGGCCCAGAGATGGGAGTGGGGGCTGGGTGCATGCAAAATAAGATTGGCTACCCCTGAGGCAGATTGCAGCCATGGTATGAAATTAGGGAGATCCAGCATTAGCAGTGTCAAACAAGTTTAAGAAAGAACAGAGAGTTGGAGACGCTCTGTCTCAGGGAGGAGAAAGTGCTAGTTTGATGCTAATGGGAAGCACTTTGCTGAGAACTCTGAATTCCTCTCTATATTCAGAACAACAGACAAATGATTTTTTTCATCTAGGATGGACCCCAAAATATTTTATATGTAAGTGCTTACAGTATATTGTTTTGTCTTTTTTTCCTATCTTCTAGCTCTTCTGCAGAACACTTTCCCTTTTCTCTCTCTCTCTCTGTGTATCTATGTATATATTCAGATTATTTACATATTCATGTATTTATATATGTATGTATTAAGCACCTACTAATAATGAGAGTATTCTTGAATACTTTAATTCTTAAAACAATTCTGTGAGGCAGATATTATGAACCCCACCTTACAAATGAGGAACCTAATTCTTAGCAAGGAGTACTAATTCACCAAGGTCACACAACTACTAAGAGGCAGAGTTAAGATTAGATCCTAGGTCTGGCTTGAAAGCCTCTGATATCCTACTATATTTCCATTTCCTCATTTGATTAATAAACTTTTATTTCTGGTCAAGGAGGCAGGGACTTGGAAAGGGGGTACTTTTATGGGTCAATCAAGCTTAAAATGGCTCCTGTGGTCAACTAATTACTTTCTTTGTATCTAAGGCAATTAATTTATATAATGTATCCTTATCCCTTCTGAAATGTTTTATAAACTCATCTTCTTTTTTTTTTAAAGATTTAAAAAAATTTTTAAATTTATTTGAAGAGGTAGAGATAGCCAGCGAGAGAGGGAACACAAGCAGGGGGAGTGGGAGAGGAAGAAGCAGGCTCATAGCGGAGGAGCCTGATGTGGGGCTCGATCCCATAACGCTGGGACCACGCCCTGAGCCGAAGGCAGATGCTTAACGACTGCGCCACCCAGGAGCCCCAATATAAACTCATTTTCTGAATAAAGCTGCTGATTGCTAGTATGTTTCCTTGCTGTCCAATCACAGTAAAGTCATTTATATCTCCACTGGGCTTCAGGGCTTCCCGCCTGGCGTTCACGTGCCTGTGGCTTCTTTTCTGTTTGTCCTGACTTAAAAAAAAATTGTATTGGGTTCCCCCAAGAAATTTTATTTGTCAGTGAAGGCTTGAATTTTATCTGTCTTCCACACACGATTTTTATATGTGAGTAATATTTCCTCAGCCGTTTTCCTGCTATGTCGTGCAGAACTGATACCTCAGCTCTCTGCCGCTTCTTGCCAGGCACTGGAGGCATCCTGGAAAAGTGGTTTTTAAATTAGACTGAAAGTCAGGAGTCCCATGCACTTTTCTTAGTTCAGCTCATGACTGACCGTGAGATTTTATGTCAGTCAATCTTTCTGTTTATTGGCCTCTTTACCTTTAAGAAGGGAACCTGCAACTCACTCTCCGCAGGGCACATCAGTGCTGCTCACAGGCAGCCCAACATTTTACGCAAAAAACCCATTTAGGCCTGGAAGACCTACTTCATCAATTATCATTGTAGGTATTTAAAAATAATGGCCTGAGAAACAAAATGTTTCTCATCACTTTGGTCTAACACAAATATAGATAGATGTATCTTCAGGAAGGATAGTTATAATGAAGTTTCCTTCCTTCCTTCCTTCCTTCCTTCCTTCCTTCCTTCCTTCTTTCTTTTTTTAAAAAAAAAAATGTTATTTATTTATTTGTCAGAGAGAGAGAGTGCATAAGCAGGGGGAGTGGCAGGCAGAGGGAGAAGAAGCAGGCTCCCCGCTGGGTGAGGAGCCTGATGTGGGACTCGATCCCCAGACCCTGGGATCATGACCTAGCTGAAGGCAGACGTTTAACCAACAGAGCCACCCAGGCATCCCATCTTTCTGTTTTTGAGTAAAATAAATCAGTTTTTCCCATTAACCTAGAATGTAATTTTATCTAGGCATAAAAGGACTGCTTTCTACTCTTCACTTATTCCATTTTTTTTTTTTTTAAGATTTTATTTATTTATTTGACAGAGAGAGCAAGCCAGCGAGAGAACACAAGCAGGGCGAGTGGGAGAGGAAGAAGCAGGCCTCCAGAGGAGGAACCTGATGTGGGGCTCGATCCCAGGACCCTGGGATCACGCCCTGAGCCGAAGGCGGACGCTTAACGACTGAGCCACCCAGGCGCCCCACTTATTCCATTTTTTAATGTTTTGAGGGCCCCAGCTCTGTGTCAGGCACTCTCCTAGGCATGCAGCAGTGAACAAGACCAATGTTCTGTCTACCCTAGAATAGCCTCCAGTCTGAGGGACTTAGAACCCTATGGGCAGCAGAATCCCCCAGCTCCTGCCCCAGCTCTTTAGCCAGAAGGAAACATCCACTGAATGTTTAGGAAGGAGCCAAGTCTTTCTCTAGGTCCAAAACCATTTCTGGAAACCTCACTGTGCACCAAGGACTGGACTAAGTACTTTATTTACATTATCTCATTGATTAATCAAAACAGCCTAATGTGGCCAGTAGTGTTATTACAGATAAGGAAACTGAGATACAGAGATAGTAAATATTTTGCCCAAGGAGACCCAACTAGACAGTGGCAGAACCAGGAATCACATCTGACAGTCTTTCTTCATGGCCCATACTGGGATCTGCTTATGGGCTCAGGTTGGGAACAACTCCCAGGACACTAACTGAATGTGCTAGAGGCTTTTCTTACCCTTTTACAAACCCTATTAGCCTCTGAAAGAGTAAGGAGAATTTTTTATTCATCACCTAGAATATATATTTCTGGGGTAAGCTTCAAAGCAGATACCTGTCCCTCACTTTGAAAATTGACGTTTGCCAATGGTTTTTGTTAAACCATAAGAGTTGCTGATTCCAGGGGTGCCTGGGTGGCTCAGTCGTTAAGCGTCTGCCTTCAGCTACGATCATGGAGTATGGAATCAGCTACCCTTCTTTTTTTCTAAGATTTTATTTATTTGACAGAGACAGACACAGTGAGAGAGGGAACACAAGCAGGGGGAGTGGGAGAGGAAGAGACAGGCTCCCAGCGGAGCAGGGAGCCTGATGCGGGGCTCGATCCCAGAACCCTGGGATCATGCCCTGAGCCGAAGGCAGACGCTTAATAACTGAGCCACCCAGGCGTCCCCCAACATGGAATTTTCTTAACTATATTGAAGATTTCTTATTAAGCGTCCCATCAAAAAGGATTCCATGGGAGTAATACATTGGGGAAACCACATTCTCCACTCTGTAAGATTCATAATAGTTATGAGCATATTAATGGTTCTGTAAAATCTTACAGTTTCTCTTACTGTAAACTTTCCCTGATTAACCTCATTTGACCTAGTTTCCCAAATATGTATTAACATCTTAAGAACCTAGTATCTCAAGGGGCAAGTTGGAGAAACTGATCTAAAAAGAGGGTCGGAAAAAGATTTAGATTGCTAATGATAAGCATATTTTAGTTCAACTTAAATTGAATTAAAAGATACTTTTATTAGAAACCTTTAAAGGTGTCTGAATTAACCTATAGGATCCTTAAAAGCAGCTTCTGAGCAGGTGCAGTTATGCTAACCCAATCAATGGTGAATTGTTATGTGGGTAGATTAGGAAAGAGAGACACTGGATTGGTGTGTCAGGAGTATAGCCATATGGGATGATGTCCTATAAGCACCGGAGCCTAGTTGAACCACCCACAATTATTTGTCTTACTCTCAGACAGGTGAACGGCACACTTGGTGTTTCAGTGCCCCCTGGGGGCCATCAAGATATTACATGGGAGTCACAACATTAAATGGATAAAGCAGAATTACGAATACTACCCAAGGCGCACTGTCTTCTCGTTAGTGAAGCCTCCACATTTTGCAGGATATGTCCCTTGTTTGGTTATAGTCAAAAAACGCTTTGGCTACAAGGCCTTGAGGAAAGCCTCATAGTGATGGAGATTGCATTCTTTAGATGGGAGGTAGAAAATATAATGAGAATTATTTCTCTTACAATGCACCTACGATAAGTAGAGCATTTTCTCTATTTGCACTTAGGTATTCCTATGGAATAATTGTTGATATTTCTTGCTTTGTGCATTTTCACTTACTCTGATTGACAGCTCCAGTCTCATTCTGAGGAGCCTGTTTGCTAAAACACTTTGAAAATTAGTAACGAACATTCTGTTGTCTATTTTCAGTTCTGATCTATGAACCAGAAAATCCTGAGGCCAAGGAGTTTTTCTCACTTATTGAAGAAATGTTGCTGATGGGTAAATTTAAAAATTGAAATTCCTTCTTTCTCAAAGAACTATGAGCAGTCACTATTTAAAAACCCATTATCCCAAGGGATTGGTGAAGTGCATCCTCAGGAAGTGGTTAAGCAAAGGCCAACTGGGTGTCTTTGGATGGTTTAATGAACCTTTGTGAGTGGTCCTTTGTGGGTGGTCAAGGTGATTCCCTTTTCTCCGGGGGGTTGTGGGGTGGAACTGCCCAAGTGAAGCAGGCTCCCTGGACGCCAGGCCTCAGGCACTGACAGAGTCTTCACAGGGAACAGAACATGCTAACTGCCACACAGGTTAGCGGCACTGTCCTGCAATTCCAAGGAAAACCACTACCCTCTAAATTACCCTACATCTCACACCTACTGTGTTTAAGAATTATGGTGACAATAGTAAAAAAATATTTGTATAGACCTATGTTTTAAATTTACTCTAAATCCATAAACATCTTTATACCAGTAAGAACATATTCTTCTTTGTACTACTACTTTGACCATATATACAGTCAGCAAAGTTTGGCTCAGTCCTCATGTTCCAAAGATAGGTATTTCTTAGATAAGGGAGAAGCAAGGAGAATTAGGATTTTTCAAAGAGTAGAGATATCAAGAACATTTTAAGCAATTCTCTTCCTTTCTGTGGCAGAGAAATCTCAAAATCTTGAGGAAGATGATGAAGATAGTGAAGAAGACAGTAGTGGTGAGAGTGAAGGAGAAAGCAGTGAGGAGCTGAGTGAAGAAAGCTCTGATGACTGTGAAGATGGGTGATGGAAGTTGCTGCTGTGGTTCAGTCTTCATGTATTTTCATTACTGTATACCATGGAAATATAAAGGACAAAGCTGCATTTTAATCTGATTGTTCTTTATTTGTCACACAGTTCTTATAGTTTACCCATATTGGTGTGAGCTCCTTCTTAATATTTAGGTCTTACGTCTATGTGAATTACTCAGAGAGGAAATTAATAATTGAAAAAACTTACATAGCACTAACCGTGTGTCAGGTACTGTTCTGCACACAATAGTTTACTTAATCCAAAAAACCCATGAGGTTTGGCTTAAAACAACACAAATTTATTATCTTACAGTTCTGGAGGTCAGAAATCCAAAATGAGGTGCTCCTGGGTGGCTCAGTTGTTAAGCGTCTGCCTTCGGCTCAGGGCATGATCCCAGGGTTCTGGGATCAAGCCCCGCATCAGGCTCCCTGCTCCGCTGGGAGCCTGCTTCTTCCTCTCCCACTCCCCCTGCTTGTGTTCCCTCTCTCGCTGGCTGTCTCTCTCTCTGTCAAATAAATAAATAAAATCTTAAAAAAAAAAAATCCAAATGAGCCTCATTCAGCCAAAATCAGGGTGTCAGCACGGCTGCATTCTTTCTGGAGGCTCTAGGAGAAAATCTCTTTCCTTGCTTTTTCCAACTTCTAGAGCTTATGCACAGTCCTTGGCTCATGGCCCCTTCCTGCATCTTCAAAACCGGCAACATCTGGCTGAGACCTTTTCACATGGCCATCTCTCTAATTCTCTCTCCCCTGTGTTGTGATTTTTGTTAAATTAACATTTGTTAAGGAGAGCCCTTGTGTGTCAGATGGTAAGTGATGCTTCCACAAAGACCACAAGGGAAAGTGAAATAGAGAAGCTTATTACAGGTCCTGGGGCAGGTACATGGAATGCATTAGAGGGGCCACATAGGGAGGTCAAGGCACAGACAGAAAGTGGACAGCAAGACCTGGGGCATGCCTTCGTCAGGGCCATGAGTGGGGTGCTTTTGGGGCTCCCAGGCTAAGGCTGGATTGGCCAATTCAAACCAGAAAGATCAGGGTTTTGGTAAGCTCAGTGGGGGTCTTATTTAAGGGGTGCACAGGGGAAGCAGTTGGGAGGCAGGAGAGACTGTTTATCACAAGGGGCATTGGGGAAGGTATATCGGTTTACACTTGTGATTCTGCAGGCTATTATCTAGTACATGGGTGGTCATCTCATGCGCTTGAGAGAGAGGCTAGTGTGCTTAGCCAAAATAGATGCAAAGGCAGCAATAATACAGAATAGTTTAGCTAAACTCTCAACACCCTGCCTCCTCCTTCCACTTTTAAAGATTTATTTGGGGGTACCTGGGTGGCTCAGTCGGTTAATCATCTACCTTCAGCTCAGGTCATTGTCTCAGGGTCCTGGGATCGAGCCCCGCATCTGGCTCCATGCTCAGTGGGGAGTCTGCTTGTCCCTTTCCCTCTGCCCCTCCCCCCTGCTTGTGCTCTCTCTGTCTCTCAATAAATTAAATCTTAAAAAAAAAAGATTTATGGGGGAGGGGCAGAGGGAGAGAAGCAGACTCACTGCTAAGTGGGGAGCCAGACTAGGGGCTCAGTCTCATGACCTTGAGATCATAACCTGAGATGAAATCAAGAGTCAGATGCTCAGCCGACTGAGCCACTCAGGCGCCCCATCTTCCATTTTTAAAGACACTTATAATTCCATTGGGCACATCTGAATAATCCAGGATAATCTATAATCTTCCCTATTTTAGAGTCCGCTGATTAGCAACTTGAATTCAATCTGTAATCTTAAGTGCCCTTTGCCATGTAACCTCACATACTTATGGGTCCTGGGGATTAGGACATACACATTTTTGAGAGTGGGGGGACATTATTCTGCCTACCATAGGAAGTATTCGGTAAGTATTCATTTTTTGCAATTCATGGTATGGAGCTTGGAGGAAACACTTTGGTTGGAAATAGATGCCTTAATTAGGAGTCATCAGTTTAGACTCAATTAGATAACACGTAATAGAAGTATCTCTGATTAGAGATAGTAATCAAAGATAAGGAAGTGATGTCTCACAGAGAAAGTATAGTCTAAATAGAAGAGGACTGAAAATAAAATTATCTTAAATGATAACATTTAAGTGGTAGTCCAAGAAAGAGAAGTGCACAAAAGAGACAGAAGAACAACCAGCAGGAATTCAAGAATATAGTGCGTGCTATTGGTCACCCACTCAGCATCTGTCCCTCCCTGCATTATTGCTAACAGAGCCCTGATTCTGGGGGCGCCTGGTGGCACAGCGGTTAAGCGTCTGCCTTCGGCTTAGGGCGTGATCCCAGCGGTATGGGATCGAGCCCCACATCAGGCTCCTCCACTATGAGCCTGCTTCTTCCTCTCCCACTCCCCCTGCTTGTGTTCCCTCTCTTGCTGGCTGTCTCTATCTCTGTCGAATAAATAAATAAAATCTTTAAAAAAAAAAAAAAAAGAGCCCTGATTCTGTTAGAATATTCACTCCACACACAAATAGCCATGGGATTCAGGGAAGATACCCTCAGGCAATCAGTACATGGCATTTCTTTGGTGACTGTTACTGTTCCAAAGGGGGACATGTGACCTTTAGTGGCCCAGGCAGATCAAGGACTTCATTTCATGATTGGGAAGAGAGATTCCTCCACCCCTCTGGTTAAGAACCAGAAGCATGCTGCCCGACTTACTGCTGGCAGTCATTTTCTGATGATGAAGGGACCGAATCCTAGGATGAAGCTGATGCTGTTGATGGCAGAGCAAAAAGAACCTAGATTTCTGGTGATGTTCAGCCATGCAACGAACTGCTCTGGAAGGCAGCCCTCTGTTTGTGCTTACTGTTGTGTGAGATAGCTTTCTTACTATTTAAACTGGTTTGGATTGAGGTGTTTTGTTTTCTGCCAAAAACCATCCCAACTGATGATGAGTACCACCACAGAAATGCAGGAGAGCTTCTAGGTCCAGAAAGATCTGCTTGGCCAAACGTTGTAAAGAGGACAAGTAAGATAAAAACTAAAAAGGGTGTGGGATAGCAACAGAGAGGTGGTTGGTGACATCAGGGAGAGCAGTGTCAGTCAAGTGGGGTGGAGGAGAGCCATGTTTCAGTGAGTTTGAGTGCGCTGGAGTTGAGGAAAAGGAAAGCAAGGAGTTCGATTATAAAGAAAAAGATGAAGTATTGTTGGAAGACATAAGGGAAAAGGAATATAATCTTTTTAAATGTTTAAGATGAGCAGGTTTAGGAGGAAGGATGATGATTATATGTACTGATTATTATGCATTAGGTACTGTACTAAGTATTCCGTATGTTAATGTTTTTCATCTTTGTAACACCTGTACGGGGTGGGCATTATTATCTCCCATTTACATTTGATGTGACTGAGGCCTAGAGAAACTGAGAGTAACTTTCTAAAGATCGCATACCTGGGAATTAGCAGATTCCAATCTAGGTCTTTTTTTGGTGTGTGTGTGGTGGCTTCATAACTATTTGACCATCTGCTCATTTCTTATCCATCCTGACTGACTAGGTTTTTGAAAGTGGTGATAGGTACATAAGTATCTAGTGTATATAGAGTTTAGTTGGCAAATCTTCATCTTCGTTCCATTTTCTGGATGACTGCACATAGACACAGTATATTCCTTTAGAGGGCATTCCCTATTTTCTTTGGCCCAGACAGCTTTGTTGAGCCTGGTGTCGATGAGCACATCTGGAGTTCCCATCTCCTTCATGGCAAATTTCCAGATCTCTGTGAGTGCCTGAAGAGCATACCTCTTAAAGCCTATTCCCTGGACGATGCGCTTGTGACTGGTGGTGTGTTCTCTGGTCTGGTCACCAGCTCACTGGTGATGGAGTGGCCCTCTTCACTGCTCTTCCAGGTTATTTTAATCTAATGCCACCTCCCTTCACCCCTGTGCTTTCCTCCCTAAAAGGTCAGTAGATAGAAACATTGAAAAAAGGGAGATGATCTGTGAAGTAAAGCCTATCTAATACCTCAGAAAATGCATGTAACATAACCTTAGTTTGTGGTGGTTGGTTCTGTTTGGACGACTGCCCCAGCGGTCCACGCGTGGAATCAGAGATGCCTCTCCTTCGTTCTCCAGTATTGGTCCTTATACAGCCTTCAGTTAGCCTACAGTTCTTTATATGTTAAACAAGGTGACAACCTGCGTTCCCTTTCATTGAAATGTGGTTTTTCCCTTTAACTGTACCCTGGTCGACCTGTAAGATACATGTAATTTTGGTGTTTGTCTAAAATACTGACAAGAGTGAACGCTTGAACATATCTCATAGTGTCAGATGTGAAGGAAAGCCTAGACCTATTGGAAATGTTTTGGGTTTCTGGGCAAGTATCCTATATCATGAGGTACTGAGAGTTCGCAAGAGGCAGGTAGGATGAGGCTGCCAAGGCCAGACTAAGGAGGGAAAGGTCTCTCTGATGGACTTACCTAATAAACTCCCCAGCTGTCATGGGATATGAGTTATAATGGGGGCATGGGGAGTGAGCAGAACTTGGAGAGACTTGTGAAGTGAAGCACTGGGAGGTAAGATTGGCTTGCATTGCCTTGTTCAAAATGTACTCTTTGAAGCAGGAGATAGCCTATAGCAGACATTGTGATTGGTTTCTCCTACATCCATTCCAACCTAGGAGTTAAGTCCAAGCTAATCATGGTGCTCCCATCCTCCTTGCTATTAGATTTTTAAGATTTTGAGATATCATTGACATATAAAAATTTTATTTGGGGGGGACCTGCATGATTCAGTTCGTTAAGCATCTGCCTTCAGCTCAGGTCACGATCCCAGGGTCCTGGGATCGGGCCCCACATCAGGCTCCCTGCTCAGCAGTGAGTCTGCTTCTCCCTCTCCCTCTGTAATCTTTCTCACTCTCACTCTCTCTCAAATAAATTTTTTAAAAAATTGAAAAACATATACTTGATGTTTTAAAAAATTGTTTTTATATATATTTAAGGTGTGCAACTTCATGATTTGATATACCTTGCAAAATGATCACCACAATCAAGCATATTTACATATCCATCGTCTCTACATAATCACCAATGTGTGTGTGTGTTGTGTAGAACTTACGATCTATCATCTTAGCAAGTTTCAAGTATACAATAAGTATTGTTAACTATTTTCACTGTACTGTACATTAGATCTCCAGAACTTATTCATCTTGCATAATTGAAACTTTGTACCCTTTGACCAACATCTCTTTGCTTACTAGTTATTACTAGACATGGACAGAATTCAGCCAATCTTAGGTAATAAAATAAGAGCAGGACTTAGGTATGGACAAGAAAGTGTGTAGCCCCATGGCTACTGGCAGCCATCTTAGAGCCATGAAGAGGCTTTCTGCTAAAGCCAGTGGAGCAGAGAGAACAAAGAACCTGGTCCTTGATTATATTTTTAACTAACTCAGTTGACTAACTCTGGTTTAATACCTGCCCTCTCTCTGAACATCCTATATAAGACAATATATTTTCTTAGCACGTAAGCCTATTTGTTTCAGATTTTCTATTAATTACAGTCAAGAGAGTTCTACCCAATGTTCATGCCACAGCATAGCAAGCATGATGACCAATAACATCTTCTTAAGACTGTAGGCAAACTGGGCTCTTAAGGTTACCCTCAGGATCATGACCACTCAAAGCCAAGGAAGGGGAATTGGTGGATCGTTGTGTCAGTTCACAGCATGTGTAAAATAGAAATACAGGTGTACCTCATTTTACTGTGCTTTGCTTTATTGCATTTTGCAGATACTGTATTTTTTACAAATTGTAGGTTTGTGGCAACCCTGCATTGAACAAGTCTCTTGGTGCCATTTTGGTAATTCTCACAATATTTAATACTTTTTCATTATTATTATATTTGTTGTAGTGATGTGTTATGGTGATCTGTGTGTGATTCAGTGTCACGATTGTAATTATTTTGGGATGCCATGAACTATGCCATATAATACAGCAAGCTTAATGGATAAATGTGTGTGTTCTGACTGCTCTACTGACCTACCCTTCTCTCTCTCTCCTTGTCCTCAGGACCCCCTATTCCCTGAGACACAATAATGTTGAAACTAAACCAATTAACAAGACTACAATGGCCTCTAAGTGTTCAAGTGAAAAGAAGAGTCACATATCTCTCACTTTAAATCAAAAGCTAGAAATGATTAAGCTTACTGAAGAAGACATGTGGAAAGCTGAGATGGGCTG
The DNA here is from genome assembly GCF_017311325.1 of Ursus maritimus. Lineage (NCBI taxonomy): Eukaryota > Metazoa > Chordata > Mammalia > Carnivora > Ursidae > Ursus > Ursus maritimus. Next base: position 59,697,533 of record NW_024423343.1, on the reverse strand, counting down.
AAAGCTAAGCCTCTTGCACCAGTTAGGCCAAGTTGTGAATACAAAGGAAAAGTTCTTAAGGAAATTGAAGGTGCTACTCCAGTGAACATACAAACGTTAAGAAAGAGCAATAGCCTTACTGCTGATATGGAGAAGGTTTTAGTTGTATGGCTAGAAGATCAAACCAGGCACCACATTCCCTGAAGCCAAAGCCTAATCCAGAGCAAGGCCCTAACTCCCCAATTCTCTGAAGGCTGAGAAAGGTGAGGAGGCTTCAGAAGAAAAGTTGGAAGCTAGCAGAATTGGTTCCTGAGGTTTAAGGAACGAAGCCAGCTCCACAGCATAGAAGTGCGAAAGGAAGCAGCATGTGCTGACGTAGAAGCTGCAGCAGGTCAACCGGAAGATCTGGCTCAGATAATAAATGAGGATGGCTACCCTAAACAATAGACTTTCAGTGTAGACAAAACAGCCTTCTCTAGGAAGAAGATGCCAACTAGGACTTCCGTAGCCAGAGAAAAGTCAATGCCTGGCTTCAAAGCTTCAAAGAACGGGCTAACTCCCTTGTCAGGGTCTAACGAAGCTGGCGGCTTGAAGTTGAAGCCAATGCTCATTTGCCATTCTGAAAACCTAAGGGCCCTTAGTTGGTGAGGATGCGGAGAAAGGGGAACCCTTTTACACTGTTGGTGGGAATGCAAACTGATGTGGCCATTCTGGAAAACAGTATGGAGTTGCCTCAGAAAGTTAAAAATAGAACTACCCTATGACCCAGTAATTATACTATTATTATACTACATAGGATACAAAACAATAATTCAAAGGGATCCATGCACACCTATGTTTATAGCAGCATTATCAACAATAGTCAAATTATGGAAAGAATCCAAGTGTCCATCGACTGATGAGTGGATAAAGAAGATGTACACACACACACACACAGAGAGAGAGAGAGAGAGAGAGAGAGAGAGAGAGGAATATTACTCAGCCATCAAAAGGAATGAAATTTTGCCATTTGCAATGATGTGGGTGGAGCTAGAGAGTATTATGCTAAGCAAAATAAGTCAGAGAAAGACAAACACCATATGATTTCACTCATATGTGGAACTTAAGAAACAAAACAAATGAACATACGGTGGAAATAAAGAGGAAAACCAAGAACAGACTCTTAATGATAGAGAACAAACTGATGGTTATCAAAAGGGAGGTAGGTGGGGGGAATGGGTCAAATAGGTGATGGGGATTAAGGCATGCACTTGTGATGTATGTAAGTGTTGAATCACTAAATTCTATACCTAAACTAGTATTACACTGTATGTTAATGAACAGGTATTTAAATAAAAACTTGGGGAAAAAATAAGAGACTTTAAGAATCATACTAAGTCTACTCTGCCTGTGCTCTAGAAACGGAACAACAAAGCTGGAATGACAGCACAGCTGTTTACAATATGGTGTACTGAATATTTTAAGCCTATTGTTGAGACCTGCTCAGAAAAAATCCTTTCAAAATATTACTGCTCATTAAAAAGTCACCTGGTTACCCAAGAGCTCTGATGGAGATATATAATGAGATTAATGTTGTTTTCATGCCTAGTAACACCCATTTTGCAGCCCAAGGATCAAAGAGGAACTTTAACTTTTTGTATAAGAAATACATTTTGTAGGGGTGCCTGGGTGGCTCAGTCGTTAAGCGTCAGCCTTCGGCCCAGGGCGTGATCCCGGCATTCTGGGATCGAGCCCCACATCAGGCTCCTCTGCTGGGAGCCTGCTTCTTCCTCTTCTACTGCCCCTGCTTGTGTTCCCTCTCTCACTGGCTGTCTCTCTCTGTCAAATAAATAAATAAAATCTTAAAAAAAAAAAAAACATTTTGTAGACCATAGTTGCCATTGATAGTGATTCCTCTGATGGATCTGGGCAAAGTAAATTGAAAACCTGGAAAGGATTCACCATTGTAGATGTCATTAAGAACATGAGTGATTCATGAGAAGAAATAAAAATATCAACAGGAGTTTGAAAGAAGTTGATTCCAACCCTCATGGATGACTTTGAGAGCTTCAAGACTCAGTGGAGGAAGTAATTGCAGATGTGGTGGAAATAGCAAGAGGACTAGAAGGGAAGCCTGAAAATGTGACTGTATTGCTGCAATTTCATGATAAAACTTGAACAGATGAGGAGTTGCCTTTTTTTTTTTTTAAGATTATTTATGTATTTGAGAGAAAGAGACTGAGAGCACAAGCAGGGAGAAGGGCCAGAGGAAAAGGGAGACACAGATTCCCCACTGACCAGGAAGCCTGACATGGGGCTTGATCCCAGGACCCTGAGATCATGACCTGAGCTGAAGGCAGGTGCTTAACTGACTGAGCCACCCAAGTGCCCCTGAGGAGTTGCTACTTATTGATGAGCAGTGAGAGTGGTCTCTTGAGATGGTTTCTACTCCTGGTGAAGATGATGTGAAGATTGTTGAAATGACAAACGAGGATTTAGAATATTACATAAACTTAGTTGATGAAGCAGTGGCAGGACTTGATAGATTGACTCCAGTTTTGAAAGAAGTTCTGCTTTGGGTAAAATGCTATTGAACAGCATTGCATGCTACGAAGAAGTTGTTCATGAAAGGAAGAGTCAGTCAATGTGGCAAACTTCATTATTGTTTTATTTTAAGAAATTGCCACAGTCACCTTAACCTTCACCAACCACAACCCTGATTAGTTAGCAGCCATCAACATCTAGGCAGGAACCTCCAGCAGCAAGCTCAGATGATGGTTAGTGTTTTCTAACAAAGTATTTTTAAGTATGTACATTAGATTTTTTTAGACACAATGCTAACACTTAGTAGACTACAGTAGAATGTAAACATAACTTTTATATTTACTGGGAAGCCAAAAAATTCATTTGACTTGCTTTATTGTGATATTTGCTATATTTCAGTGGTCTGAAACTGAATCCTCAATATCTCCAAGGTATGCCTGCATGAAACTGGTTTGAATGGTTATCCCTGGGTTGTGCAACTGAGGAGGGGAGGTAAGTAAGAAGAGTTTATTTTTTAATTTATACTTTTTATTTATCCTCTTTTTTTTTTGTCATGGACATGTATCACTTTTTTATTGTGGTAAAATATTCATAACATACACAATCATTTTTAAGTTGAATAGCATTTAGTATTTTCATATTGCTGTGATAATATCACCACTATCCAACTCAAGAACTTCATTTTCTCAGACTGAAACACTATACCCAGTAAACAATAACTTCTATTCCCCCTCACTCCAGCCCCAGGCAACCACTGTTCTATTTTCTATTGGTATGATTTTGACCATTCTAGGTACCACATGTAAGTGGAATCTTACAGTATTTATCATTTTTGTGACTGGCTTATTTCACTTAGCATAATGTCTTCAAGATTTATCAGCATCATAGTATGTATCAATGCTTCATTTCTTGTTATAGCTAAATAATATCCCACTGTGTATATATCACATTTTGTTTATACATTCATCCATTGATAGACACTTGGGTTGGGTCCACATTTTGGCTATTGTGAATAATGTTGCTATGAACATGAGTGTACAAATATCTGTCCAATACTAAAAACTTTTTAATTAAGCCTATACATGAAGTGAGGGAGGGTGGAAATCTGGGAAAAAGTTAATAAAAGTTTAACTATGGTTGTGCTTGGGTGATGAGGTTATTTCATTTCTTTATAGAGTCATATACTTTCTTTAACAATTACATATTATCTTAAAGGGAAAATATATGTATTTTTTAAAATAAACTTTAAAAAAGAGTTAAGGTAAAACTGACCCGGGTATAGAAAAGTTACAAGGCAAGGAAGAAACAAGAGATCAATATTTGTGGAAGGCATATTGTATGTGAGCCATTTTAGTGGCTTTAGTATCCTTTTTGGTATGCTAGAAGCTTCTAATAAGGATAAACACTGGTAAGTAAATAAGTAGGTTATTATGTTCAGAAAAGAAATGTCATCTGATATAGAAACTTGCTGACCTTCATAGAACAGTTAATATACTCACAAACTTGCTTACCCTTACGCTTAATTGGATAATTTAAGTAGCAAAAGTTATAATCCATCATCAATAGTGCCCCCCCAAAGTCCCTATTTTCTTAGAATTTATTATGTAGCTCCTATTGCTGAATAACTGTACAAATATATTTTTAATTGTGGGGGCCAAGGGCAGGCCACCCCAAGATAGGCCACTTTGGCAGAAAAATTCTTTTGAGTTAAGAAGCAATAAAAAACAAACAACAACAACAACAACAAAAACCCAAAACAAACCAGCAGATTCAGGAAAAAGCTCTTTACCTCCCCATCAACTGCCTTAAAAGAATTTAGATAGAGGACCCACTCCAAGAAAACTATCACCACACATAACTACAGTCTAATATCAACTAGGTGTGGTAGACGAGGAACCTAACAAAGCCTATTTGATCAAATTCTCCATGTCCCATTGTTCCTGAGTGGCTCAGCAAACATTTGTTGGTAAACAGTGTTTACCCTTTTTAATCTCCCTATGAATTGCATTCCTTCCCTTTGAGGTCCCAGAGCCCTAATCTCTTCTTAGTTCAGGATGGTATGTATTCCTCATTTTGCCTGCCTATTTTTGGAATTTCATGTCTGTGTGGATTTCCTATATGTACAAAATGAAATTTGATTTTCTCCTATTAATCTGCCTCATATCAATTTGATTCTTTGTCCAGCTAGAAAGATCTTGAAGAGCAGAGAAAATTATTTCTCCCCAACAAATAGTCAGTTAACTTTCATGAGCCCCTTTCCTCCTTTTTAATACTTTAACTTGCCTTCTCTTCTACTCTGAGATGATGTTTTTTCTGTTTCTTGCTCTCAGGTCCCTAAGTGTAGCTTTACCTCTAACAAAATTATTTTAAACGTCTTTCCATAAAAAGGATCATTCAAAAATGATCATTCTGTAAAGATGATAAATTTCATAGTACCCTGTCTACCACTGGACTGTGTGCTAGGAAGAAAATCTCTTCCTCATCATAACAGGCACCAAATCAGTTTCTTCCTATTGGCGTCAGAAGAACTCATCCAAAGGTGAGGCAGAACACACGAATCACCAGGCAGCATCACCCTCCTAAAGCCATCTTCTCCTAGCCTGTAACCCACCAATGACAGAAAATAAGAAGAAAAATATTAAAAATCATGTACTAAACAGAAGTAAAAGAACTTTGAGAAAGTTATCTCAAAGTAAAACTTGCTAAATTGAGATCTTTTACAACCTGTTAAAGCAATGGCTTCAATACTAATGTAACTGGTGGCTCCTTCGTAGGCTAGTTGAGGTTCTGTAGATGGCTCTGACTTTTTGAGACTTATTTCTTCCTTCTCTACATTTTCTTTTCAACTCATCCGAATCCAGATATAACAATAAAAAACAACTGATGCAAAATGATTCTGCACATTCATTCCTCAGTTGCTAGGTGCCTTCCAGATGGCCATCTGAAGATTTTAGGAATATATTGTCTATTCAGCTGCTTGTCTGTGGCTTGTCCCTTGCTTTGAAGTTGAGATAATGTGCCTAAAACCCTAGTGAGAAGATACTGGTTATCATTTAAAACACATATTTATGCATTGCTTGAGATTTCAGGTTGTGCAGATCTAAAGGGTCCCCGACTTACCCAAAGGCAAAGAAAACAGAACCTCAGTCTTGGAACTGAGGGTAAGATAGAAAGAATGAGCTCCAGGTGACTAACTGCTTTGGGGAAACCCATGGTACTGATGTGCAGATGATACAGGTGAGAACTTTGGCTGTGAATACATTCCAGTGAGCTCTTACATGTAAGTTCTTGACATAAAAGGGACTGAGCTACAACAGCTCAGATGAATCCCTCTCATTAAATTTCCAGTTTTCTTCCCTGAGTAACTGGCCAGGATTAGGAAAGGAACCCAATCTGAAACAGAAATTTAAGTTCTCAGATTTTCCATGATTGAGTCAGAACCTTCCAGAAACTTCTCATAAACAATAGTCACCTACATCTAAAAACAAAGGCTAACTTACTGTTATTTTAAACAGTTAAGAGCTTTTACACTGAAAGAAATGGATAAAATATTATTGGAGCGATTCTCCCATTCCATACCATTTCACCAAAGCATCTCATGGGGGAAATCAACGTTCTTGCATCCCACTCTTTTGGGAAAAGATTGATTTTGCCTTGGTTTCTGTTGAGAGAAGAGCAGAAAACATAGATACATCTTAAAAGCTCTCCTTCACAATTGCAGTCCAGGTCTGTTATTTCTTTGGTCTCCACTTCTGCAGTGAAATACCTTGCCTATATCAAAGAGTTCCTTTCCTAAGGTTACCTTTGGGGTAATGCTCTGTGGGAAAGAAATGGCTATTCACATCCCCTTCTCTTTCACGAAAGGGACAGAGACCCTGCGTGTTTCAGGCCACTTCCGGTAGCATCTCTCAGCATTTTAAACAGCCGGCTTTGTGAAATATGGCAGGGTATGAATGTGAAAGGGGAAGGGCCTGCAGTTTTCCTTGAAGAACTGCTCGCTTGTGGGGGCTGTTGTTTCCTCTCAGAAGTTGTAATCTATCGCCACCTGCTGGTCCCTCTGTCTGCGTGTTTGGAATAGCAGGAATTGGGTTTAAGATTTACACAAGATTTGCCCAAATACAAATCACTGTGTCCTCCTTGATTAATTTCTTTAATATTAGAATATTTTCATCTTTTGAATGCCAAAGAGGAAGGGACCGTTTGACAATTATCTGAGGAACTCAGCTCTCTTCATTAGGAGAAAAGATTGTAATTTCCGGAGTCCTTTCCAGCGTTCTGGCTGAAATTCTGCCTTCCTCGCCACACTTTTAACCCTTTACTGCCTCTCAGGAGTATGTGTGATCTGTTGAGGTAGGGGTGTCGATTTAGCGATGGTCCCTATGAAAGTCCAGAATAATTTGGGAACTATCTTTAAAGTACACAAACACACTGAATAGGCTTTAGCCTCGACTTAAGAAAAGCCGAGTGTAAGGTTAATAACGCTTCCCACAGCCCTCGTCTCAGGGGACAGACGTTTAAACGGTGAGCACTGCCGTTTTTCCTCTCTTTTTTGGTCATAAATTAGATACTTAAAATAGACTTTAAAGAGCCAGCTGAAATGAACCAACACTGTGGCTCCAAATTACCTTTCCTGGAAGCTAAAAATGCTAAATGCGTCAAAAAAAAAAAAAAAAAAAGACTAACATTTCTTATTTACTCACCTTGACGTGGACCATATTTTACGCATAAAAATCTCCCCCGCAGCCTGTTTGGGGCCCCTTCCACGCCTTACTCTCCTCCCACCCATTCCCTTTTTTCTTTTGCTGAAAGGCTTGGCTCCAAATCCGCTTGGAATATCTTTAAACATCCCTGAGAAAGAGCATTGTGGGCGGAGGGTCGTGTTCCCAAGTCCCAGCCATCGCTGACCTAAAGGAAGGTTGTCCTGGGTGGACAGGATCGAGTAGCCCGGGCTGCAGGCTCGGAAACCCCTACCACCCGGGAGAGACCGGAGGGCTCTCGCTCGCCCACTCCTTCCCCCTCTGGGCTCGGTGTTCCCATTTCTTCAAAGCTCTAAACCTTACATCAAATGCAAACGAAACAGCTGGGCGGACACCACTCCCTTCCGGACCACCCCTCACCACCGGTTCGAGTCCCTGTAGAGGATATCTATTTTCCACCCTCATTGTCCACAGCATCTCCTCCCCACCACCCCGGGAGTAATAAAAGATAAAAAGAATAGTGAGAAACAAACAAAAATATGGATTCCAAATGTTCTAAAGAGCCAAACGACAACCACAACCACCCTCACTACAAATTCTTACCGAGAAGGAGAGGACGAAATACTCTAATCCCCAGCCCCCACTCCAACAAGGGAAAAACACAGCAGTTACAACCGGAAGGGAGGCGGGCAGGGTATGTGGGGCGGGTTGGCCGAGAGCTGGTGACTGAAGCTGACTAAAGGGAGGCCTAAGGGACAGAACGGCGGGCGCTGTCCTCGGTTCTGAAAACGCCTGCCCCGTGTCCCAACTCTGTGTGCTGGAACTGGCTGAAATTCCAGGCCCTTAGTTCCTTATCTCGCTGAGCCCAAGAGTCTAGGTTGGAATGGGAGATAATTGGAAATTAAACCAAAACCATAAGTCCCCAAGTCTGTTACTTTCCCTGCCTAACTGGAATGTCAACTCCATAAGTGCAGATATAATATAAGTTGCTGGAACGGTGTAAAACTTTCTGAGAACAGCGCCTGTCACATAGTAAGTGATTGATAAATATTCGTTTAATTACCTAATTTCTAGTTATTTAGTTAAACATTTTAAAATTAAGGACGAGACTTCATTCCCTCCCCCTCCATAAAGAAGAAAGGGAGGGATGTCCTCACAGTTAGACGGACTCAACTTTAATTTGTGATACCTGCTTTTTGTAGATTTCTTTTACCATAGGAATCATTTTCTTGGCTAAAACGTTAGGGGTGAACATTTTGGACACGGGTCAGAAGAAGGAGATTTCTCAATCTCAAGCCACAGGTGAAAGTAAACGAATCTTCCTTTCTGGGAAATCTTGGGTCTAGGGAGAGGGCTGGGGAGACAGGGTGAGCAGGCATCCTTCTGGGACAACTGACCATGAGGGACATCGCTATTTGTTGCCTCCTCCCGCCAGTCTCCTTGCTCCTGGCGTCTTCCATGATTTAGCATGGGCACTGGGCTCTCTGATTGATGCAACCATCTTATTTAGGGAGGTTTGAGGAGGGGGCGTGGGTGGAATTCCGAGCCTCATTTCGGAGTAAACCGCACATTTCAAGCGTAGCGGTGCAAGGTTTTGAAGGGATGTGGGCACGCCCACCTTGCCCAGCCTGGAGCTCTGGCGCCCAGAGCTGCCGCGACTGCCCGTCCGCCGTTCAGGATGCTTTTGTGTCCTTAAAAAGTACCCGCGCTTTTATTCTGAGGTGGAGAGAGGACGGCAGTATTTTCTTCAGTATGAAGGGCAACGCGGCTATTTCAAATCTCAGAGCGCGATCCCTCTTACTGATGGGACTATATCTTCTCAGGGCGGAATCTTCGATCTTATTAGGGAATTTTCGGTTATTAGTAAGATTTTCTGCATCCCCTCAGTGTCGTGGTGAAAGGAGATAAGACATTCAGATAGAAGGTACGGGCTTCCGTTGGACCAGCAAGGCCGCAGACGTGTCCATAAATAACCCCTGCCTGCTGCACCGCAACAAGGGGGGGAAAAACCACTGTGTAACGAGTAAAGGAATCATTGGTTACACGGTATCACCCTGACACAAAGATCAACTTTTTTTGCCCTAAAGAAAAAGAAACTGAGGTAGAGGAGAGAGGAGAACGTACATTAGTGACGAGGCTGGCTGAGCGATGGCTTGAAGAGGCAGGAGAGTAACAGAGCCCAGACAGCCCTTCCAGGTGTAAGCTCCCACAGGGAGGAAAGACCCGCCCTCCCAGGGCCTCGCGGTCTCTGGGTGCCTGGCGCCCCCTGGTGGAAACTTTTGGGTGAACGCCTTCTTATTGTGAGGGGCTTTTCGGAACGCGGCAATTCATTAAATATGCTTAAGTAATGCAAAGGGAGAATCCTTAAGGAGCGCAAAATCGTCGGGGGAGTGAGGAGAGAGGGCAGGGCTGGGAGGGACGGTCCGTTGCCCACCCCCACCCTGCCCCTTGGGCCACCTCTGTGCTCGGGTTTCCCGTTTGTGTGGAGCAGCGCTCGTGCGTGTTATTAACCTTCAGATGTGATTAATCAGGAGGACTTCTTTCCCTATTACCAAGGGGACCAAAGCTAGCAGGGAGTGCATAGTGGGTGGGAAACAGGACCTTTCTCTGCGGGTGCCACTGGGTAGCGGTCCTCAGGTAAAGTACTTTGGGGAGGCTCTGAGCTGGATGAAGAAACTGAAGTGAAAGATGAGGTCTCCTCTGGGGTCTGAGTGTTCCTGCCCTCGTCTCTGCCTCCTTTGCTTTTACAACAATCCTGGCTCAGTAGAGAGCCAACGAGGACACAACACCAGAGCTCGCTTTTACTCAGGAAAGAGTAGCGGGGTTGTAGATCTGGGGGAACCGCAAGGAAAGAGGCAAAGCCACTGTTCTAGTCTTCTCGAAGATATGGGAGGGGAAGGGAAAGGGGGAGAGGAATGAAGAAGCACTCAACGAGGGAGAACTCTTCATAGGAATTATCTTTTCCCTCGTCTTACCCGACACCCTCTTTCAAAAAATAGAGCATGCTGAGTACATTCTGGATTACTCATAGGGCCTTTTTTTTTTTCCCGGGCCCCAAACCGTGATCTGGATTTATAATCGCCCTTTAAAGCTCCAGAGGGGATCAGGCACCTGCAAAGGAGCCCCACCGCTCTGCCGACGAGCTGCCCCCGCGAGCAGCGGCCTCGTGATTCCCCCGCCGAGCGGTCCCCGCCTCCCCACTCCGCCCCCGCCTCCCCCGAAGCCTACCAGCTGCCTCTCCCGACCGCTCTCTTCTCCTCCCGGCGCTCGCTTGCGGGACGGTGCTGGCGGGAGCCGGGCGGCAGCTGGAGGTGACGCCGGGAAGATTACGCCTGTGGCAGGGCCCGGGCCGAGAGGATCGCTGCGCGCTGCGCAGAGGAGCGGCAGGAGCGTCCGGCTTGCTGCCGCCTAGCCCAGGTAGGTAAGCGCGCGGCCGCCTGGACTTCCCAGTGCCCGGCTTCAGCTGTTCAGCTGGGTCCTCTTCACCCGCGGTTTCTTGGCCAACCCCCACTCGCAGCGACCGCCATCTACCCTCCCTAGCAGAATGCGTTCCGTCTGCCCTACTCCCGGCTTTCCCTTGGTGCGCTTCGCGCAGCGACCCCCGACCTCTCCCTCATCCTACCCCCACCAGCGAAATTCACGCCTGGGGAAGCCCAGAGGCTGACACCCGCCTGAAGTGGAGAGAGGATTTTCCCCATCGCTTCCCGGCTGTGAGCTCCCGTCTCACCAAAAGGCTCCTTAGTAGCAGCAGCCAAAGGCGCGACTCCGAGCGGTAACCTGTTACTTCCCCAGAAGCTGCGGTCTACCGCGGCCGCCGTTACAGTTTGAGTGCGCACGCTGGGCTAGGTGTGGGATCCCAGGGTGCGGGTGAAGGCGGTGGCGAGCAGGTGCTACTCTGCCGGGTCTTAGATCTACCCAGATTGGCCGGCACTCTCTGCCCCGGGGCCTTCGGTAGCCATCGCGCCAGCGCCGAGCGCAGTCCAGGGACGTCGCGAACAGATCCTAGTCTGCCTCCTTCCGAGCGCAGAGGGCAAGTTCGTTTCTCCAGTAATGTTCCCCTTTCTTGCCTCACCCAACCTCTTCGGCTTTGTACAGCGAAAAATCCGGGGACCTCAGAGAGTTGGGTGGAGAGGGAACACAGAAACCTGGACAGAGCCTCGTCCTGGGCTTCCAGATGGCTCAAAACGGGGTGGGACAAGATGGAGACAAGGTTCCGACCCGCTGCTTTCTGGCTGCCTAGAGTGCAAGGTGACTGTAGTTCTTCCCCGACCCAGTCCGAGAGAACGTAAAGGTGTGGACCCTTTTTTCCTCTCACCTTGTCTCCCCAAAGTCCCCGGTCCACAGAGCCATTAGACTCCTTCTTTCCAGGGAATTAGCCAGACACAACAACGGGAACCAGACACCGAACCAGACGTGCCCGCCCCGTGCGCACTCCCCCCCGCCTGCCCGCCCTCCGGCTGCTGAGAGCCTAGTGGGGTTTGTCATGGCTCGGCTGGAAAATCGCGCACTGAGCCTCCCTTGCCCTGCTAGCCCTATCCCCCGCACCCTTACGTCCTGAACTGGCCTTGGGCTACCCTAGTCTCTGCGCTGCACTCCAGGTCACCCCGCTCCGCCGCCAGACCGGAGAGAGCAGCCCCTGGCTACGGTGCCTGCGCCGGAGTCCCAGAGCTCGCGCGCACGTCTCCTCCTCCCCTCCGCGCACCCCGACTCAGCCCGTTAGGTGCCCTTCCTCCCGCCTCTCTGTCCCAAGCCCAGACTTCTGGGGGGAGCGTCCGCGCCCCCGGCCGCTCAGTGGCCTCCCGCGCCGGACCCCGGAAGCCCTCCCCGCACTGCTCTAGCTTCTCTTTGCAGCCTGTTCCTGCGCTCGACTGGCCGAGGACCCCGGACAGCAGAGGCCCCGGGACGACCAAGCTGATGGCGTCTTCTACCCCTTCTTCGTCCGCAACCGCTTCGAATGCGGGAGCGGACCCCAATACTACCAACCTGCGCCCCACAAGTAGGTTCTGCCCCAGTTTCCTATTAACTGGACTGCGGGGAAGATGGGGGCGCTGGGACGTGCGGAGGCTGCGCTGGTGGAAAGGGAAGGGGGAGCGCGGGGACCATGGAGGCTGGAAAGAAATGGGGCCCTGACCTGGGTCTCGGCCAGAGGTCGTTTGACTGCCAGAAATGCCAGATGATTCTGGGGCGCTGGAGAGTGGGAACCACGCAAGGTTCGAGCAGCGGCGATCCTTGGCTTCGCTTCGGGGAAGGGACGGGCGGCGAGAGTGTTGTTTTTGTTGTGTGTGGTTTCTTTGGCTTGGTGGGACGACGGGGGTCAGGGCAGAGGGCGGTGTGAGGAGACTGTAGTCCCGGCTGGAATAGAGAGTTTTCTGTCTCCAGCTCTCTTTGAGCCAAGATCTGACCCCCTCCTCTTTTCCTCCTGCGCTGTGCTCGAAGTCTATAATCAGCGGAAATTTCGACGTTAATTGCAGCTTTTAGAAAACTCGGGGTCCCTAATTGCTCCAAATTTGCGTCGAGCTATTGACGAGTGAGGGAGAAGCCAGGGGCGGGAAAGGTGCATAAAATGCTTTGAGACTGAGCCTCGACATTTCAGACAATTAATTACATCTCAGACAAAAAAAAAAAAAAAAAGGAGCGGGCAGCAACCTGAGTGGAGAGAGGTGGGGAGCCAGGAAGCGGCAAGAAGCTTTTCCAGGGCGGGAGGAGAGAGCACCCTTCTCTTTTCTCCCGGGCAGATCTGTCAGCAATTGACAGGTCGGCAAAAGAGAAGAAAAGGGGAACCAGATAAAAGGGGGGAAGAGGGCTCTATGCTTCCCCACGTCTAGCTCAGTGTGCTCTTCAGCCCATTTCCAGAATCTGTCTTTAATTCAGATTTATTTCCTACCTTTCTGTAGAAGGCTGGAGATGAGGGAATTGTTTTTCTTTTTTTCCAATTTTATTGAAATGAGTCCTCCCCACCCCCCATCAGCCCCAGAAGTAACAGCCCCAGATTTTCTATATAAGAGGGGCTTAGGAATGGCAGTGTGGTTAGGATGGCTTATTGCTATGCTTTTATGGCACTTTCTATTAGCTTGAGAAAATGTCAATTGTTCCCATCAACGAAGATGGGGGAACGTTATCCGGGGAGCCCTCTCTCGAGTCCCTTGGCGCTACCATTGGCTCCCGGTCCGGAGGCCTTAAGTCCTGAGGCTGCGTTTCACTTCGCTTTGCAGCTCCCTCTCCCCGCCCCCAGGCGAGCTACAATTACCCACACAACAAAGAGGGGCTCGGGAGAGCCGCCAGCCCTGGTGGCACGTGAGCCGGGCACTGGCGGCCGAGCTGGCCGGATCAGGCCGGGAGGAACGCGAGGCCTGCCCGCCTTTGTCTGTTGCTCTGGCCTTGATGGATTTCTTTTCCAGACCTCTCCACATTTCCCGCCCCCTCCCCTTTTTTTTTTTTTGCTGCCTGACAGGGCAGGGCGACCGCTGTGTTCACCCGCCTCAGAGTCCTGCCCCCATTTCACCCCACCGGGTTAACGTTACCACCCGGCGGCAGCCCGCGGTGGAGCGCATTCGCCCAGCCTCAGGGCCAGAACCGGTGCAGGCGCTGACCTGAGTTCGCACATGGCCTGGCGCGCCCGGAAGCCACCGAGGCAGAGGGAAGATAGTCGAGGACCCTGCCTGGGAAGAGCGTGCAACACCTGTGCTGAGAACGCCGTCGCTCGCCCCCAGCAACCCAGCTGAGGCGTGGGCACCCTAGGCTGCATGCGCACCCCAAGCTCTCTACCCGCTCTCGTCCTCCCTTGTAGACACACCCTCGCCTACCCAGCCGGCTCCGCTTCTCTCTTCCTCCAAGGTCTCCTGGGAGGTGGCCTTGCTCAATCCGCACAACCTTACTCAGCCTCTTGCTCCAGCGACCCCTTCTCCCTGCCCTTCGCCACGTGGTCTTCTGAACCTTCGATACACCAAAGGGGATCTTCACTTCCCCTCTGCATCCCTCTATCCCTTTATTACTGTAACCCCCAACTCTGAAAGGCAGTGCACTGGGTCTGAACGCCAATGACCTAGCTGAGTAACCTTGGGAAATTCGCTTAACCTCCCTGAATCTCAATGTTTTTATTTGTAAAATGAGTCTTAGATGAACACTCTTCTTGTTTCATAGGGTTGTTCTAAGGATTAGCTGAGATGCTGTTTAAAGCGAAAGCACTTTATTGAGTGGAAACAGCTCTTTACCCGCCAGGTATTATTATAAGGGTTTTGCTTTCGCACCGATTTCCTGTCTGTGGCAGGAACTCCATCTGTGACACGCTGTCTCACTGACGTCGGTCTATTTCTTCTCCCCGCTGGGGCTCTGTTGTGCCTCGGTTTAATGGATGTCACTCTCCTTATCGCCGCCAACATTCGCGCGGAGCTGAAAGCTCGGACCAGGGTGGGGTGGGGGATGGGAGTGATTGGAAGCGCCTTGCTTGGAGAGATACGAAGGGAGTTTCGCGCTGGGCCCACCGCACCAGCGCGCGCGGGCTCCACAGGCACCCCCGTGCTCCTTCCTGCAAGCTGAACCCCTCGAGGGCAGGATAGACCCTTGAGGAGTTTGAGAACAGCCTGGTAAAGAAGGAAAATACAACGGCTCCTAGGTCTGCCGTTCGGACCCGGAGGAAAGGTTCCTCATTTCCCTTCGCCTTCGCCTGCTCCAGACCCGAGACGTCTGAGGGAAGGGTTAATGAGGGGCAGGTTGGGAAGAGGGGATCCGGGATGAGGACCGGAGGCGCACTATTGTTTCCCGACTCTGGGTCCGACTGAAGAGCAGCCATGCGAGCCCGATCATCTAGTCAAATACTATTTTTCACCCAATTAATTCCTGAACTCTTCCGCGACCCCATTTCATGCCAGTTTATTTTAAGCTGCCACTCGGCTGGAGACCCGCCAAGAAATTATGAGACGTTTTGGTCCCAGATGCCTCTGTGTTCCCTTTCCGGGCTGCTGTGGTCGCTCTTCGAGTCTGCAGGGTGGGGACCAAGGGACAGGGCCTGGCGAGTGGGTGCTGGGTAACATGAGCCGCCCGGCTGGGTCTTTTGTACGTGGCCCACTCCGATCTCGCCTCTCCGGCTCCTCCCGCCGGGGTTGCTTGAAGGCCTGGCGGGCCGCATGGGTGCTCGGCCTTTCGGAGACACCATTCTATACCTGAAAGTGGGAGCAGGAAGGGGCACGAGTCTGCCCGTCGTCCCACGGATCTGGCTTCTTGCTCCTTTCAGGAAGGAGTTTTTATTGAGGACCACTGGCGAAAGACCTGCCTTCTCCTCCCCAGAACACCTTTGCCCTCGACCCGGTCCCGCACGCTCCGAACCTCACTGATCGCACCTCTTTTGCTTTCTAGCGTACGACACCTGGTGCGGCGTGGCCCATGGATGCACCAGAAAACTGGGGCTCAAGATATGCGGTGAGTGGAAGGGCCCGCTGGGGCCCAGCAGGGCGGCGCAGCTCTCGGGTTTTGAAGGTTTGGGAGAGTGAGGTGCAAGAGGGAGGAGATCCCTGCTCTTGGGTTTGGTTTTCTAAAGTACCTACAGCCCCGACGCCTGGCGAGACGCCCCTCTACAAGTCTTAACCCTCCTTCGCCTTCCCTTGACCCGGCTGGGGGGTACCTTTTCTGCCGGAGTCCGGGACTACGGAGAGATGGCGGGGCTTTCCTGGTCTAGGCGCAGAGCGCGAGCACAGCGCCCCCGCGCGGCAGCCCCGCTCTTCTTGCCCGCTTCAGCGCCGATCTACCTGCGTGGGGGAAGGTCTGGTAGAAGACGGGAACTGGTCTGGTTTTCCTGGACAGCAGGCCTAAGGCATGGTTTCCGCCAGACTGGGAGGCTGGCACGTCGTCCCCCCCCCCCCAGCGTACATTGAAAGTAGCCTCCCCAGCTTGAGAATTTGCCCCGAGATACCAAAACGGATTCAGATTTCGTTCTTTCATTCTTTGCCTGAAGCCCTCAGTGGCCTTCCTGGGGGAGGTGAGGGCGGCGCGGGCTAGAGGGTTTGCCGAGCTTGCCCTTGAAGGAGAGGGAAGGAAAAGGGGGCAGGCGGGGGTGTGGGGCCGCGAGAGGAGAAAGGGGGTGTCGGGCATGACTTGCCAGAGAGGAAGACAAATAGATCTGGGAGCTGGAGAGGAGAAAGAACCGTTCTCCGGAGACGTGAGGGTCTGAAATGAAAATGCCCAAGGGATGTCATTTTTTTTTAAAGGAAAAAAGGAGATTTGTTCGAAGGGACACAGCTGAGTGGCTCCGGCTGAACAATGAGGACTTGCTTTCCTTGCTACATTTCACCGTCTAAAATCTCTAGCCTTATCGGGCCAGAAAATACGGACGTCCTCGGGCAGGGGGTGGAGGGGCGGGGGAAGATTAACGAGGGGCTTATTAAAGAGCCATCCGTCAGCGGCTGCGCGAGGGAGATAGCGGCGGAGCGGGCGCAGGGTACGCCCGCCCCAGCCCCGAGCGCCGGAGCGCGAGCCGGCCCCTGAGCGGTCGCTGGGCCTGCTCTTCCAGCTTCTTCGCGTCGGGGGCCCGAGGAAGGCGGCAGCTGGGGCCGGAGCGGACAGGGGGTATTTAGCGGCTCCCGGGAACCCCCTCCCTTCCCCGCTTTGCCGCGAGGCGCCCTCCCGACGCTTCTGGGGCTCTGTCCCCTTGACCCAAGGTGAGGAAGCGTTGCTCAACTCGTAGACCCAGCCATGTCCCAGGGAGAGCCCAGCTCTGCCGCGGGGCGGCGCGGGGGTTGGCCCTCTCCCCTGCACGCGAGGCCGGCGGGGCTAGGCTCGGGCCGCGCCGCGGGCGGGGGCAGCTGGAGGCGGCAGAGCTTTGTTCTATAAATAGCCCCCTCCCCCAGCCGCCATTCCCGGCTTAATGGCGCGTTTCGCGCCCGGTCCCTTCGGCGGCCACGGCGCTCGGCTTCTGCTGCCGTCATTGTCATGCGGGCGGGCAAGCAGAACCGAGTGAGCCCGGGGCGCCCGCCGCTGTCGCCCGCAGGGTGGGGGAGGCTTGGGGTGAGGGCTGCCTTCCCCGCGGTCCTGGGCCTGCCTGACCCGCAACTTTCGTCCACCCGCACTCTCTGTGCCCGGCCTCGCGCCGCAGGCCGTGTCCCCTGCGGCCCCCTTCCGAGTTAGGGGAAAAAAGGTCTAACAGCCCCTTCCGGAGACAAGCCCTAAGTGCCCCTAAAGGGTAAACGGGCACGAAGGAGTTGAGCTTCGATGGGTCCGGGAATAGGGGTCCCCGAGTTTGCATCAACTTATGAAGGAGAGCTCTTGAACATTTGGGGGCTTCCATCCTCAGAGAGTTTCCTTCTCTTCTGAACACACACACACACACACACACCAACACTAATTTCAGGAAAGTTGCAACATGTTTGACAGGAGGAAAGGGCTGGTAGTCTGTTGAGGGGGAAGTTGCCTTCTGCTAAAATGCAAGCTTTGAGGGGCACAGGTTAGGAGGCTTCACGCTAGATTTGATTCTGAAAGGAAACGAAACATCTGGCTGCCTTGGACCAACTCTGGCTTTCCAAAGTTCAGTCTTTGGTTTGGACCTGAATCCACAGGCCACCCCCTCCACTCACAGACACCCCAACTCCTTTCATCCCAGACATTCATGAGCCTGGAGGACCTTCTCCACACTCTCCAGGTTGGTTTGACCTTTCACATTAAGACAACATGGAATTAATTGTCCTCTTCTCACCTCCAAATCCATTGCCCTGGGTGACCCCCATAAACATCTTCAGTGCCTTGCCAAGATTCAACTCCCACTCCCTCTCCCACCTCCCTTGCCTGGAAGCCAGGAAAGAAAGCTGCAAAGAAGGCTCTGGGTCTCACTAGTGGTACCCTTTGCTTCAGAGGCAGAATCCCCTGGGGAAATAATCAGGTAGAAGAAACCTAGGGTTAGCCAAGAGGTAGAGTGGGGTAGCTATAAGCATGGCGACATGACTTAAATAGAAGGAGATGCAGAGGCTCTGGGTTCTGCTAACTTCCCAGTGTGTCCTTGGCCTTCCATCACTTAGATATGCAGAGGTCCCAAACTGGCTGCCAGCTACAGCCTATGAGCTGTTTTATTTAGCCCATGCAGTGTGTGTGTGTGTGTTTAATTTTGTGTCAGTTGCCATACAACTTTTAAACAGAGAAAGACTTCAAATATTCTGTATTTCTGGCTTCTCTTGAAATGAAAAGAAGTTGGGGCAGGGGAGATCTGGCAAGGTATTTTCAGCCCATAAAAATAAAAAAAAAGTTCCTTCCTCTAGGTAGATGCAATTCCATTCTATAGCTTGTGGAACAAAAGCATGGGGGTTGGGCTTCAGCCCCCACTTACCACCTTGGCTGGGTGCCCTTCTACCATGCATAGCTCATACACACGGTTGGAAACAACTTACTCAAGCCAAGTGCTCTCTAGTTCCCTATACTCTTCCCCACTCAATGGGCCCCGTAGGCTTTGAGTTTGGGGGCAGGGGTGAGGAACCAGCCTCAGGATCTCCCCTCCTCCCAGAGGAGGAGTCATGACAGGGCTTGCTTCCTGTTCTCCCCTTAAAGCTAGCCAGGGTGCAACAAGCTGACCAAAGTCAAATGCAGCTTTGGCTTGCCTCTGCTTTTCTTTTTGCTTCTTGGGAATGTTGAGCCGGGTTATCAGTCACTCACTGCTGAAACTAGGTCCTCACAGGTGGTGTGCAGAGCAAGAGAGAATACAGTCTGCTTCAGTCTCAGGGACCCCTGCTTCCAGGACCCCTTGCTAGCCAGGGAAGTTGTCAAAGCACTGACTTCAATGTCATCCACCACCTGGTCTCCCTGGGAGAAGCATACATTTCTTCCCAGAGCCTCTCAGAGCCAAGAGAGATGTTGGTCCTTTACCTTTTTTGAGACCTCCAATATTTTAGAAAACAAATACCTTCCAAGATAGTGTTATTCTGATAATAATATACATTAAGTGTTTATATTAGCAAATTAATGGTTTTTACACAGTTTATAATGCAATGCAAGCATGTTGTTGAAAAGATAAATATAGGATTTATAGGAAATACGGATTCCTAGCGCACTCCAGGCAGTGTGGTCCAGGGATGAGATGCAGATTCCAAGTTGTGTCATAATTGTCATCTCTCACTCCTATCAGGATACTCCTGGGACTGCCTGTGTCAGTTTTGGAGATAATATCCAAAGCCTAAATCAAGGTCATAGGTCCTGCTGCCCAGAGGAAAGGCTTTCCTAAGGCGTTTCAAGGTAGAGACTTAAGGCTGTCCCAAGGAGTGAGTCAGAGCCAACCAGAGGTCAGAGACCTAAAGAGTAGGAGTTCAGCTGGCAGGACCTCACCTCCATTAGGCCACATGGATTTGGTCTTTTCAGCCTGGCAAATTCCATAGCTCACTGTTCCAGGAGCAGGGGAGCAATCTTGCAATTCAGGAGCCAGGTGCTCCTACATGCCTCTGGCAAATGAGTGCTGGCTCCTGGTTTTGGACTCTGAGGGTTGTGTGGGAAATTCAGAAAGGGGGAAAGGTGAGGGAAAGGATACAAACCCTCGCCTTTACATCCAAGTGTGGATCTTTATTATAGTGTCTTACCTCCCTCCTGCTGTCCTTCGGGGCTTTAGTGATAAGTTTACAAGGCGCTGGGAACAATGAAAGGCCTGGTGCCTCTACCTTCCTATTCTTCCCTCCAAAAATAGACCCTGCTCCTGTGTGCGGGAGGATTCCAATCACTGCAGGCTTCCCCCTGTGTCCCTCCTTCCTCCACCTCTTGCCACTGAACTGCAGTCCTGGGGAAGTAAAGCTGAGTTCCCCAGATTAACTTGCCCCTCCTCGAACCTCCTGGGACTTTCCTCCAAGCCTGTCTTGTAATGTGCATGACTCCCCAAGGATCTTGGTATCTACAAAGACAGCTCTTCTTTTCAGTGTGTTGCATTCTGGGCTAAGATTGGGGTATAATTGGAGGAGATGCTGAGGGAAGGAGTGGGTCAGCAGGTCCTGAGCCCCAGAAGGAATGGGTGTGGGTACGAAGGGAAGGAGTGTGCTCCTAGTTGGCAGAGTCTCCAGCCCTTTTGCCTCAGCCTGCTTCTCTGTTTGCCACTGGCGGTGTTTGCGCTGCTCACCTCAGATAGGACAGATTTCTACGCCTTCTGAGGGGCAGAGCTGAGGTGCTTTGTATCCCACCCTGGGCTCGGGAGTTCGGCTCTGTGGGGTTCTGGGATGGCCTTCTGGCTTTATTACAACATGGGTTACCGTCTGCCAAACTAAGTTCCTGGAAGGTAGGAGATCCGTCTCATTTATCTTTATCTGTCCCCTGGCCTAGATGTTTAGCAAAGGGCTTTTCCACAATAGGTGCTCAGTAAGTATTTACAGAATTAGAAGTCACCACACATACGGTTTTAGGCTTCCTTGTCTCTTTCCCCAACACCTTTATTCAAGGAGAGGGGGTGTTATATGGAGACAGCTGCACTTCAGGGTTGGGTCGGAAAAATTACACTTACATTCAACCCTGTGAGCATTACCTGGTGCCCGAGGAAAGCATCTTCCCTAACGCTCCGCGCTGGTCCTCACTGCCTCCTCCCTCTGCTGGTCCTCACCCCCTCCTTCCTCCGGTTGCACAGCCCATAAACCCAGTGCCAGCAGCATCCTCTCCGATTGTGTCCTTCCCCTTAAAACCCCATCCTGGGGCTGCTTACTGGAGTGGAAGCTGTCCAATTGACTTAATTCTGAGTTCAGAGTCATGTTCAGAGAGGAGAATGGGCTTTGCTTACTGTTTTTCTCTCTTGCATGACTGGGTCTGTGCCACTGATGACACTTGGCACTGCCCCTTCCCTGCCTGAAGGCCAGCAGTGCCAAAGCCCTTATATATAAAATGCAGATACTCAGCTTCTTCTCAGGAGGAGCAAGAACCCTGCTTGGACAGTGGATCTGGCCTGGCAGCTGACCCTCTTAGACTGGGAATTTAATACATTCCCTCTGACCCAGCATCTTATGCTACAGGCTTCTTGCAAAGGACCAACAGCCTGGAAGAGAAGAGCCGGCTTGTGAGCGCCTTCAAGGAGAGGCAGTCCTCCAAGAACCTGCTTTCCTGTGAAAACAGTGACAGGGATGGCCGTTTCCGGCGCACGGAGACCGACTTCTCCAATCTGTTTGCTCGAGGTAGTTTCCAACCCCTACCTTCCCAACACTCCCCAACCCTCCCTGGTCCTGTCCAGTACCATCCAGTAGGTTTCTTGTTGGGTTTCTTGACTTTTTCCTGAAATTTAACTTCTTTGACCAAAACTATCATGACTCTTTCCAAACTGTCATGAAACTATTTTTCCAGTATTTAAATATAACATACTCCCTTCTTCTCTACGGCTCAGGACTTCATCATTTTGGAAGCTGGATGAGGGCCGTCAGTAAAAGCAGTCAACTTCAAAGACACATGCAGGGACAAATACGGTCTCATAGACTCTCAGAATCCGAGGGAATCTTACATATAAGAAAATCCAGTGATTCCCATAATAGCATTTATCCTCCAATGTTGGCAACAACGACAAAATCACTTTGTGGGAAGCTGTGTAGCTGGGACTTACAACCAAGTACTGTCCTGAAACTCATTTTCCTTTTGGAGATCTTTCATTATTACTGCTGTCCCCACAACTCTGGTCTCAGGAGGAGCTTTCCCCATCTCTCCTGAACAGCTTGAAGGTAAACCCCCCCTTGCCCCCTTCCACTCCCCACAGGCCACAGAGGCCAGACCCAAATAGTCAATAAGACTTCACAAAACCTCAGAGATAATCCAGGGAATCCACACATAGCATCATGGACAGCCAATCTGCTATTGAGCTATGACTGACAACTTCAGTTGGGACCCCCTACAGTTTTCCTCCCTGGTTAACCCAGCCTGACTCTGCCTACCAGAGGCTGGAACCCAAAGTCACTCCCAGACATCCAAAGCATGAAGTCGAGAGGGAGAGATGTGGGAGTTCCCTCTCCCACCTTTCTGAGCCCCATCTTCGAGCTCTTGTTTCCTAAGGACACTACAGAGGACCACTCTGCAGGAGGGACCTCTGCCTCTACCCACAGAGCCCTCACCATCAGGCATATCGTAATGACCAACCAGAAGGCCAGTGTCTGAACAGATGTAGAGGGACACAGCTGGTCACGGGGGAGCAGGGCAGAGGCCTCCTCCACCACGCTCCTGACAGGTGCCCAGTCAGCCTGCACGTGGGCAACAGCCATGACAGGCTTCTCATGGCTTCTCAAAGCTCTCCATTATGAGCAGTCTAACTACTGGAAAGTCTGTCAACCTTCAGAAAGTATATGTGAAACTTCTGTGTGTAGATATACGTGCATTTTTCTGGGGAAAAAAGTGGAGTCATACCCTGCACTCATCAGATTCTCCATGTGTATACATAACCTGGGATAAATTAGGTCTGTAAAGATACTGTGACTGATACTAGGGATTTCTGGGTTGAGGCAGTCTAGACACAAGCCAGGTGATAACTGCTTCTTGGCTCCCCCCCCAGATCTGCTTCCAGCTAAGAATGGTGAGGAGCAGACCGTGCAGTTCCTACTGGAAGTGGTAGACATACTCCTCAACTATGTCCGCAAGACCTTTGATCGCTCCACCAAGGTGCTGGACTTCCATCACCCGCACCAGCTGCTGGAAGGCATGGAGGGCTTCAACTTGGAGCTGTCGGACCACCCCGAGTCCCTGGAGCAGATCTTGGTTGACTGCAGAGACACCCTGAAGTACGGGGTCCGTACAGGTAAGGGTGAGAGCCAGATGGACACGCGGCGGGAGGCTTGCCCTCCGTCACACCCTTGCCAGTTGAGGACAGCAAACCCGTGCGGAAGGTGAAGCACAAACGGTGTGAGGGAAGGCAGCCCTGTGTTCAGTGGCCACCGAACAACCTTGGGTGTGGGCGTGGCCGTGGCCATGGCCGTGGGTGGAAGGCCCAACCCAGGCAAAAGCTCATCATTTGTTGTCGTCAACATAAATTTAAAAATACAAACACATGGTGCTTTGTCAAGTTCTGTATAAAGAGTTTTCATTCTTTGGATTTATTCACAATCTAAAAAGAGCAGAATGACCTGCGCTCTACTTCTTTTCTCTCCTCCGTTTCATGCCTATTTCATTCTGGTAAATCCTACCCCTTGCCGGTCCCTAAAACTGGGGAGAATTGGGCCCATTTCCCTCCCTTTCTGTATTAGTTTTCTAAGGCTGCCGTAACAAATTACCACGAACTGGGCGACTCAAAACAACAGAAAGGTATTCTCTCACAGTTCTGGAGGCTGGAAGTTTGAAATTTAGTTGTGCGGGTCCATGCCGTCTCTGAAGACTCTTGGGGAGGATCTGTCCTTGCCTCTTCTAGCTTCTGGCGGTCGAGGGCATTCCTTGGCTTGTCGATGCATCACTCTAATCTCTGCTTTCACCTTCCCTTGGCCTTCTTCCTGTGAATGTGTCCCAAGGTTTCTCTTCTTATAAGGACACCAATCTTTGGATTAGGCCTACTCCAATCAGTTATGGCCTCATCTTAACTTGATTGCATCTGCAAAGGCCCTCTTTCCAAGTAAGGTCACACTCACAGTAATCAGGGGTTAGGACTTGATCATATCTTTTTGAGGGACACAATTCTACCCACGGCACCTTCTGTTGGCTAGGCAAAAACGTCACATATATACACACCATTTGCCTCACACTCCAGCTTCTGCAGTTTAGACGCTCTGAGTCACTAAATCCTATCTCTGACAGGGGGCCTTGAGGAAGCCCACTTGCCTCCTTTTCATGTTACAGGAACCCTCTCTAGTCCGTGGGCCTGGCCAAAGTGGTTACTTCCCAGGTGCCTCAGGTTCAAGGACTTTTTGGATCTCTATCTGGCTGTTTCTAAGCCTAGAACTAAAGCAACAGTTTCTTCTTGCTGCTGTCTTTCCCCCCAGCAGCCTGGCTTTCCTGAGCTCTTGGGCACACAGTTCTGCAGGAACTGGAAGTCCATGGAATACTTGCCACCACAGGGGAGCCCCTGGTAGCCCCTTGTTCTTTTTTCTTCTTTCTCTCTCCCTCTCCTTTATTATCCCTCTCACCCTTGGTAGTCATCTGAAAATAGATTTAAGGTGAAGACTAGGGAGCTTGGTGGTGACAGAGCTGAGTAAGCCTATTGGGTGTCAAAAACAAAGTGTTACAATGGAATAATGAGGCCAAAGAGACGTTTTTAAATAAGGAATCCCAAACAGCTTTTGAGGTCTGCCAATGCCATTGAAATAAGTGTAGCTTACTGAAATAACTGCAGGATGGATAAGACTTAATTATATTATAAAGTCTGTGCTTGATTTTTAAAGAAAGGCACACTCATCGACTTAGTTATGGCTCCCCTTGGTCTGATGGCTAACCTATTCCTGATGGAGATCAAGTAGTGTTTATAGCTGGATAAAAAAGAGTCCAGATTCTCCCTTTATGTCTTAGCTGGACTTGCTTTAGTCCAGTGTTTTTTTATTTTGTCATACCTCCCTGTATGCCCTTTCTCAGAGATGAGACCATGTACTTTTATCATTAAAGCTCCGAATAGTGTCCTCCAAAGAAAAATACATGGGTTTGTCATAACGCACAGCTCATATTGCCTACAAAATGAAAGCATCCCTTGGCCACAGGAGCGTGGACTGCTTGAGTCTGGGGTAGGACTCCTCTTAGCTTGTTCATCAGCGCAGCATCTGGAAGCAAATATTTACATTTATAGAGTTCACCATCTCTCAGGCCTTGTGAAACCTGCCGCTGCATCTCAGGGTGTTCACCTTGGGAAAGTAGACCGTTGCTGCCATATGAGAACACAGCTGCTGGTTGCTGAGCTCTAATTTCGATGCAGATCAGAGCAATAGGGTAAACCCCACAGGTGGCTACCCACAGTGGAAGGTACTTTTTTTTTTTTTTAAGGATATTAATACTCAGCCAAAATAATGAATTGGGCTTTAATAGTGAAAACATACTAAGCTGGGTGCAGTTTGTGAAGGGATGATGGTATTTGGAAATTTCTTTACAAATTAATAAAATATTTCTGAAAAAAAAAAAAAAAGGAACCAGTATGTATAGATTCTTCATGACCTGACACAGACACCGGTCAGCCCTCAATCACAGTAGCTATACCAACTTCCCTAGTTTTTTTTTTTTTTAAACTTTTTATTACAGAAAAGTTTAAACATGTACAGAAGTAAAAGAGTATAATGAACCCTATGTAACCAACACTCAGCTTCAACTCGTATCAACTCCTGACGACTTTGTTTCATTTTGACCGCTTCCCCTCCCCTCTATTATATGGAAGCAAATCTCAGATACACTATTTCATCCATAAATATTCTTCATTCTCAAGAACTCTATTTTTTTTAGAAGGGGGGGCAGAGGGAGAGAGAGAGAGAATCTCAAACAGACTCCCCTGCTCACTGAGATCATGATCTGAGTTAAAATGAAGAGTCACTTAACCAACTGAACCACCCAGATACCCCTTCAAGAACTCTTTAAAAAAATAAATAACCACTTGGGGTGCCTGGGTGGCTCAGTCAGTTAAGTGGCTGAGTCTTGATTTCAGCTCAGATCATGATCTCAGGGTCACGGGATCGAGCCTGTGGTGGGCTCCACACTCAGTGGAGACTCTGCTTGAGATTCTCTCTCCCTCTCCCTCTGCCCACCCCACTCGTGTATGTGCTCTCTCTCTCTCTAAAATAAAATATAAATCTTCAAAAATGAATGAATGAATGAATGAATAACCACAATATCATTGTGAGATCAAAAAAATCCAAAATTTACAGTTCTTTAATATCAGATATTTAGTCAGTGTTCAAATTCCTAATGGTCTCATGAATGTTATAATTCATTTGAGTCAGGATCCAAGCAAGTCCTCCACATTGTAATTGCTTAGTATGTCTCTTAATAGATTCCCCTTCCATTTTTTTCCTTGAAGTTAATTTGTTGAAAAAGTTAACTTTGAACAATAACTCTTTTCCCCCCTACCTGACTTAGTACCACATCTATCATCTGTTATTTCATTGAATATAGAGAGTTGAAATTGAAATTTAAAATAGGTCACTTTGTTACTTGATAGATATTCTGGTATAAGATTTTGGGGGCATAGGGGCGCCTGGGTGGCACAGCGGTTAAGCGTCTGCCTTCGGCTCAGGGCGTGATCCCGGCGTTATGGGATTAAGCCCCGCATCAGGCTTTTCCGCTATGAGCCTGCTTCTTCCTCTCCCACTCCCCCTGCTTGTGTTCCCTCTCTCGCTGGCTGTCTCTATCTCTGTCGAATAAATAAATAAAATGTTAAAAAAAAAGATTTTGGGGGGATAATGCTGTAGTCGTAAGATAAAAGTAAGGTTTTAGACAACTTCATTTCCTTTATATATTCTATGGACAAAGAGATACTGTTTCATGTTTATTTGAGGGCATTTGTGTCAATCTATCTATCTTTGTCCATCTTTTGTCTCTGCCATATTGAGTGGTTTTGATACATTGTCAAACAGTGTGATTCCATTTATTTATGATAAATATATATATATTTAGTCTTGTCTTGAAATGCTTATTGTTACAAGTTTTCAAACAGATATTGCATATTTTTTAATGGACATCAACAAAATTTGTTACGTTGCAAGAGATCTCATAGATTCTGTTGGCACTGAGCAAAGTAGAATGAAGTGGATAAGTTTAAGCTATTTAGAGTAATCTATGAATGTCTGGAATCTGGGCCCATAATTACACTAAGCTTACTGTTTATGCTTCTCTCATTTTTTTCCCTGAATATCAGTATTATTTTTTTGAGGACTCTTGAGATGCAGTGATTAGTATATTCTGATATAAGAAGTCATAGTTTGGATGTTTTAAATGAGTCTCCTTTACATCCAAGGAAGAATAGACATTTTCACAGAGGGGTCTCAGACCAGGAACATTCAAACACTAGCTCTCTGACAGTTATTTCAGAGGCAAAAGCAATTTCTACTGGAAACACAGCAGTCAGCATATCTCTCTAACACCAGTTCTCTGTCACACACCCCTAGATAATCTATTGCATTGACACCTTCGAGACAGTCTAGCCAAGCCTGCTGATGTGGGATTGAGTTTTCCTGTGAACGCCGAGTTGGCCAAAACTTGGCAACAATCCTGAATTTGCTGAGAACAAAGCCTGTTAAAGCATATTCTGTGTTGCAAAGGGTTTTAGAGTTATCAAGTAATAACAGTTATTTTACTAACAACTTGATGAATAAAGGAGGCTCTATTTGCCTCTGTTTCACAGAGGAAATGCCATGTCATCTCAGCAATAAATTTAGTTTAATGGTCACCTGACTATATATGGCAAAACACACCAATGCTTGACATCATATTTGAGTGACACAGGGATCCAGGGAGGGCATGCCCTCAGCATGAGCCTCAGAGCTGGCACTTTCCCCGGGCTTGGTTTGGTCCACAGAGCCACAGACCCTCTCTGAGGCCTGCAGGCTCTCCTCCAACGGTAAATGTTGATTTACTTGATCTTGAATCCTCAAGATGTTAAATTAAAAGTTGAAATATTTATAGATAAAACTAGGACCACCACATCCTGATTTGTAATTCAAAAAATTATTATGACAGGGAAGTTCATCTGAAAATCAACACATTAGATACTGGAAAGATAATTAGTCTCATGACATAGAATTTTTTTTTTTAACTTTAAAATCATTCTGCTTCAGAAGCATAAGTTTGAGGAACATCATTAATGCTAAAGGTTAGTATAGCGTGGATCAACCCACCCTTCCTTTCCCAAGATCCTTGGGCTGTCCTGTTAGACTACTGGGATAGAGGCACCATCAATATGGCCAGCGTTTTGCTTTGGAGACAGCTTGAAAAATTTGGGTTTGCCTTGATGCTTGCCTGTTACTCATCTCCCCAGGTCATCCTCGATTTTTCAACCAGCTCTCCACTGGATTGGATATCATTGGTTTAGCTGGCGAATGGCTGACATCAACTGCCAATACCAATATGTAAGTTCCACATATTATTTTCATATAAGCAATCATGATATATGATTATGGCTTGTTGCTTTAAAAGTCCACTTCCAATGGTTCTATAATAATTTTATTACAGTTGTCCTAGTTATCTTTTCTCTTAAAATGTTTTAGGTTTATCACAGTTCTGATGTAATAGTAAGTACTCAATAAGATATTTTTAATGAATAATGTGGTTTAATAAGAGCACGGTCATGAGAAAGAATAATTCTAGCTTTCAGAATTTAGAGTGAAATTTCATGTAAAAGATTCCATGTCTCTTAATGAGGTATCTAAAGAGGTCATGTTTTGGAATATGATCTTGGTCCGTTTTCCCGTCTAAGCAGATGGGGTCCTCATCATTTAGGGCATATTTCCTTCCCAGTTAAAGTTGCCAGAGAGCCACAAACCAGTTCAATCAACCTATTGCTTACCTAAAAATTCTAAAACAAAATTCAGCTGGTAGTGATATATATTCCTTTCAAAGTAACTCATTGTTTTTCTGAATTTGACATTTTTTCCATACTTGTTTGAGTTGGCAAGGCCTTTCATTTGTTTCCAATTTCTTATAAATTTCTATGAAACTGACTCCAAGGTCCTGGGGTGCAAGTACTTCCCGGGTAGTCTTGCAATCACCCCACAATTTCCTCTACACAGAAGTGCCCTTTTTAGAGACAAGGACAGGTTACAAGTTGATGGAGGGTCATTATAGCCTACTGAGTAATGCCTCTTCTCTCAACACTGTGATGTTTTAGCACTATCTATACCACAGCCCACAGGACCACGTTCTACTAAAGTATCCAGGGGAAAATAATAAAACAAGTTTCTAACAATAATTTTTTAAATAATCATATGGGTTTTAGTTACTGTGGAAGTACTTAGAAAATAACCATCCACTTTTTAAGTTCATGGTAAAGTAGATTTGAAAAGTGAAGTTAGGTGAAAGGGGGGATCGTTTAAAATGAGAGATGCCATTTGACATCAAGATAGAATGTAAGTTATTAAAGTTCCCAGGTATTCTATTTTTCTAAACAAACTGCTACCAGTCACAAAACCTGAAAAATCGCTTTAAAATTATACATTGGGGATGCCTGTGTGACACAGTTGGTTAAGCGTCCAACTCTTGGTTTCAGCTCAGGTTGTGATCTCAGGGTTGTGAGATCGAGCCCCAAGTCAGACTCCATGCTCAGCACGGAGTCTCCTTAAGAGACTCTCTCTCCCTCTGCCCTATACTCCCCCACCCTGTGTGCGCTTGCTCTCTCAAATAAATAAATCTTTTTTTTTTTTAAAGATTTTATTTATTTATTTGACAGAGAAAGACAGCCAGCCAGAGAGGGAACACAAGCAGGGGGAGTGGGAGAGGAAGAAGCAGGCTCCCAGCGGAGAGGGAGAGGCAGACACCCCACTGAGAAGGGATTGGATGCGGGGCTCAATCCCAAAACCCCAGGATCACGCCCTGAGCCGAAGGCAGACGCTTAACCGCTGTGCCACCCAGGCGCCCCAATAAATAAATCTTTAAAAAAATATATACATTGATACACGTGTGTTCCAAAGCTATTTAATGCTGTGACTCAAAATATCAAACTACATTCAGGAAAGTTTCTACTGGGGCTCCTGGGTGGCTCAGTGGGTTAAGCTTCCGCCTTTGGCTCAGGCCATGATAAGGGGTTTTGGGATTGAGCCCCGCATCCAATCCCTTCTCAGTGGGGTGTCTGCCTCTCCCTCTCCCTCTGTCCCCCAGCTTGTGCACTCTCTCTCTCATTGTCTCTCTACCTCAAATAAATAAATAAAATCTTAAAAAAAAAAAAGAAAGAAAAGTTTCTATTAATTAAGGATTCCTGCTTTGTTTGCTAATTTAAAACAACAGTGACAAATTTTTAAAAGCAGATGTGACAAGTGAAGCCTTTAGTGCTAAAAGGCACAAAAGATTAAATTGATTGGAAAAAAAATGATTTTCATGCTCCCTGTTTGCAAGTCATGGTTAAGTTCACGGAGTGTCTGTGTCGGGACACCGAGGCTATGAAGAGCCAAGAGAAACTGGGGTCAAAGAACAATTGCTTATACGGCCTCCTCTAACAAAATCTTGCCTTTGCCACCTTTGCTGTGGTAGATTTGTGAGGCAAAAATATATCAGCAAGCCCGGACATCGTAACGTACTAATTATAACTTGAAAAAAGACACTAATGCTTAATTGGAGCATCTCACACTAAGGAACAATTTTAAATTGGGAAGTGCAACTTTTCAAAGAACTTAACTATTTGGAAAATAAATGAGAAGAATAGAGGGAAAGGTATATATCTATTAAAGCCCAAGTACTCGTATTAACGTGGGCTCTGAATTCACCCGGCGTCTTGAGGTGTGTGTGCTGTAGGATTGTCAGGGGCAATTTCCTACTGGATAGAGCCCAATCTCAAGGTAAATAAAAGGAACTCACTCTTTTCAACCGTTCATGACCAGATAGTCTCCTAAAAGGCTTTTCTTCAATCAGAGCGATCTCACAAATTCTCATTTTTGTGTGTGTTCATAAAATCAAGTCCCTTACTCTTTTCTTACCTCAGCTCAGCCACGAAACACTGAAATATGTCCCAGCCATCTGAGGTCAAGGCCAGTCCAACAAAATGGCACATAGTAATTGCAGCTGTACTGAACACAGTGGATATTTATAAAATATGACCTGATTCCAGCAGATCAATAGAGAAGGTTATTTAAAATAGCGAAATAGTTTCTGTCAGTTCTAGAGACAAGGCATTGTCTGAAGAAGTAATAACTATTATCTAGAAATTGTTCTAAGTCTGTTCCCCTGGAAGATCATGAAATGTGGCAACACTGTCAGAAACTGATGCAGAAATTTGCTTCCTTGGGACAGTTCCTTCTCCAATTGGGGACAGTGTTCAAAATAAACTTGGGAAAGAATGACAAAAGGATTTTTCTTTGGCAGAGTAGGGTTTAATTAGTGATATGCTCATTTTGATGACCTGCACTGTTGTTGCATTTGGGTGGCACTGGTAATAGGAATAACTGTATTCCTCAGTATGGTCTTTCAAAAAGAACTATCCGGTCTCCCAATTCAAGTGGCAAAGTATAAGGTACCTGACTGCTGACAGAAAATAGAAAGAGCATTGATGTTCAGCCTTTTACACCTGCCTGTGCATATAGCTTTGAGATCTATTCTTCCAAGCAAGGACCCAGTGAAGACCCTAAGAAGACTTCACAAATACGTAGTTGCCCATGGCATGTCCAGCTCTTTTCTTCCAAAACAGGGCTCCCGAGCACAATAGTGCAGGCTGAGCAGCGCCCAAGTGCAAGCAACAGCCTTCCCTCAAGCCCCTGATGACAGTACATAATCTTAATGGCAGATCTATCACAGCCCTTTGTTATGAGGTTATGGTTTCAAGTATCTTGTGCTTTATTTTCATAGAAATTACACAGGAGAAATTTTCTTTGGGAGTTATCAGTCATTTTGTACTGCTAGGCAGGTCATTAGAGAGGAACCTTCAGTAAGCAGGTCTCATTTGTCATAGAAAAGCAGTTGGGAGGTAAAAAGCCTGGGAATTCTGACTCTGAAACATACTGAGATCTTAAAGCAAATCACTGGACTTCTTTGAGCCTCAGTTCCTTCTTCAGAAAATGGGAGATAATAATATTCATCCTACAGAGAGGCTCTGAAGACTGGAGAAGGCGCCAGTCTTACGTGCCCAGTGTATGCAAGGTGCAGCGAACACACCCAGGAGAGGCAGCCACTACACAGGTCACTGTCGCTATTTGAGATGGCTCCCTCTTTTGTTTCTGTCTCTCATCATCTCTGGGCACCAGAAGGGCTCACTAAGTTTCCCCTCAGACATGTTATCTTTTAAGGTGAAGATGGGTCACCTGTCACATCTGTAAGAAGGAGAAATCTAAGAGGAATATAAAGTTAGAGACTCCATATAGAAAATTATTTATTTCTCTCATTAAAGAAGTTCCCAGTTTGACAGTCACCAGGGATCCAGATTCCTTGTGACTTTCCAATCCATATTGTAACACGTGTCTCTCACACTCAGAATCACCTCATGGTGCAGGCTGGCTGCTGGAGCTCTAGCCATCACTTATGTTTCCAGAATTAGGAATGAGGGAGGGACGGAGGGAGGGAGGAAGGAAGGAAGGGAGGAAGGAAGGAAGATAGGGAGATGGAGGAAAGAAAGGAGAGGAGGGAGGGAGGGCAAGCGGCCAAAAGGAGAACACACTCTTTCCTTCTAAGAAACCTTTTCAGAAGCTCCACACAACAGTTCCCATAGCATCTCTTTAGCCAGAACCTAGTCTCATGGCCACACCTAGGAAGGCTAGAAAATGTCATCTTTGATCTAGGTGGATTGCAACCCTGAAGAAAATTGAACGAAGCAAGGGAAAATTGATACTGGTTAGCAACCAGCAGACTCTGCCACAAGAGAAATAAAGCTTGTTAACAGTTTGCCTTAGTTTGGAATGAATTCCACTAAGAAGTGGAGTTGAACCACTAAAAAAGGGCAGACTTGCTACCCTACTCAGAACACAGGAAGTCTCTGAACTCTCCTTTACCGTCACTCGTGATCATCACCATCCTGTTTCCAATCCCAGGTTCTTAACTTCACCCCACAGCCTTTTGCAGTTTTAGCTTCTTATTCTCTGATTCTGAAATGTCATCTTATACTCTGACTTTAGCATCTAACCAGCTTCTTTTGAATCCATATTTGACATTTGATCTCTTGGCTCTATTTACTTTACCTGTCATTTAGGGAAAGGGTACCTAACTTGGAGTCCAGGTTGCAAGAGGAGAATCTCCTATAATACAAAAATGATGTCCATATCCTCATCTTCTTCCCGGAGAGAGGGACCATAGCTTTCCTAAGGTCCCCAGAGGTTTCCCTGACCCCAGTTAAGAACCACTGTTCTAGGGTGAACTTCAAGGCCTTCTCTAAGGCTTTGGGTATAGGCAGACTCCCAGTTGTTAACATGGTCCAGGATGGGAAGGCAGGATCAGAGAGGTGTCAGAAACAGGGAACACTGTGTTAGCCCATTTGTCAGGCTTGGCTGAGGATCAACAGCCAGGGACCAATCTATCAGCTTCCAGAAGAGGATGTCAGGACTAAAGCCGTGAATCAGGAGAAGCATGGTGTTAGCTGTAGGATAACTGGTCCTTCAGACCCCAGCAGGGACTGTCAAACAGGATGCAGCAAGACCAAGAAGCAGATGCTGGACTCATCCTAGTAAGCTTCCTCCTCAGGGTTGGGAATGGTGCTGTACCATCTTCATCTCCTCAGTACATAAGATGCCACCTGGCAGGGAATAATCACTCAATATGTATTTATTGAACAAAACTGGAAGAAGGTTTAGGAACTGGGTACCTGGTTCAAATAAGGAAACTGAAACAGATGAGATCAAATGGTCTCATGATCAAACTCTGGAGACTCTTCCTCCTAATACTGAGAGTAATGGCCATGTTCCTGGTCCTTAGGTAGCATCACTAATTCATACAAACCTGGGACCTAAATTAATTTAAATCATGAAGTGGACCAACCCCCTGACCTTCAAGGCCATTCCTTCTCCCTTCTGCATGTGGTTCCTGCTGGCCATCTAACACTGACTTGACTCCAACTCAGATTTCATCTAACCCTTGATAAGGTTCTGATATTATGGCGTGTGATTCCATTTGTTCTTTGCCTTTTCCCAGAGAGCCTTCTCACTTGGTATCGTGAAATTCCAGCACACACACTGCCGCCAGTACCTCTCCACCATGCAAACATTTTTGCCATTCCCACATTTCCAAAAATCAGTGGCACTATTGATACCACATTTGTTCAAGAATGTTGGAAGCACATCATGAGTTTGCCTCTTGGGTACACTCAGCAGCACAGGCTAAACCAGGAATCCTTCTCTTCTTCTTCCTTTATCAGGCCATCAGACATGAGGGAGTGTTGGTTGCTACGGTGATGGGGCTCAGAGCAGAACCAAAGCATGATTGTGACCTCCAGAGGTGATGGTAACTGAACACATGATTTCCAAGGGTCTTCCTCCTAAATTTCAAGGGTCCTCCCAAGGAAAATGGACATATTCTTTTTGGAAACAAAATTCTTCTACCAGCAGATATATCCTGAGGGTCCTCCAGGATCTCTTTGTCCTCTTTTACCACTAAGTGATTAATTTGATTGCTTCCCCCATGATTAAAACTTAGTAGCTTCACCTGTGTCTTATTGTACAATTGTTATCTCATCCTTGCAAAGAGCTTTTCTAAATCATTAAGCCAGCAAGAATTCCCATTAGTCCTCAGCATTGGTGTTCAGCCCAAACACCCTAATCAATGATAAAGTCTCCCCATATCACTTGGCTGAGTCAATGTAGGAATCTCTCTTCAGCAAGCATGGTCTGAGCCGAGCCCACAGGCTCTAATGCTTAAGAAGACCAAGCAACAAGCAGAAAGACAAAGAGGCTCAGAGTCAGTAAATATCTTTTTGTTTTCTGGCTTAATTTTCTATGGATGGACCTTCTTTGATTTCTCTTAAACCCTATCCTTGGTACCACAATCTTGTTTCAATGACTAGTCTACTTGACTGTGCTTCTGTTCTCAACTGCTTTGAGAAGAGTATGGCTTGCTACTTCTGAATCAGTTTGTTAGAAGACAAAACTGGCCTACCAGGATATCTGATAACCTGCAGTTAGCTGTGTAGGCCAGTTGACTATCTTATTATTTATAATTGGTAATTAGAAAATCATCACTTATAATTATTCTTGACAGATATTGACTTCAGAGAATTACAGAAACATAGCTGTCCTTGGGGATTATCAGTAGAAAAACCATGTAGGTAATTATATTGAGATCTTTAAAACCTGGGTCAATATTTCCAATTAGATTCACAGTTAGCTTTCAGATGTTTATATTGTTTTTAAAAGATAGATTTTGGCTCTGGGTTTTATAGATCCTACAAGTATGAAACTGGCAGTTGGTTTCGGCCAGTTGCAGACTAATTTTATGTAGAACTTAGAATACCATTTTTCAATTAACATTTGTATCATCTTAGATCTTAAAGGTAAAGGAGACCCAGGAAAGTTACTTTCTTTCCTTCTATTTCTCTGGGTGGACCACATCTAAGACATTCCATTCAGATAAAATCTATTTTGTTGTTGAGAAAGCACAGAGCAGGCACTTCCACCACCTCTCTAGGTAACCCAGGCTGGTTTCTGATATTTCTGATATATGATTGGTGACTTACTGAATTTCCAGGAAACAAATACACCTTTTTTTAGAACCCAAGTACAAACACTAAACCAATCATCTGTGTTCCCCAGACAAGTGGATTGACTTCTGTATGTTCACTTTTTTTTCTCACCACCTTTTCAGGTTTACATATGAAATCGCACCAGTATTTGTCCTCATGGAGCAAATAACACTTAAGAAGATGAGAGAGATAGTTGGATGGTCAAGTAAAGACGGTGATGGGATATTTTCTCCTGGTATGTTTCTCTTCTCTAGATCCTTGGGATCCTTGAGAACACTAAACACAAAGTGAGTTTGTGGAAGAATAATGACCTTAAAAAATACTGTTTTTCAATACTCCTGCCCTATCTTTGTGAGGGTGAAGGCTAGCAAGAATGCTGCATTCTATGTGTACTGTCTAACCGAGCCTGGGCCTCACCTGTGAAAACTGACAAAGGCTGTGTTCAAATCATGCTAAACAACTCTAGTCTGTCAACAACAATTTGCTTCATCTGAGGATCAGTGAATCAACATTATCAATTGACTAATCAATTTCAGCCAAAATAGTATATCTACTTCGAATCTTTAGTTTGATGTAGATACAGTAAGAATCTTTAAAACAAGGACAGATATTCTTGGAGGTAAGCAGCACTGTGGGATGGTGTCAGAGACAGCATAATTGTATACAAGGGGAAGAGAAGAAATAAGAATTACAGTTGTCCAGGCAATTCAAGTTGGCCATGAATTTGCCTGTTTAATTGCCAAGAAATTGATACAAAAGCGATTGGTTTGTGTTGGCCAGACATACCTAGATAGTTACCTCCATTCTCCTTGTGATCTTTATTTAAGTAAACACGAGTTTAGTTTTATTTTAATAAACTTAGAGCTCTCCTAAATGACTCAATAATTCAGTTGAGCTATTCTTTGAGGAGAGTTTCTCGGCAATGTCACTGTTTCCTTCTGTAGGCTCCATTACTCTCTCTTTTTCTGTCTTTCTGATTCAGAGAATAGATTCATCTTTGTGCAGTAAATAGATGGAGCAGAAAGTGAAAGCAGGAAAGTTGTAACTCACCTGTCTCTTTGCAGCCACTGCCACTGCCACCTCTTATATTTCTGTCTAGGCTTCAGGTGGAACGGGCATTGGAGTACATGAATCACCTCCAGCCAAACTGCCTAGATGGCTTTGGTAATGAGTATGACTACCCGTATTCCTAAGGCAAAGGGACCAGAGGGAAGCCGTGGCAATAGGGAAGCCAGCAAAACCTATCAGGATATTGTTCCTCCCATTTCTGCCTCCCTTGTCTCTTAAGACACCAGCTCAGTCTTTGTTATTAGAAACAATAATGATGGAGCTTCATACCTCCCAATGTATCTACTTGCTATAGGGGGAGCCATCTCCAACATGTACAGCATCATGGCCGCTCGATACAAGTTCTTCCCCGAAGTTAAGACAAAGGGCATGGCGGCTGTTCCCAAACTGGTCCTCTTCACCTCAGAACACGTGAGTTGGGTGCCCTTGCTTGTGGATTATGGTGTTTTATAAGAGACTGTCTAATTTCCAACCTCAATCCTCTGTTTGCTGCAGAGTCACTATTCCATAAAGAAGGCTGGATCTGCACTTGGCTTTGGAACTGACAATGTGATTTTGATAAAGTGCAATGAAAGGTAGGCAGGGGAGAGTGAATATTAGGTTCTTGATGTATTAAATGTGTTCATCTGTTAAATTTGTTTTATTGTGCTTAAGCACTGACTCAGTACAGTGTGCCAAGCTGCTAATGGTCTGTTGAAAATATCCGATTAAATTACTTTTTGCTGCCGCTGAAGTTTTTTTCATGTGCAATCTCATTGATTCTTCATTTTAATTTCTCTTCCTTTTTAATAATTACAGGGGGAAGATAATTCCAGCTGATTTAGAGGCAAAAATTCTTGATGCCAAGCAAAAGGTATGTACCCTGTGGTGCACCTAAACTCCAGCAGATACAAATTTTTAAAAATATCTTCTTTCTGCCCTAGACAATAAAAGTCTTTGATAATATAAGAGACAATTTTATTGTGTTTCTAAAATTATAATCTCAGATATTTGCTTATTTCCAATTACAGGATGATTTCACTTTAAAGCTGTGTCTATACAGTGTCATTTTCTTAAAAGAAAAAGAGAAATTCAGTCTTAATTAAGCCACCTGTCCTATCTCTATTATGCCAAGTGATTAGTTTGATGTACTTCAATAAATCCACTACCCAAGTATCATGAAGACACAGCCCAATTGAGCTTTTTACTTGCTACTTGTTAGGTATAATCTCATTGTAACAGATACCATTTTAGCTTAGGCTTCTGGTTAGCAGAGTGCTTCCATGCCGTGGCAGATGGCCCATGGACGTGGTGAATCCAGCCTCAATAAATGCTATTAAGGAAAAACAA
The DNA here is from genome assembly GCF_017311325.1 of Ursus maritimus. NCBI lineage: Eukaryota > Metazoa > Chordata > Mammalia > Carnivora > Ursidae > Ursus > Ursus maritimus. The sequence continues at coordinate 59,659,775 of NW_024423343.1, read as the reverse complement.
AATCTCACAGAACAGATGTATCCACAAGGCACCGCCAGGTAGCTATCAGGCATTTACCAGCTTGTTGTTTTGGTTTCATCCTTGTAGCTCATTTTCTAGCTCTGGCTGTTTGCTGGTCAGTAGAGCAGATGGATGGAAATGTTGCTACGACTGAGCAAGGGGCATGGGTGGAGCTGAGCTTGAAAAGAACCCGGGACTCCGAGAGTCCCCCAAGCCTGTCCTAGCCCCATTATTCCGCTTAACTCATGTATTTCTTGTTCACGTCAAAATTTTACTGTGCCCACTATTCATGAATTTTTCAGCTTCCTCTGTGTTTTAAATAAGCAAACAATGCTTGAGCATAATTATTACATCAATACACTTGGAGCAATACGGCTTCTGAAATGTATAATACCCAGAAGATGTTCGGCACTACCTGCCCATCACTGCAAACACTTACTATTACTCTTTCCTTCTTTCCTCTTTGCCATAGAACCTATCACTAGCGAACATACTGTGCATTTTGCTCCTTTAATTTTGTTTGTTGTCTGTCACTCCCCACTAGAATGTTAACTCCACGAGGACAGAAATCTCCATCTGTTGTGCTCACTGCCGAATTCCTCCACGGCTCTGCAACAGGACCTGACACATACGTGTCACTCAAAAACTATTTGTTGAATGAATGAGTACATGGACCAACAAAGAATTCTCCCAGATATCATATCTGACAGCACATCAGCTCAGCTGATCTCTGCTAGAAAGAAAGGCTACCGCAGTTCTTCTACTTCATGTGGAAAGGAGAGGGGTGGAAACACTAATCAGCCTGTCTCTCCTCCCTCGTAGGGATTCGTTCCCCTCTATGTCAATGCAACTGCGGGCACGACGGTGTATGGAGCTTTTGATCCAATCCAGGAGATTGCAGATATATGTGAGAAATATAACCTATGGCTTCATGTCGACGTAAGTGCTAGAACTCACAGAGGGGCCAGTCCGTTTGCGGGGCGGGGGGAACAGCTCTGCTTTACGATGTGCCGCAAGCTTCTCCCCGTGCCCCAGCCAGCCCTCTCTCCACGTCACATCAGCTCAGCCCTCCTGTGGCCTCCAGCTGGCCATTCGTGACGGGTACATACTACAGGTCTGTAATCTTCTAGGACTCATCCGGCTTCTCACTGGCCCACCACTGTCTTCTGCGGTCCTTGTGAGAATACCGTTCCCCTCACCTTTCCAGGAAGCTTTTGTCTAGACAAATGGCTACAGAGTGGAATATCACTGGTTTTGGAAGGAAAAAAATATAAGCTACAATGTATAGAAAGTAGCCATGAATCTGGACACTCAGCTGCCTGCCTTCAGTCCAGCCATCTGTGACGCTTTTCAAAAAAAAGCCCTGTATCTGGTACATGTAGGAAAAATAAGGCCGTATAAGGAAGATGTTATCAACTAAGAGATTTAGTCCCAAATTTTCCCAGGAACATAAAAGCTACATTTTCCACATGTGAGACTGGGTATATTTTTTCCTTTTTCTCTCTCCATTCTCTTATGGATAGAACTTCTCACAACTGGACAGTTTCTGCCAGACTATTGAGCACATGACCAACAACGGCTGTTCTTGTGTCATGTGCTGTCCCAAGCTGTTCAGTAAATATGCATCGGGGTCCCCACAAAAATGTCTTGCTGTTGTGGGACCCCCAAGCCTGGCAGACCTGCTGGTTTTTTCAGGAGCCCTTAGAATTCTCCCCTAGGGAGAATCGGATGGCAGGCTCCAGTCCTTTGAGTCACTTCCAGAGCCATGGTGGGGCTCCCTGAGCGTCCCTGGCTTTCCACAGTACTCCAGGCCTTTGGGTCTTGGCACCATGGACTCAGACCCCATTTGCCTGTATCATTCGCACAGCCCCTCTGAGGTTAACCTGGAGGAACTTTTGAAGAAGTGACAAATGATAAATAATTACAGCTGCTACTGGTTGGACAATCAGTGTGGGTTCCTCATGGTTTTCACCATTTACGTTCTCTCTCATATTTTACTAGAGGTGTGGAGTGATTGGTGTGCGATTCTTAACCGTCGCCGCTCCTCCTCCCTCTCCTGTCTCTGTCCTCACAGGCTGCCTGGGGCGGCGGGCTGCTCATGTCCAGGAAGCACCGCTACAAACTCAGTGGCATAGAAAGGTAAGGGCCTGAGCTCAGGGCCGCCTTTCACCCAGGCCATCAAATACGCCGTGCCCCGCGTCCGCCGATGTTCCCCACCCTGATTCCCAGGGTCTTCCTTCCGTCGGACTAAGTCCGTGTTAGTTCGGTAGGCATTTATTGAGCAATTATTGCATGCTAGGCACTGGGAGATCAAAGATGATTCCCAGCTAAACGAGTCCTCAGTGAGTTCACAATTTAGGAAGAGAGACAAACAGGTAAGCAGTGACAACACAATGTGGTAAGCACAGTGACAGACGTGATTGCTAGGTGACCAGCTAGTAGAGAAGAGAAAGTGAGCAGTGCAGGGATCTAGAGGCTAAAGGAGATTCGCCAAGGACACAGAAAGGGGCACGGATTCAGTACACTCTTCTCTCTCATTAAATTTACTGCTGAGAATGGGGGACTTCTAACTAATTTAGTTGATCTAACTCAGTTGATCGGTTGAGCTAACTAATTTATTTTCTTGCTCACCATTTAAGTTCAGTGGGTAGTTCTAAGATAATAGGATTTTTTTTTCCCTAACCAGTACTACTTTGTACCTTTTCCGGCCCAGTATCAGAACCATTTCTGCACAAGCTCCCAAACCGAAGCCCCCCTCTTTGTTCCCTGTTCTTCTCAATCACTGAGTTTACTTGGATGGCGGCCAAAGCCTTTGGCGTGTTTGGACCTTGCACCCACTGCAAATGGCAGTCCCCTCTCCTGGCATCTACAGTGGCTGAAGAGGCAAAGACAACTTCCCAGAGGAGCAATGAGGCATCCAAACCCATCTGGGCTTTTCCCAAGTCACTCACTGCTGCCAGGACACCCCCATCTTGACCTAGGAGAACCAGGCCCCTACCCCGCCAGCTAGAATCAGGACCATTTCTTGTGTTCACTTGCTAACCTGGCACAATTCATGTCAGAAACAGAAGCTTCTGATCAGAGAGAATCGAGCCCTAAGACAAATATGATTTTAACCTGACTCCAATGTATTGATCCCAAATGAGCTCACCTCGACTCATGTATTCATTCAGCAAATATTTTCTGAGCACCTGTCATGAGCCAGGCAGGCACGGATGTGAGTCCTTAGTTACCTGCCTTCAGTCCAGCCATTTGGGCACTTTTCTAAAAAATGTGTATCTGGTACACATAGGAAAAATAAGGCAGTATCTAGAAGGTATTATCAACCAGGAGATTTACCTTCCTGAAGCTTACTGTCCAGCAAGCTAGATGTTCCTAAACAAGGAGGCGTTTAGTCTATCCCACAGTAGAGAAAAATAAAGCAGGGTTAGGAAACAGTGAGGACAAAGGCACGCCATTTGAGATGGGGTAGTCAGAGGCCTTCCTGGGGATGTGACATTTCAGCAGATACGGGGATAGAACGAGACAGGAAACAAGGATACATAAAAGAGTATTCCAGCCAGGGGAAGGGCAAGTATGAAAGCCCTGAGGTAAGACTGTTCTTGGCAAGTTGGAGGACCATCAAAGAGGCCGGTGCGGCTGGAGCAAAGTAGAGAGAGGTGGGAGCAGACTGAGGGGAGAGGTGCATAGGGAGCAGGGAGAACACACCAGCGGCTTCTCTCACAGCAGGGGCTCTGGCTTGAGTTTCAGTTACCTCTACTGTGCCTCTTTCCTTCCGGTTCAGTTTTGAAAGGCCAGTGTCCATGAGAGTGGGACTGACTCTTCGAAGCATAATTATATGACCCTATGACTTGGAGGATAATATACTAAATGTAGATGAGTCAGCCCAACTGTACTGTAGATTTCTCAGGCGATTTCCATTTTCTGTCTTTGCATCCAGGAGAACCTGAAACATTCTGCACAGATTTTTCTAAGATTTTAAAGCATATATGTCTCCTAAAAGAAATTGAATCCATATCATGTCTTGTTACTTTACATTGGGAACAGCAAAGAATCATTTACTTCAGACCTCTAAGACATTCAAAAAACCATTAAGACAGTTTATGAGAACCAAATAAAATTTCTTAATGACTCAGTGAATGATAGCTATGAGAAAATTGATTAAACCCACTCCCTTTTAAATATGGCTCGACACTGATGACTTTCACTGTGATAACATTTAGTCACCTTTTTAAAGAATTCTTCACAGGTCTCTTTCACAAAGGTTATTGTACTATGTGCAAAGGGGAGAAGTACTTCAGGCCTTACTTCTCCTTGAAACACAGTACTCACCCTATAGTCACCTAGACACTAAATTGTTTTCCATCTAAAGGACCTCAGCAAGATGAAGAGGTTAAACATTCCCAGCAAGGATTTAGCTCTAGGGAGCACAGAGGCAGTATAATTCAGGGCCCGTTGGCGTGTCTGGGGAAAACATCCTTCACAGGTATGAAAGTGCAGAGCCCAGCTGTGGGCCAGGCCATTGGGAACGAGTCTGAAAACCACTGAAGCAAGTTACCCCCGTTTCAGTCATCATGCGCTCGACTCAGTTGTCTCTGTAATGGCTTAGCCAGTGTGCTCCTTAACCCTTTTCTCAAGTCTGAACAACCGATGTGGTTGCTAGGAAACCATGCTTGTTCGGCCATCATTGCAGCCTACGCTGGCAACGTCATGTTCATTTGGCACTAAAATAATGCTGCTAAGGAGTCAAAATCTAGAGTTATCCAAACGATCCTTGCTTTTAGGTGTCACTCACACACTACCTCCTAAGCGGGTAGGTCAGCATTGCCAGCGCATTTTATAACTAAGAACAGGAAAGCAGAGGGAAGCCGGGGTCTGGCCTAGAGGGAGGCAGGCTCGTGGAAGAGTTACGAGCACGGGCTCTGCCGTCCGACGTCCTGGACTTCAGTCTCGGCTCCAGCACTGCCCCACTGTTTGACTTTGGGTGATGCATTTAACCCCTTCATGCCTCAGTTTCTGCACGTAAAAGAGGGGATGAGAGTCCCTACATCATAGGGTTGTTGTGAGAATTAGATATTCCAGGAATGGTTATTAGCGTCTTGTATGTATCCAGTCATTTATCCTTTATTAACTTTTGGGAGGGAGACACTATTCTCCCCATTTAACCAATGGGAAAACTGAGGAACAGAGGAGTTAGGTTACTTGCCCAAACTCACAAATGTCAGAGCCAGGATTCAGACTTAGACAGTCCGGCTCTAAAGCCTGAGTTCTTAACCACCATACCGTACTGACAGAATGCCTGCGAAGCTCTCAGAACAACAGGACACATAATGAACATTCTTCACAAATGTTAGCTACTATTAACAACAGTTATTTGGAAGAGGCAGTCTGCGACGTAGGACCTCAGACTGCCTGCAGAATATTTGTTTACTGTTTGAGTAGCCTGTCTGGGGGACCAGGCATCGAAAACGCATACCGACTCCAGTTGCAACGGGTGGTGTTTTCCTCAAGAGGACAGTTGCCTCTTGCTGACTCCTGCACCTTCTCCTCAGAGCATATCATGTGCTTCTTTCAGGGCCAACTCAGTCACCTGGAACCCTCACAAGATGATGGGTGTGCTGTTGCAGTGCTCTGCCATTCTCGTCAAGGAAAAGGTCTGTACTGCCCGCAAAGATGAGCTGGCAGCCTGAATGTGCTTTACGAGGCACAAGAAGAGAAAAGCATGTTTTCGTTCTGTTTTGGTTTCATTATTATTATTATTATTTTTACTGTACTTGATAAACACACAGATTGACAGCCCCATTGAAACTACCATTGCTGTTCTTTCCTGCCCTTGTCTCTTAGCCTTCCGCCAGCTCGAGCCTCCTCTTGGCTCTTGCTCTCTACTGCCCTCCCTGCCTGTTGTTCAGCGCTCGGGGTCCTGTCCCTGACGGAAACTATAGGGCCTTATTTCACTGCGCATTCCTTCCTGTTGGTACTAGCAAAAGTGAGAGCCGTTGGGTGAGCCACCAACTGGATACAAAAAGTGCTCCCTGGAACATACTACAAGTTCTTAGCATGAGTTCGTGGTCCCAAGAGCTGAAGTAAATTAGGCAGAACAACGACTTAGGACAACAAGGAATGTTGACTAAAAAGCTTTTGGAAATAAGTTAGTTCTTTAAGCGTCTACTAATAGGACCCTGCCCTCAAGAGCACTGTTGCTTCAGTAAAATATATGTATACTGAGGCATTCCAAAGATCTGTCTCCAGCTTGTAGGAGCCAGAACCTGCCCAAGCTCTTTACTACTTTCCTAACAGAGTGTCTGTTAACATTATAGGAGATCCCTGGAAAAGACTAGAAGACTTGGGGGGCAGCACTTTGGGGGAGGAACATTCTTCACCACATGACACTGTTCTACCCACTGCAGGGAGTTTATATCTGCAGCCCGGGTCCACTGAACACCATAGCATTTCCCAGTCTTGGAAACAACCCAAAACACCCACACACATTTCTTAATGCCCCCTAGAGGGGGCAGTGGGTCCCTTCTTGTAAGCGTCTGAGACAAAAAATCATTTTCTAATTAGTGACAGAGAGAAAGGGGCAAAGGTTTTTCCAAAGCTGGTTTTCAAGAAAGCCATCAGAACAAATGGAAAGCCTTATAAAGACATTAGAAGAAAGGTTGCATGTGATCCCAAGTCTCTCCTTCCCACCAGCCCTGTTTCAAAGCCATTCACATCTCTGACCTATGACTACAGATGCAAACTTGTCTTGATTTTCCTGATAGGGTATACTCCAGGGATGCAACCAGATGTGTGCCGGGTACCTTTTCCAGCCAGACAAGCAGTATGATGTCTCCTATGACACTGGGGACAAGGCAATCCAGTGTGGCCGCCACGTGGACATTTTCAAGTTCTGGCTGATGTGGAAAGCAAAGGTACGAAGGAGAGAATTCAGGAAATAGAGCAGAAATGCAATTTGCACAGGCTGGCTGGCAAACGAGAGGCAAAGATATATCACAGATAATTTAACATGTGTGTAATCAATATCTAGATAATTGAGTTAACTGTATTTTCTTTGTTTGCAAATGAGATCACTTTATCCCTTATGTCAAAATCTCCCTCCTTCCATTCAGTCTCCTCAATTTGAGTTAACATGAAGTTTTCTTGTAACTTTCTCTTATAACAACTAAAAATTTTGCCAAGATAAGGACTTTCTCCATAATCCTTTAGGAATGCTGAAGTTATTTAGTGCAGATGTAGAGAAAGAGAGAGAAAATTACTGCATTATTCTATGCAGAACCCTGAACTTCTTTATGAGGCCTTGAATCATGGAATATATGTGATAGTTTTTAGTTCTATTTAACTAATGGCTTTCCCATTATTTGTACTTTATATGCTATTCTGGAATACTGCGTACTTTATCCCGAGAAATCCTACTGCTAGACTAAGGCATGCTGTGTCTGCATTCAACCTTTCGGGTTGCATTTCTGTGTCTAGAAAAAGAAGCAAACTATAGAAATCTCCCCCTAAATATGGGTGAGGGAGATGATCGCCATTTCAACTATTTGTTTCAAAAGTATGCAATCAACTAAGGTAATTTTGATTTCACAGCTTTATATTGCAACCGTTGTTCTTACTTACCTATTATAACTTAATTTTAATGACGTCTACATTTAAAGATTGTGTCTACTAATACCAAAACAACAAAGTTTTCCAGCAAAACATCTAGTCAAATGTTTTTCTGTAGGAAGGATTTGATGGATTATTAGTTTTTTTCCTCATTAAGTCATTTTGTCTCAATATAGAAATAGTCTGATTTCTACCACAAAGTAATCATAGGTATTTTAAGCATATAAACAGCCATGAATTACAACAAGAGAAAGAGCCCTATCATTTAGAAATATAATGACCACGTGGCCTACATCAGTAATTTGTGTCTTCATTTTGCCTAACAATAACCTCTTGAACCATCTACGGGGAATTCGGCTTATAGTGAATTCGTTGCTGAGGTGGGATCCCAGTACGGGCTTCTTTCTCAAGTGGAAAGTGGACTGGCCAAGGGACGCCTGGCTGGTTCAGTTGGTTGAGCAACTGCCTTCAGCTCAGGTCATGATCCTGGGGTCCTGCATCAGGCTCCTTGCTCAGTGGGGAGCCTGCTTCTCCCTCTGCCTGCCCCCCCCGCTTGTGTGCATGCGTGCGTGCATGGATGCTCTCTCTGCATGGCTGCGCGTGCATGCGCGCGCGCGCGCGCGTGTGTGTGTGTGTGTGTCTGACAAATAAATAAAATCTTTAAAAAGAAAAAAAAGAAAGAAAGTGGACAGGTCAAGGTATCACACTCAGCAGTGACTACTTGGGGAGGCTAATGCTTTGCCTGTGTTGGACTCTTCCCAGGCCCACTAACAATCCACAAGCCAGCCTTGTGCATCTGCTCGCCTTGTTAACACCAACCCACTCAACAACCCCCTTGCTGCTGTTATTAATCAGCCACGCTGGCTTTTGAAACTTGTGCTCAAACAGTTTGTCAATAGCTAGAGCTGTTCCAATTTTAGGGCATGTACTGAGACCACCTGCTGCCTGCCTGGCACCAAAAAGGAGTGATTCCATGTTATGTGCAAGGTAGCTTGCCAGGGAGTATGGAGGCATGGTTGGCTAGGGCTACAGCTGGGGAAAGTGGGTTCTAAAGTAGTATTTCACAAACTCTGTGAAGAACCAGCTGCGTTTTTTTTAACCTATCATAGACCAATACAATAAATGATGATGAATTGCTAGAAAAATGAAATAAAAACTATATAAAGTTTAAACATCAATTTTTAAAACTAGAGTCAGTAGACATAAAATTACTCTGTCAAAATGCTCTTAAAATTTCTTGCTGCTTAATCTCGATTTCTGTTCTCACATTTGTATGCGCCAGTTACAGTTTGTGGACAGCCACACCTTGAGCAGCTCTGTCCTAAAGCAAACCAACAATAGGCTTCAGGTCCAGGCTGTGAGTCACTAGAAGGAAACTAAAAGCCCTATTGGAACTAACTGCCCAGAGACTAGAGTACCTTCCAAAGAGAGTAGACATGCTTCATTTTATTGTTTGCAGTGCTGGGAAGAAACTGTACTCATTTAATTAGGTGGCTCTTCCTAACCATCTCCAAGAATACTCTTACGTGTGTTCCCAGTAGACAAGGTCAGCATAGCTTTCTCAAATGCTCATCACAGGAAAATGCAACACATCACCAACCAACATGACTTCTTTTTCTACACCAGGGCACAGTGGGATTTGAAAATCAGATCAACAAATGCTTGGAACTGGCTGAATACCTCTATGCCAAGATTAAAAACAGAGAAGAATTTGAGATGGTTTTTGATGGTGAGGTGAGTTGTCATCTTAGACTAGATGCATAACATTTCCAGAAAAGCTAATGAGGGATGCTCTCGAGCCATGTTTTCCCACACTGCCAGAAGCTGCATCTGAATTTTTATTCTTATGTACTCTTCATTTAATTCCCTCTGTGTCGGTGACCTTCTCTTTTGATATCATTGGGATGACTTTTGGCCTTTGCCTTTGCTAAGATGGTACAGCTCTTGACCAACCCTTTGCAGACCAGAGGCCTTTACTTGCCTGTTGGAATCCATTGTCTTTCCTGGGTATGTCTTATTATTGTGTTGAACCTCCAGGATAAAGTAGTTCTCAGTTCCAAGAAGTTTATAAGACAGGTATATTCTTGTCTCTCAAGACTGGTTTTAAAATGAAGTTCTACTTTACATAGCTTCATTATGAGGAGAGCAAGATAAAGTTGTTTCTGCTCTGGGGCACTTGGTGGCTCTGTTGGTTGAGCATCCTACTCTTGATTTCAGCTCAGGTCATGATCTCAGGATTGTGAGTTTGAGCCCCGTATTGGGCTCATGCGTGGGGCATGGAGCCTGCTTAAGATTCTCTCTCTCTCTCTCCCTCTCCCTCTGCCCTTCCCCCTCCCCCACCCCCACTCTCTCTTAAAAATTTTTTTTTGTTTCTGCCCTTGAGTTCATATCCACATCGCATACAGTAAGGTACTTGTCATACTAGTATTGACTGAATGCGTGCTGTGTGCCAGATCCCATGCCATGAGCTGGGTTATAGAGTAGTGAGCAAAACAGGCACTGTCTCTGCCCTAACAGAGTTCACAGTTGGATAAAGAAAGTTAGAGGAGGAGCCAGCGTTCAATAAAAGAAAACCCACTCATAAACCAGCATAGTGTAACACCACCTACGTTCAACTTAGTCTATTTATCAGGCAACCTCAACTATTAGGAACGTGTGGAGAGTCACCAAATGAGGAAGAAAAACTCCTGAGCAGTTCAACTTAATGACACAGTGTTCATGCATTTCACCTATGGGACCGCACTTGGAATATTGACACTATTTTGAACATTCTAGCAGTTTAGAGCAATGTGATATCTCAAGCCAGCTAGAGGCAGGCAGGGGATGGCAAACAGCAGCGAGGAAGGATATTGAAAAGTTATGCCAAGAATACAGAAGAACTCGAAAAGGATAGGTTTTAGAGCAGGGACACTTAACAGTTCCAGGCATCTCCGTGAGACCTGTCTTATGGTTTAGACATGATATTAATGTTCATTATAATAATCCTGAGTCATCAAGAGAAGATTCAGTATCAGTATGAGAAACTCATAACATATTCGATACCCAAATGAGCTGTGCCAGGTATCTGCTCTATATGAGGCCCTACAAAACGGCAAGATGGATAATACTCTTCTGAAAACCTGCCCAAATGTAATAATTTTTTAATATTTCAATGTTTAAAGGTGGTAACTTTGAAATCCTGAATGGCTCAGTCAGTTGGGTGCCAACTCTTGATTTCGGCTCAGGCCATGGTCTTGTGGTCGTGAGATCGGGTCATGGTCTCAGGGTTGTGAGGGGGAGCCCTGCATGTGGCTCTGTGCTCAGCGCAGCCTGCTTGTCCTTCTTCCTCCCCTTCTGCCCCATCCCACTCGCGCATACACACTCTCTCTCTAAGATAGATAAATAAATAAAATCTTTTAAAAAATAAAAGGGTAACTTTGGTCATCTAGAAAGTTGGTCACAGGAAGCAGCTCTCTTGCCAGATATGACTGGATAAACCAGGATTGTTCTTCCTAGTAGAGAAGTAACATTGCCTTCAAGATGGACTTGAAACCCTCATAAAAAAGAATTTTTTTTTTTTTTTTTTTTTTTTTTTTTTGGTCTGAGAGCCTTCCACCAAGGGTACACAGGGGTTTGGGAATAGCTTTCTTTCAAGTTCTCATAATTTTCTGATGTGTTTTTTTGTGAAAATCTCTGCAGCCTGAACATACAAACGTTTGTTTCTGGTATATTCCACAAAGCCTCAGGGGCATTCCGGATAGCCCTGAACGACGGGAAAAACTACACAGGGTATGGAATCTTTCCTTATCTCATCTAACCCTCTGCAATTTCTCTAACAGTCAGAACATCCACACTTTAATGTGTCCTTCTAATGAGGGTGACATAAAAAATAAAGACTTGGGGTGCTGGGGTGCCATCTTGTTATATTCTTTTTGAATCTGGACTGTCCCTTTGCTGGGATTCACATTTGGGGGGAGCTGCTGAAGGACGCATCCCTGTCTTAGGTTGGTGTTGCTATATGCGGGGCAGAGGAATGATATACATATTCCTAGAAACTTCCATATTAAACTGTGTCTCTTAAAATGTCTTTTACTAAGTTCAAGTCCACTCTAATGCTGATTCATTCTAGTTGTTAGTTTCTATATCCAGTTTACTATTTGTAGTTGTTGGTATTAGTATTGAATTTATATAATATTGCATTCATCTAACAAATATTCATTGAGTGTAGTGTATGTGCCAGGCAAGATCCTGGGCTCTGGATTATTCAGAAGTCTTAATTTGTGTTGCAGCCCATAAGAGTTTTTTGTTTTTGTTTTTTGTTTTATCATGGTTCTACGACTGACTTTCAAAATTCAGTCACACAATAGTTTCTGAGGAAATTTATGATTGGGTAGACTCAGTCATTGGATATAAGCCACTGAAGAAACTCGGATATAAAACATTTGCCTTTATGCCAGTATAGATACAGACAGTAAAAAGCAAGAGGCTCTTTTCCTCAACTAAGAAATGGGTTGCATTGTTCAAAAGAGAGTGGTGTTAATGTTGGTCTTGAGTTTTGTTTTGTGTTTTCCATCACAAGGTGGCCCCCAAAATCAAAGCGCTGATGATGGAGTCTGGCACGACCATGGTTGGCTACCAGCCTCAGGGGGACAAGGCCAACTTTTTCCGGATGGTCATCTCGAACCCAGCCGCTACGCAGTCTGATATTGACTTCCTCATTGAGGAGATAGAAAGACTGGGCCAGGATCTGTAAGTGCCCTCCCCAGAACATGAGTTCGTGGGAGTTCCCTCTCCTTCTGGCACTCTAGACCAACCTCTCTAAATGGCTAAAACACATAGGCTATTTCATCGAGGGGAAATATAATATCCCGAAGAATACTGTTTAAACCTTACTTAAGCTTGTTATAGTTAGTAGGAAATCATGTTCTTTTTAAAAAGTTGCCCATTAGGAACACAGTATATATGTACAGTTATATATACCTCTCTCTATATGTATATGTATGTATCGTGAGTGTGGCTCGGTGATAGATCACAGCATGTCTCCCATTCCAAGAGAATTAACTTTACCTTCTCGGTAACTACCGAGGGGCCAAACATGCTGCAAACCAGCTTGCGCAACAATCCCAGGAAAGATGTTTTTCAAGATGTTGTGTCATAGGCACCAAGGGACATACTGCTGGCGAGAGTTGACCTCGTTGTCAGTGTTTCTCCTAACCTGAAGAGATGACGGATGAGACGAAGTACCACTAGATGACAAGAGTCACACCCTCTCCATTAGCATCCAGTTAGGGGAAAATCGTAGCAGAGTCATTGTTACAGGTGTACTGTGGTTGTATTTTTAGGGACTAATTTGCGTAGATTGTGTATATTTCTGTTGTCTGACCTTCGGGGGCGGGGGATAGAGAAAGAACACATGTAATGATTTCAATGACTGTTTAAATTGTAGGTAAATGAAATAATTGCTTATTTATATTCAGAGATTTACCATCTTAAAGAGGCGTCTTGTATTTTCTTCCCATTTGTAATGTATCTTATTTATATATTAATGCAGTAAGTTCAGAAAACTGTTTATGGTATTTTCGTGCATTTTGTGAGCCAAAGAAAAAAGATAAAAATTAGTGAGACTTGTATTTATACTAGAGTGCCCTTAAAATAATGATCAAAGCGTAAGTTGACTGTCTGTAAGAGAATTCTGGTACTGTACATAGAGTCATCTGATTGGAAATCCCAGAACTTAAACAGCGTCTGCTCTTCTATTACCCTCCCTGTCTGGCTATCTGTCTAGTGTTCTCAATGCTTTTCTAGTAACCGTTGGATAATAACTAGATCTCCTGTAACTTTGTAGTAGTTCATGACCAATCTCTGTGACTTGCTTAGCTCAAACCTAAGGCAACGTTTCCGAGGACCTTCTGAAGAGCTCCGATAAATTGACCAGGCTCACAACTGTTTTTGAGGAAAGGAAATTCACACTGTGCGTTTTAGAGTATGCAAGAAGAATATAAATAAATAAAAATATTCTCCATGGAGAATTTGAACGAAATTTTCTTCTAGTTTGTGTTTCATGCACAGAGCTTTCCAGGGATGGTTACAGATCACCGCAGCCCATCCCCTCTCCACCAGCTGCCACAGGTGATGGTCACTGCCCTTCTTAAGCTGGGACTCAACCCACTGTCATAGGTTACCAAACCCCTGATCTGTACAATCATTCTGATTGCAATTAAATAAAATTTGAGATTCAAGCCCAGAGAAAAAAAAGCCATCCCTGTTTCTCATTTTCCTGTTTGCACCTTGGAGTTCCATTCATGCAGCCATTCAAAACCTGTTTTCTTCCTCTGTCGCAGGCACTGTTCTAGGCACTGGGGTTACAGCGATGTGCATGGCAGACAAATGTTCCTTCTAATGGGGATCTTACAGCACTTGGCCTCTGTGGTATCTGAATACCTCTAAGATCACGGGATCGTGCCTTGCTGCTGTTCCTGCTCGTACGGTGGGCCTGATTCACTTTTTCAGGGAATATGTGTTGGTGCTGGATCATTAGGAAGTAGGACCCACTTTCTACATTCTATTAAGCTTTCATAATACTATTTCACTCACTTGGAATACAAGGAGCTCTCTCTTCAGCACATGGAGGGATTAGGTAAGAGTCCTTTGTAATGAGCATACTGACCGCACACATAACTGTTGTCGTAAGACCAGGTTCCACAGGGAGATGATCCTAAAGTCACTTTCTTCTTTCTGCCACTGTTCCTTCCAATCCCCTCTGAGGTATGATTCTTTGCACGCCCCTGTTTGAATTCAGGTCAATCTCATAGCTTTTCTGGCCTCTCAGTTACAAGAACAGTTTCATTTTAGCAATCAAATGTCCAGCTCAATGTAATAAGGGAAGACTTCAAGTTTTTATACAACAGAGAGTTTCTCCCCTCCCTTGGTCTGGCACTGTTTTAGGCTGCAATCTCATAGTGCTAGGGGGAGACAGGCTGGTGGTGGGACAAGGTCAGCTTCTTTTTTTCCTCTTTCAGCTCATCTCTGCTCCCTAGTTACTGCATTTTCCCTAGGGGCAGAGGGGTTAAAGTAAGAAAGGCACAATTTTACGTAGCTGATAAATTCTCATCTAGCATCAGGGCCTCTGGTCTGTGAAATTTTTTTTCTCATGGGACCATTTGGGAGTGGGGGAGGAATGGGGATTTTTCTTTTATTAAGGTAAAGTCTAAGATACAATAAAAGTCATTCCTTATAGTATACTGTGTATAGTATTCTGTGAGTTCTGACAAACCCATTCAGTCCTGTAACCACCACCACAATCAAGATCCAGAACAGTCCATCACACCAATAAATGTCCCCCTGTCCCGTTATAGGCAGCGCCTCTCCCAGTCCCTAATTCCTGGCAACTTCTGGTTTGCTTTCTGTCCTAGAGTTTGGCCTTTCCCATCATGTAAATGGAATCACATAACATGCATCCTTCTGAGTCTGGTTTGTTTCACTTCACACAATGCATTCGAAATTCATCCTTGTTGTCGGCATCAGTCGTTAGTTCCTTTTATTAGTGCGTCGTGTTCCGTTTGTACGGATGTACTGATGTGTTTGTCCATTTCCTCACACAGGGAAATTTGCGTTGTTTGCACTTTGGGGCAATTAAAATTCACTATAAATGTTAGTATTCAGACTTGGGTGTAACGTAGGTTTTCGTTTAACCTGGGTGTTGCTAGATCAGACTGTATAGAGTGTGTTTGACTGTACAAGAAACTGCTGTAGTGTTTTCCAAGGTGGCTGTACCATTTTGCATTCTCACCAGCAATGTACAAATTTTCCAATTGCTCTGTATTCTGATAGTTGGTATTATCAATTTTTTAAAAATTTTAACCTTTCTTTTTTTGGTTATAGTTTTACTGAGATATAATTTACATGACCATATCATTCACCCATTTAAAGTGTACAACTTTCTGGTTTGCAGTATATTCAGAGAGATGTGTCTCCATTACCACAATCAATTTTAGAACATTTTCATCATCCTAAAAAGAAACCTTATACCAATGAGCGGTCTCTCTTCATTCCCACACAAGCACTCCCTCTAGCATACCACTCATCCACTTTCTGTCTACAGATCTGCCTTTTCTAGACGCGTCATATAAATGAAATCACACAATCTGGTTTTGTGACTGGCTTGTTTCACTGAGCACCTCATGCGTGCTGTAGCGTTTATCAATATCTCATTCCCTTTATTGCTGACTAATATTCCACTTGGAGATACACTACATTGTATTTACCCATTCATTAGTTAATGGACATTGGAGTTGTTTCCACTTTTTTGGTTATTGTAAATAATACTCCTATGAACCTTTGTATACAAGCTTTTGTATGGACATATGTTTTCATTCTAATAGCGGTATCTTGCTGTGGTTTTAATTTGCTTTTTCATGAAGCACTTTTGACACATCCCATTGAGGCCCTCCCACCTCATCGCATGTGAGGCAGTCAACGTCTCTTCTCCTGCGACCACTTAGAACTCAGACCCTCAGCTCTGGGCCCCTTGGCAATCTACCCTGTCCAAACCTTATGTTGGAAGTTCTTCTCCTCAGGCAGTACTCTTGGGTGGAGTCCCTTTTATTTAAAATCATTATGTGGAATATATAAGGAGGGTTTTTTTTTAACAGGCATGTAAAGGATAAAGAATGACGACATGATACTTGCGTACCCACTACTCTGCTAAAGAAATAGAATATCAGTACCTTATTGCTGTCCAACCCATCATGAACCTTTCCTAACTGGATGCTTCCTCTTTCCCAAGAAATAATCACTATTCTGAATTTTGCATTAATCACTCTCTTGTTTTTCTATATAGTTTTACCACATATATATGAATCATTATTGTTTAGTTTTACCTGGTTTCACACTTTATAGAAATACAATAATACAGAATATATGTACTTCTGTGATTTGTCTTTCTATTCAACCTTATGATTTTGTAGGACCAGAGCTAACCTATAGAGGGTCTTGTGCAGTTTTAAAAAGTAAAAAAGGCACCCCTCCCTTCAGGGACAGGCGTCCCTGTGCCAGTGTGTACAGCTTGGCACATGGAGCATAGACTAGATTTCAGTGCCTGCTGAACCCATGGCCACAGCCTGCGATCACAGCCTTAGGTGGTAGCCTCATGTTTTTGAGATTTACCTTTGATGATGGTTCCAGCCAGGATTCATTCATTTTTATGGCTATTTCATCGCATGAATATACTTCAGTTGGTTTATCCATTTTATTGGGGGTAGATGTATGAATTTTTTCCAGTTTTCTGCCTTTAGGGCCAATGTTGCTATGAGCATTCTTGTACTTGCTGGCTGGTGCACGTGTAAAAAATATTTTTCTAAGATTTATATCTGGAAGTGAAATTGCTGGTCATGTTGTTGAACTTCACTGAGTAAAGCAGAGTGGTCATACCAGGTCGCACATTAACCAACAGCACGATGGTCCATAACCTCACCATCACTTGGCTTCAGAATTTTGCCAGTCTAGTGAGTATGAAGTAATATCTCATTGTGGTTTTAATTTGTCTTACCCTGATTAAAAATGAGGCATCTTTTCACATTTTTATGAATCATTTGTGTTCTCTTTTCTATGAAATGCCTAAATCATGCCCTTTGTCCAATTTTCAGTTGAGTTGTTTATCTTTTTCTTATGATATTTAGAAGTCCTTTATACATTCCAAGTACTAATTCTTTTTGATTATACGTTTAGCAAATATCTTCTCCTAATTTGGAGCTTGAATTTTCATCTGATTAATGGTCTTTTTTTGGAAACGTAAGTTCTTAACTTTAATGTAGTAGAATTCATCAGTATTTATCTTTGCATTTTCTGCTTTTTCGTGTGTCTTAAGAAATTCTTCCCTATCCTAAAGTCATTAAGATATTTTCATGTATATATTGGCTTCTAAGTTTTATGGTTTTATTCCTTTCACATTTAAGTCTCTATTTGTCTTGAATTTTTTTTTTTTTTTTGGTGTTTGGTTCTTCTTCAAGAGTGAGAGTTATTATTAGCCCTTTACTCTTCCATGTAATTTTAGAATCAATTCATCAAGTTCCACAAAAAAATCCTATTGGAGTTTTATTGAAGCAGTGACTCAGTTTGAAGAGCACGAGCATATTTTCAATATTGAGTGTAGTAATCATAATCGTAGTCGTATCTCCGTTTAACTAGGTCATCTTCAATGTCTTTCAGTAAAGTTTTACAATGGATATGCACTATTTCTGATAGGCTTATTCCGAGGTACTTTATATGGTTGCTATTTTAAATGGCATCTTTTTTATTGAAGTATAATTAACATATGGTATTATACTAGTTTCAGGTGTACAACTCAACAATTCTATATGTTACTCAGTGCTCGTAATGATAAGTGTATTCTTAACCCCCTTGATCTATTTCACCCAAAAATGGCATCTTTTAAAAATTACAATTTCCAGGGGCACCTGGGTAGCTCAGTCAATTGGACGTCTAACTCTTGGTTTCAATCCAGGTAATAATCTCAGGGTTGTGAGACTGAGCCCACATCGGGCTCCACACTCAACACAGAGTCTGCTTTAGATTCTCTCTCTCCCTCCCCCTTTGTCCCTCTCCTGCTCACACATGCTCTCTCTCTCTCTCTCTGTAAAATAAATAAATAAATCTTTTTAAAAAATGACATTTTCTAACTGACTGTTGCTGATGTATGCAAATATAATTGTCTTTGGGGTAATGATTTTGTATCCAGAAAGCTTGCTAAAATTCAAATAATTTTGATTCTTTAGTGTTTTCCAAATAGGGAAATATACCATTAATGGATAATGACAGCTTTATTTATTCCTTTTTGATTATTATACCTTCCCCCACCCCTTTTCCTTGATATGCTGCTCTGGTCAGGATATACAGTACAATGCAGAAAAGAAGTGTTGGTAGCAGGCACCCTGGCCTTAATCCTGATATTAGAGGGAATGCTTTCACCGGTCACCATTCAGTTTTATGTTTCCTTTAGGTTTTTTCATAGATGCCCTTTATTGGGGTTAAGAAATTTCTTTTTATTCCTAGTTTGTTAAGTTTCTGCAATAAATAAATGTTTAGTTCATGTAGTATTACTCATAAATAATTTGTTTTCCACGTCTTTTCTTTTTTTTAATTAAATGAGTTGACAATTTTATTTTCACATTTCACAATACAAATGAAAATTGCTTTTTTTTTTTTTTTTGGTCCCACTACCAAAGTGGGCACCATCATGGTACGGGTGGGAGGTCTCATCATTGGCATGTGGCCTCCCATTGGCAGCCTCATTCCAGGAGCAGGTCCCACCGGCATCATCCCAGGAGGGGAAGGACCCATCATTGGCATCGTGGGAGGGCCCCCCATATGGGGTGCTGGCATCATACCAGGGCAAGGAGGACCCGGGAGATGGGGGGGAGGTGGGGTCATTGCCGCTGCAGGAGGAGAAGCAGGGAATGGAGTAGAGGTAGCTTTCCTTGTTGAATGCGGCAGGCATTTTGTGGATCAGGCTCTGACCCGCTCCATCCCTTTCTGATAGTCTTTCACATTCTCTTTGTGCTTCCTACCACTGCAGTGTGTCTTCCTCACAGACGCAGAGTCACGGGTGAGGAACGTGGCACAGCAGTCACATTAAAACTCAGATATGTTGCTCTGCAGACCGTTGGCCACTCCATCCCGCACCACCTGGAAATGACCTTTTTGTCTTTTTGAGTCCACTTTTGCAAGTTAGATTCTCCAAGAATTTTTACATAGGTTTTAAGTTTTCAGATTTATTGGCATAAAGGTGTCCATAATTACCTCTTCTTTTTTTAATCTGTTGCATCCATAGTTATAGTCTTCCCTTTTTTCCTTATACTGGTAATTTGTGTCTGTGTTTTTTTTTTTTTTAAGATTTTATTTATAAGTAATCTCTACACCCAACATGGGGCTTGAATTCACAACCCCAACATCAAGAGTCGTATGCTCTTCCATCTGAGCCAGCCAGGCACCCCTGCTTTCTTTTTTTATTGATTAATCTCAGCAGAGCCTTGTCAGTTCCATTAAACTGTTCGGAGAATGTCTTGGTCAATACTCTCTATTGTATGATTGCTTTTACCTCATTAATTTCTGCTTCTGTGTTTATGATTTCCTTTCTTCTACTTTTTTTTTTTTTAAGTCTTCTCTACTGTAACTTTTTCTAACTTCTCAAGTTCTATGCTTGGGCCATTAATTTTGAGCATTTCTTCTTTTCTAATGGAAGTATAGGATAGATATTTCCCTCAAGCATCCATCCCTTTAGCTATATACCACACGTTTTGACACACAATTGTTTTGTTGTCACTCAATTCTATGTGTGATGGATTTGTTGATTTTCCCTTGTAGTTTAATTTTTGCTCTGTTATTGGGTAGAAACAAGTTTGTAATTGTCATATTTTGCTGGTGAGTCATAACTTTCATCATTACATGCTGACCCACTTTTTTGGCTGCCTTTCCTATATTTGGATTAATTCTATGTTATTTTGTGCTATTTGTCCTATCCTTTTATGTTTTTCTCCCTTTCTTGTAGAAGATTTTAATTAGTTGAGTTTCGTCTCTTGTTTCTGTTCTTCAGTTTTAACTTATGAGACTAGAACTGCTCCTAAATTACAGTCTTGATGTCTGTTTTTCATCGCTCACCCTAAATAAATTAGCATGAATACTTTACCATTTCAATACTTTACCATTTCAAAAGTTAATAATTTGCTTTCCTCATAAATCATGTAAGAACCTTAGGTCACTTTGATCCTCCTCCTAATACACGTGCCGCTGTTAGCCAGTATCTTAGGTCTTTTTAACCGTACGATCCGTGTATTATTAATAGCTTTATTCAATAGATTTTTGCTTAGTTATACCCACGTATTTACCACTCAATTTATGCATGGTATGTTCTTACATCTCAGACCTTCCATTTGGGTAATTTTCTTTTTCATTGATCTGCATGTGTTTGAACTTTTCTTTGCTGAAGCCTTTTAATAGCCCCTCTCTGAGAATGGGCTCTCTAACTTTGCTCCCTGGGCATCGTTTGTGAGGCTGGGTTGAAAGCACAGTGATCCAAGGGATTTGCTGCCTTGAAGCTGGAAAGGGTAACTATTAGATAAGGTGACTTTGTTCAACAGGAAATGTTCCAGTCACATCAAGGGGCCCTGCTCCTAGGCATTATGGCAATTCTGTTATCTCTTACAGATAAAGGAAACCAGATACATGCATCAAATTTACCTGCAAGAATCTTAAAATCCTTTAATCTGAGCAAATGATGTAAAGCAATTTAGTAAAAGGGATTTTACTATATTTTGGGCTGAAGACTGGAATTTTTTATAATACAAGGTTGCTTTAATATTCTAATAAAACCACTTACAAAAATTCTCCTCCTGATTCCCTCAGCCTCCATTATAAACATCTGTGTTTTATGCCTGCCTGACGTCTAGTCTTTTTCTGATCACATTACTCTAACTTTCCTTTGACAGAATATCCTTTCTTTATTCTTGCCCAGTATAATTTGAAGGGATGAGCCCACTCCCTAGAGATCTCCTGACTCAGGTGTGGCAAATCAGGACATTCCATCCCCTGGACCATAGGGATGGACACTTGACCCTAGACAGGCTGAGGATATTCCTGAAGTGAGGTCATAAAGCCTTAGACAATAAGGATTCCATGTGTAAAGCAACATGTGAGAAGCCTAGGAAATCTTGGCCTTGACATAACAGATGGAACAGGGGTCCCACCTTGGAAGCCTACACTATGTTCACCCTAAGATTCTTTAATAATGGCTCAGTTTGTCCAAAGGGCTATATTAGTTTCCTATTGCTGCTGTAACGACCACAAATTTAGTGGCTTAAAACAACATAAATTTATGTTCTTAAGAGTCCCAGAGATAGAGCTGAATTCCTTCTGGAGGCTCTAGGGGAGACTCTATTTCCTTGACTTTTCCCGTTGCTAGAGGCTGTCTGACTTCCTTGGCTCATAGCCCTACTTCATATCCTCGTCTTTGACTGTCCTGCCCCCTTCTTTCCATTACAAGGACCCTTGTGATTACACTGGGCCTACTTAAATAACCCAGCATAATCTCCCCATCTCAAGATCCATAATCTAATCACATCTGCAAACTCCCTCTTACCATGTAACGTAACACATTCATCATTTCGGGGATAAGGCACAAGGACATCTTTGGGGTGGGGGGTGCTATAGGTAGGATCCACCATGAGTTAAATTCGCACTGGGGGCCAAAGTACCTCCTGACAAAAACTTCATCTGAGGAAAAGAGACAGTGTTCTAAGGACAATGATTTGGTGTGAACAGGAATCCCTTAAGTTCAGCAGGAAATGTCTTGTTGAGATTTTAATTTTTGAAGAGGCAGCCCTTGGATTATTCCTAAGAACTAGTATCAGAAATCTGAAGAGGCGGTGGTAAGAAGAGAAGTTGTTTCACTACAAACTGTGAGACACGCAGAACACAAGCAGGTATGGTTTTGTAGCCACATAACAGTGGAATCCACATGGGGATTTTTGGGGAAAGGGCCATGCCTTATGTCTAGATCTCACATTACCAGATTAAGTTTGGTTTGAAAAAAGACGCTAATGACGATGGCTTCAAAATGGTTAACTTTGCAGGGTATTTTTTTCCCCCAGCCATAGATACATTTCAAGGACTCAAGGGAAGAGAGCAGGGTGAAAGGCACAAAACTAGCGGCGGCCAGGGCTGCAGCTGCTTCTGCTCCAATGCCAGCACTGCTTGGCCATCAGGGTGCTCTCGGTGACCCCAGCGGGCATGAATGCAGGAACAACAGGCAGACCAAAGGGCAGGAAGATGTGGCTTGGTGAGCGGTTTCAGGCTTTGCCTCTGCTCCTGGTCCTCAAAGCATGTGTGTATGAGGGAAAGAGGGCATGAGGGATGGTTTTGTATTCTGGAGTAGGCTTCTGAGGGAGGCTTTTCTGTTTGTCCCCAAATTGGTGCTTAGATCCAACTACGGAGTCAACACGCAGTGTGCTCACGTTCTAAAGAGAACTGACCACCGTTCAGTGGCTCGCCCCACTCACAGCTTACCGCGAGGTGGCAGAACTGGCCGTTCCAACACTAGTCGTGGCCTCGCACCAGACTTCCAACCCCACCTCCTCCCCAGAGAGGGCCGAAGGGCTTGGTCAGGACTGTGAGTTGGGGCCCATCAGCCCAGAGCCGCTGGAGCCTGGCAGTCAAGGGGGAGGAGGCATCCCAGAGGAGCCAGAGCCCCCTCCACTAGAGGGGCACCCCAGTTCACAGCGCGCCCCTCCCGCCTCAGGTCCCTGGAGGCACAAAGGCGGGCAAGATGGGGAAACGGACTGAAGAGCAGGGCCTGGGCAGCTCGGGACGCGTGTCCGAAGCCTGGGAGGTGAGGAAATCCGGGCATGAGGAGTGTGAGGGGACCGGGCTTGCCTGACCACCCCAGGCCTGGCCTCGGGGGCTGGGGCCGGCGGGGGCGGGGCGCTGTTGTGCAGCGACCTGACGGGCGCCGGCAGCGAGCCCATGTGGAAGGTTCTGGAAGACGCGGAGTGCGCGCGGATGGCGAGATGGCGCGTAGGGCGGGCCACACCTGGCGTCAGGACGCGTGCGTCCCCTCCGGCGCCAGGACGCGTGCATCCCCTCCGCCGCCTTGCTCCCCGGGGCAACTCCGGATGTTGGTGTGAGTGTGTGTGTGTAGGGGAGGTGAGGAGGTTGCTGAAATCGTGACGCCTGCTGAGGATTAAATGTGGGTTTTAAAACTGCCTTTGCGTCTCAGTGGTGAACCCTAGTTGAAAATACACGGCCATGTAAAATAAAGTCTCCGGGAAAAATATGGCAACTTGTAAACAGTGGTTATTTTTAGATGACATTTAAAAGTGACCCTTTTTAGTGCTTAAAAAAAAAAAAAAAGCCGGACTGTTGTTCACTAATCAAGAGTGATAAGGACGTTGAGGCGTATAAGCTGCTGCTAAAGGGTTCACTGCACAGTGAGAAAAAGAGGTTCAACAATTGGGACCAGAGACTGGAAGACGACACAGTTTCATGTTTTACTCCACGGAATTAGGACTGTTCAAAAATGCTTACAATGAATGTGTAGTCATGACAGATTAAGCCCCAAAGATCTCAGGTTCCTCCGAGAGTGGGCAAGCTGCCCTACCCTTTCCTAGAGGGGAGAAACCACCTGGAGCGATGACTATTTCCCCAGATGACGTTGGAGAAGCAAAACAAAGGAAAGGGCGTGAAGCTGGCTCAACCGATTTGTGAGTCTTAAGTACTTACACCTTGGAAGGAAGGCGCAAAGGCAACTACGTGGGGCCCAATCGAGGAAATGGCTCCGCGTGCGGCGGCCTCGGGTCCTTTCCTGATGGAGGGAAGCGGGGTTGGCCTGCGGACGGACGCAGGAGAGCGTATCGTGGCCGCGGCTGGCTGGGCAGCCCCTGCCTGGGCCCTCGGTGCATCCCAGCAAGAGCCGCAGCGGGAAGGAGGCAGTGGTGAGTGCGCCCCAGCCCGGCTGGAGGAAATGGTGAGTGTCCCCTGGTACCTGAAGGACAGCACCCCCACTTGCACTCCTGGGGCTTTCTGAACTAGCTAGGGAGAATTTGAGCAGGCCTGGCGTTCCCTCTGATAACAGACGGGGTTTTGCCCCTAATGCTATGACCGTATTTTTACTTCCATGCACATGGGGCCGGGAAAATGGTTATAGACAATCAGCTGCTGTGAAGAACTCAGAGGCACAACTCCAACCTCCAGAGAGCAATGTCTTTCATCAGCATAGCTTTAGTTTTTACTTTGTGGGAGCAGATTCGCAGGCTGAACCCCAGTGCGCTTGTGCCCGCACGGATACTCAGGCCCCCTATAGTCCTTGTAGGTAAGTCCTGCTGAATTGATAGCAGATGTTCTCTTCTGCTGCTGCACTGCCTTCCAAAGTAAATGTAAAACGGAACAAACATAAGAGAGGGGGGGGGGAGAAGAAAAGAGAAGAAAACGGGTGGCTGAGCTTGTTGTGGACTTTGGAGAAAATCAGCTGACAGGAAGGGATGGGAGGAGGTAGGGTTACCCGCACTCAGCAGGCTCAATTACAACCCAGTGGCAAAACTAGTTTGTCAGTCCTTGCGGACTTAAGGTAAGGAACAGCCTTCTTGCCTTACTCCAGTCAGGGGAGTCTGAGAGAAGCTGGAATCCTCCAGGGAGGAAGAAGTAGAAAGGGGCCTTGTTTGAAGGTTACTTTTAGGGTTGGAGGGGGGGCGGGGGGTGATGGTGGTGAGCAGAATAAATAGAAAGGCAGAAGAGAAGCAAAAGAACACTTCCTTTGTGCTTTCTCAACAGGAAAGCTTCTCTCTCTGGGCTCGGTAGACGCCGCCTAGTGGGCAAACTCGCGGCTTCTCTCAGCCGGCAATTGTAGCCAGCCCAAGTGTGACATTTCAAATTTACTTCGCTTCAGCTACCAAATGCAGGGGTGTGAATGGTGTTTTGGTCCCTCAGAGGCAGCTATCAGATGGGGGTAGAGGCAGCAGCTGATTTACGCTGGTCGAAAGTGGCCCAGGAGTACCAAGGACCCCTGAGAGCCCGGAGAGACCAGGGGAGCTCAGCAGCTCAGGAGTCTGGAACCAAAGAGGCAGAAGACGGGGGTGGCCTCCAGCAATCGGTGGTTAGCAAGAAGCCAAGGGTCTGGAATCGGGGGCATCTGATAAGGCAGGTTGGAACTCTTTGGTCCTTAAGACCGAAGTGTGACATCTAGAGGGTCGTTATTATTCAAGACAGTGGCACCGGCTAGCAGAAATACGGTGGTGATTTATTCTAGGCAGGGACCATCTGTCCTCTGACCATTCTGTATTTTAGTCCACTGTGGGTGCATTCCGGGCCTGGAGAAGATTTTGGGGGACCACAGGAGTCTGGGTATAAGGAATATTTCAGTCTGAATTTTTTTAAGTTGAGCTGTAATTGACATATAACTTATTAATTTCAAATGTAGCACATGATTTGGTATTTGTATATATTGTAAACCACCATCACAATAAGTCTAGTTAACATCTATCTTACATAGTTACAATTTTTTTCTTGCAATGAGAACTTTTAAAATTTATTCTTTTGGTGATCTTCAAATATGCAATGCAGTATTAACTATAGTCACCATACTGTACCTGACATTCCAAGACTGATTTATTTTGTAATTCAAAGCTCATAACTTGGGACCCCCTTTACCCATTTTTCCCACCCCCAACTCCTGACACTGACAGCCACCAATCTGTTTTCTGTATTTTTGAGCTTGGATCTCATTTTTGTTTTAAGATTCCACATATAAGTGAGATCATAGAGTATCTTTCTGTCTGACTTATATCGCTTAGTATAATGACCTCAAGGTACATCCATGTCATTGCAAATGGCAAGACTGCCTCTTTTCTGTGGCTGAGTAAAATTCCATACTACATTTTCTTTATCCGTTCATCCACTGATGGACACTTGCATGTTGTCGGTTGCTTCCGTGTCCTGGCTGTTGTTAATAATACTGCAGTGACCATGGGACTGCATACACCTGTTTGACTTAGTGTTTTCATTTTCTCTGTATAAATATCTAGAAGTCGGAATTGCTGGGTCATATGGTAGTTATACTGTTATTTATTTTTTTTTTGAGGAAGCTCCATACTGTTTTTATAGTGGCTGCACCAATATACATTTCCACCAACAGTGCATGAGCTTCCACCTTTCTCCATAACCTTGCCAATACTTGTTATTTCTTGTCTTCTTGTTAATAGACATGCTAACAAGTGTGACATGATCTGTTTGTGGTTTTGGTTTGCATTTCCCTCATGATTAGTGATGTTGAGCATCTTTTCATATACTTGTTGGCCACCTGTATGTGTTCTTTGGGAAAAAACATCTTTTCGGGTCTTCTGCCTATTTTAATTTTATTTTTTTTATTAATTTTTTTTAGATTTATTTATTTATTTATTTAAAGGATCACGCGAGTGGTGGAGGGGGGCAGAGGGAGAGAGAGAGAAACGGACTCCCCACTAAGTGGGGAGCCCAATGCAGGACTCGATCTGATGACCCTGCGGTCATGACCTGGGCTGAAATCAAGTGTCAGATGCTCAATTGACCGAGCCACCCAGGTGCCCCTCTTCTGCATAGTTTTAAATCTGATTGCGTTTTTTTGCTGTTGTGTTGTATGAGTCGTTTTTATATTTTTTATATTAACCCCTTATCAAATATATGATTTGCAAATATTTTCTCCCATTTGGTAGGTTGCCTTTTTGTTTTGTTGATGGTTTCCTTTGCGGAGCAGAAGCTTTGTAGTTTGATACAGTCCCACTTTGTTTTTGCTTTTGTCACCTTTGCTTTTGATGTCAAATCTAAAAACTCTTTGCCAAGACTTATGTCAAAGAGCTTACTGCCTATATTTTTTTCTAGGAGTTTTATGATTTCAGGTCTCACATTCAAAGCTTCAATTCATTTTGAGTTAATTTTTGTGTATGATGTAAGAGAGTGGGCCAGTGTTATTTGAATTGAGTTTATGACATTTACAATCAAAAGAATCCTAAATAATACAGTTGTTCAATCCTATTGCAAAGGACTATGGAGAGTGCCAGTGGTCAGAGATAAAGTGACAGTGAGGCAGTAAACATGACTACTCTACCTACCTGCCCATAGCCCCTTCTAAGGGACTGTCCTGCCTAGAATATCCTGATGAAGGTATGGATCTAAGCATGTATTCCAACCTTAAACTTGGCCAGGATAGTCAGGATAGGTTAGGGTACGTTGCCATAACAAGTAACACCCACAGTATTAGTGGCTTCGAAGAATATGGTGGGGAGAGGGGTGATGAACATGGGGTTATTTCCTGATCATACTCCATGTCTGTGACATGCCAGGTCGGGTTCCTCTCCAAACTGTCTTCAATTCCAGATAGGTTGAAGGGGTACCCACCTACTGGGGCATTGCTGGTCACTACAGCAGAGGAACAAAACGGCCAAGATAATACAAAAGGTTGAATTGTCCAATCAGACTCAGAGGGATCATAGATCTTATCCAATATGGAAATGTATTAATGATTCAAAAGATACGGGTAATCTTAAGATACAAATGAAACATGGAGAAACTTGGGACTGCCAGTGCGGTTCTCCCTTTCTGCATTAGGACACATTCTTGTTCAGATTTAAAATTTTAAGGAAGGCTTCACTTAGAAAAAGGGAGATTTTCAGTTATGAAATATCTACAGTTTGTACTCTAATCATTACATAGCTGACTGACGGTTTTCCAGTGGGCCGTGCCACATAAATGCATAAATTTCAGATTTGTTTACCTTAAGCAACCTAGATAAACCTCCTGCTGAAAGCATTCCCTAGGTGATGATTCTCTGTTGTCTGTCACCAGGAGGTGTACTTAGCACATTTACAAAGAATAATTCCTTTCTTTTAATCCCACCTACTGCCTGTTTGTATCTCAAGAAGAAGGAGAACTGGTTGCAGGCCAGTTGCTTCTTTTCCAGTGATGAATCATTCTCTGGCTCTTAAAGGCTTCTATATGGAAATTAAGCATATCACATCTCCTCACATTCTACTGGCTAACACGAGGCACATGGCCAAGCCCGGGATCAAGACGATGGGGAAGTATAATCCTTCCTCAGGGAGGGGAACCAGATATTGTTGAACAGTTATACAGTCCACCACAGGCGTCCAGTCCACAGTCAGAAAGGGGGACCCTGATGTACAGATTTGCCTTGTATTAGGGTAATACTAATTCCTGAAACAGATAAATCTCCCAATTTCAGGTGTTTACACAAGCAATGCTTATTTCTTTTTCACCTTATAATTCATCATGATATTTGGCAGGACGCTTTCTACGTGGTAATTCAGGATCCCAGTATCCTTCCATATAATTACTCCACCACCTTAGAGTTCTCTTCCAGCAGGCTAACAGGGAGAGAGAGGATGGTGATGTGAGAACAGGTGCTTCTTAAG
This sequence comes from Ursus maritimus, assembly GCF_017311325.1. Taxonomy (NCBI): domain Eukaryota; kingdom Metazoa; phylum Chordata; class Mammalia; order Carnivora; family Ursidae; genus Ursus; species Ursus maritimus. Next base: position 59,631,240 of record NW_024423343.1, on the reverse strand, counting down.
AGCTCTGGCTTGTAAGTGAGACACACAGCTTCCCCTACATGCGAGGTTGACTGTATTTCTAGATTGTACAACTACTTCCCAGGCCCGACTCTACACAGTGGAAAGGGGACAAAATCTCTGGTGGAAGCCATCCATCTCTGCTGTAAGCATTAAAAAATGAGTCTAGAAAGATCTTTCTCTTAGAGATTTCAGCTAGCAAACGCTAAAGGAATTTTCCAATTTGTGGTGGAGCTGTAGCTAAAGGAATATATGTTAGAAATGGGTTGAGTTGTGAATGGAGGAGGGGAGTAACAACTTTAAAAAAAAATTTTTTTTAATGTAAAAGTCCAAAAATGAGCATCCCAGGGCTACTATTGTGGCTTGCTCCAGTAAGATCTCGGGGATCCAGGCTCCTTCTGTCTTGTTTTAGATAACATGGCCTGCATTCCCAAGGAATGGCTCCTTCCTGAGCCCCAGTGACGATTCCATATCCAGCTATCTGTCTATAACCAACAAGACAGGACAAAGAAGAGGATAAAGGTTCATACCTCCTGTCATTTTCCTTGAAACATTCCTGGAAATCACCCTAAGATACTTATGTTTATATTCCACTGGCCAGAACATAGTCATATGGCCAAATCTAGATGCAAGAGAGCTGGAAAGTGTGGTCTTTATTCTGGTAGGCCAAGCAGTTAACAAGTTAACTGGTAGGGAAAGAACTGCTATTTTTTTTCTTTTTTTCTTTCTTTTTTTTTTTTTTTTTTTTAAAAAGATTTTATTTATTTATTTGACAGAGACAGCCAGTGAGAGAGGGAACACAGGCAGGGGGAGTGGGAGAGGAAGAAGCAGGCTCATAGCGGAGGAGCCTGATGTGGGGCTCGATCCCAGAACGCCGGGATCACGCCCTGAGCCGAAGGCAGACGCTTAATGACTGAGCCACCCAGGTGCCCCTCTTTTTTTTTTTTTTTTGTAAAGAAAGCCTAATGAATGGGATTGGTCATGAACTGCTAGCCTCCTTGCAGATTAACCTTGATGCGAAGGAGTTAAAGAGCATTCATTTGCTTTTCACAATAAAATCACAGAAAATTTGAATTTTTCCCTGTTGTGCAAAAGAGCATGATTGTGCGAATACAGGAGAGAAAGAGAAAGGTCTTGGTGGAGTGGGGACCTGGGTACAATGGAGTATTGGTTTCCTCGGACTGCTGTAACAAAGTACAACAAACTGAGTGGGTTGAAAACAGAAATGTGTTGTCTCACAGTTCTAGAGGCTAGAAGTCCGGATCAAGGTGTAGGCAGAGTTGGTTCCTCCCCAGGGCTCTGAGGGAAGGATCTGTTCCAGACCTATCTCTCCAGCTTGCAAATGGCTGTCTTCTGCCTGTGTCTCTTCTTATCATCTTCCCTCCACACATGTCTGTCTCCGTGTCCAAATGTCCCCTTTCTTATAAGGATTGTGTCACATTAGATTAGGACTTATCCTGGAGAGCTTGTTTTAACTTGATTTCTTCTGTATAGACATTATCTTTAAGTTAGATTACATTCTGGGATGCCTGGGTGGCTCGGTAGGCTAAGCCTCTGCCTTTGACTCAGGTCATGATCTCAGGGTCCTGGGATCAAGTCCTGCATCGGGCTCCCTGCTCAGTGGGGAGCCTGCTTCTCCCTCTCCCTCTGTCCAACCCCCCCTCCCCTGGCTCATGCTCTCTCTCAAATAAATAAAATCTTTAAAAATTTTTTTAAAAAATTAGATTACATTCTGAAGCACTAGGGATTAGGATTCCAACATATCTTTTTGGGGGGACACAGTTCAACCCATAAACAATGGTGAGGGGAGGGATGGCAAGGACCTTTACAAATAGCAATGTTTACTATTCAGTTTAAATGTTCATTTAGATGTAAATCCCCTCTGTTACCCCAAATCTTCAGTTGAAAGTCGGCCACGTATGTTAGGGGCATTTTGCAGAATGTGACTCTGTCTGAGGAAGCACTCTTGGCTGCTTATCCCACTCTGCCCACTCTTGAAGCAAGCCTGGAGAGTAACTGAGCCTGACGCATCCCTCAGCCATTTCCAGATGACGATATGTGGGTGGGTAAATACAACTTCCTCAGCCCCTGGTTGGGACTCTCTGACGTGTGTCCCTCGCATCCTCTCCAGCGTCCCCCGAAGCATCGACCGCCAGGTGCCCACAGTGGTAATGCGCGCCTTGTTGGCTTCCTTCCCCTCCTGTCCTCACATCCCTGCACCGTCACTGGTGTCTCCCGGGCTTACCTCCCAAGTAAACTACTTGTGATCAAACCCTGGCTTGAGGGTTTGCTCCTAGATGATCCTAAACTTGGACGATGACCACAAATCTGACACCAAACTGAAATCCAAGAGCTTTCTTCGTATGCTTAGAAAAATACCTCAATATTCTTAATTAACGTCTATTAATGTCTTGGACAACCCCCTGCTGTGGAGGACAATCTGTATCAAAGTCTCTTGTTTCATTCATGGGCTTTCAGCATTAAATTTGAAAAGGTGGAAACAACAAATAATTATTTAAAAGTTCATTTTTTTCTTTGCTCCCTGCTAGCACCTTAAAACAGATGGTATCCATTCAAATGAAAATGAGGTATAAAAGTGATTTTTATTAAAATTAACATTCAATTTAAATTTTGCTTTATTATGCATACCACAAATAACCATGTGAGTTCCCTGTAAATAGGTTGTATATATGACATAATTCATAGTTATTCGCGCTCTACCAATTACATTGAAATTATGACTGGAGTTACCACAGAACCTCAATAATCGTTACTATGTAATTTGCAGTTTTCCGGATTGGGGAGCTTTTGGAAGCTGCAAGTAACTAGCCAATTGTTTTTAGAGAGTACAGTAATGACTGTTATTACTGAGGAGTTGAATGAAGCTCCTTTTTATGCCCTGAAGATTACTTGATAATTACACTTGATGCTATCATTAAAAAAAAAAAAGTCAGGAACAGATAAACAGACAGCAAACTAACTATAATCACAGTCCAATAATGTGGGCCAATATTGTTGGCTGTGAAAATTAGCACAATCTGCCATTGATTTTTATTTCTCTAATGGGAACACCTGCATCTACAAGTACACTTAATTAGAAGGGTTGCCTTGCCTCATGAATGGCATTAGAAAAACAATAAGTGAAATTAAAGGGAAGGTTTCTGAGATTTTTGTTTATTATGTGAAAGTACAGTAGGCCACAAAGATGAGTCAAAAGAAGGCAGCCCCCCTCGCCTCGCCCAAAACAAACCTAGTTGCATCTGCCCTTCAAAGTCTTCCTTGAAGAGGATGCTCGGATCATCCGAACATCTTTCAGTAACCGGAAACTAGACCTGGGACTAGAATGTATTACTGTGGTCCACTGCTCAGAAAATCTGTATTTTCTATAGATGAAGCCCATTCAAAGATTTCTTACATGTAAGTACTTGAAAACAGTATTTCTCCTCTACTTTTTTCCCTTTTAAACGAGGCCATAGTAAGCTTTCCCCAGACATTTTTTATGCAGGGAAACACTTCTCCTGAGAACTGACCCCAGGCTGAAGTGTCAGGGATTCAAAGTCCGCTTTCAGTCCCATTAACCTCCTTTTCCCTTTCTCCGCCTCTCAGCTTCAGACATTCGGAGCATGTCTGAGCAAAGCTTATTTTTATGATAGGATCTTGTGCCATCCCTGTGTTACCTTTCCCAGTGATAATTGCTCTGTAAAATTATCTCTAGGGAGTGAATGAAAGGTTTTCGCCCCATCTTAAATATGCCAGTCAGGGCAAAGGCCCAGCGGCTTCTGAAATCTGATGTCGTAGGCTGCACCTTGTCAGGGTAGCCTCCTGCAGCCGTGGGTGTAGCCAGAGAAAGTGTCCGCCGTCCCGACTGCCCTGGGGAGGAGGGAGGTCCCTGCCCGAAAACAGGCACAATGACAGCTTCAAGACAGCCTTCGACATGCTCACTTTCTGCAGCAGCTCGTCCCGAGTAACAGCTCCTGCCTTTCGCTGGTAGGTTGCCCTGGGAACCTCCTTATGAAGTCTAGTAAGATCTTCGTTCGTATTTGTTCGCTGCTAGCATTAGCTCCAACTGCTCGTTTAACAAGACTTCTACCAGCCGGCTCATTGAAATGGCCCTCTTATATTTTTATTCAACTGATAAACTCCAACTGCTTTATGACAAAACCATTTTACTTAATGGTCTCCAAAAGCACCCCATAAAATGCTTCACAAGTCCTTTCTTGGGGCCACTGTAGCAAGACCTACTAGACTTTCAAAATTCCTGTGGCCAGAGTCTCCTCTACTTCTAGTGGACTCCAGGTGCTGGAAATACTACCTGTAGAAACTCTGTTGGCTGTATGGATGAAATGGCAGACTGCTAAGATGGATAGAAGGGTTCGAGTAGGCACACTGGGGTATTGCCCAGCTGTCCCTCTCTCAGAAAACTTCTTTGCTCACCCTCTTCCGCAGAATTAGGCCACTGACAGCTGGATCAGTTCTAGTACATTGTCCGTCTGGCCTCAGTGGTTGGTGCGGAAGTGGATATGTGACCCCCGGAGGACTCTCTAGAGTCTTTTCTGTGATACCTGAGGCTGCCGGGTGCCCTCTTCCCATGGCATGACAAAGCCTGCAGGCAGCCTGAAGAACGGGAGGTCCTGCAGAACAGAGAGAGGGAGAGAGAGTGAGAGAGTACCTTGATAATATAGTTTGACCTACCGGCTTTAACTGTGCCCAAAGAAGCCAATGCATGTCTTTTTTTCTTAAACTAATTTGAGTGAGTTTCTTGTCACATGCCGCCAACAGAATTCGAGCTAATAACCCCATTCATTTTACAGAGGAGGAGCCCGGGAGTCCAAGAGGTTACCTGATCTACCTGAGTCCACTCATCTAGTTAGTAATGCAGCCAGTTGGAAAGCAGGTTTTAAAAGAATGAGACATGAACCCCTAGTCTTGCTGGGTCCGAGAAGAAGGCCCTGTTGAAAGCTATTTGGATGCTGATTCTGTCATCAGCTCTTCCAGTGCCATGTCAACCAGCTCTCCTTATGTCGTCTGAAAATTTGATAAGCAGCCAGTAAATGTCTAAGCCACTATTCATATTCTTAAAGCTATATCCCAACTGCAGAAACCTTCCTCCAGAATGACACTCACCCATTGACCAATCTTCTTTTTTTTTTTAGATTTATTTATTTAAGAGAGGGAGAGAAAGAGAGAGCACATGAGATTGCACAAGCAGGGGAGGAGTCGAGGGAGAGAAATTCAAGTGGATTCCGCACTGAGCGGGGAGCCCCACACCGGGGCTCGATCCCACAACCCTGAGACCATGACCTGAGCTGAAACCAAGAGTCAGATGCTCAACCAACTGAGCCCCCCAGGTGCCCCAATCTTCTTTCAGTTGCTTGCTAACCCACCTAACTACTGTTACGCGGTACTCAAAGTGTGGCATACGGACTCGTGCAACACTGGGGAGCTCATTAAAATGCAGATTCTCAGGCCCCACTCCAGACCTACAGACTCAGAATCTGCATTTTAACAAGATGTTCATGGGAGTCACTGCACAATAAGGTTTGGACAGCATGGATCTTTGTTCCTTAATACACACACACACACACATACACACACACACAGAGTTTTGCTACATATAGTAGTCTCCACCTACCTGAGGATTTCCTTTTTGTAGTTTCAGTCACTGGCAGTCACCTACGGTCCAGAAGCAGACGACCCTCCTTCTGACATATTGTCAGGTCAATAGCAACCTAATGCTACGTCACAATGCTACATCATTCCCTTCACTTCATCTCCTCGCCTAGGCATTTTATCAGCTCCCATCATCCCAAGGGTGAGTACAGTACAAGAAGATATTTGGAGAGGGAGAGAGACCACGTGTGCATAACTTTTATTACAGTATATTGTTATAATTGTTCTCTTTATTATTAGATATGTTAACCTTCTATTGTACCTGATTTATAAATTACTTTTTATCATAGTTGTGTATGTATAGGAAAAAACATAGCATATATAGGGTTCAGTACTACCCACAGTTTTGGGCAACCCCGGGGACCTTGGAACATTTGGGCATCCCCTGGGGGCCCTGGGATAAGGGGGACTACTGTATCTTTAATGAGTTTATACATTACATGCCCTTTATCTAGAAGTCGGGTACTTTTCTTGAAATAAGGAATACAGTTAGTTTGATGTGTCTCTTGTTGAAACTGTGCAGGCTTGTATTGATTGCTATTGATAAACTATATTTTAATAAAAAGAAATATTGCATGAGCTTAATGGCAAGTTGCCAGAACTACAGATTAGAGTACCTTTTTCTTTTTTTTTTTTTTTACTTTTTTGAAAATTGGGATCATATTTGCCCATCTTGAGTCTTTCCAAAACCACCCCAAATATTCTTCCAACACATCCTTCACAGTTCCTTAAAGATGATGAGTGATTTCATTTGCAAGTGTTTTCAATACTCGAACTCACCCAGGTGAGGCCACTCAAGCTCATTCAGAGCATCTGGGTCACTGGATTTCAACCCGGGCTGCACATCAGAATCACCCGAATCAGACTCACAGCCTTAAAGCCACCAGGGCTTGGGTCCCTTCACAGGCCAATTGAATCAGCATCTCTGGGGAAGGGGGCTCCAGAGGGCATTGCTTCTTTAAGCACCCCCGGGGGATCCTAGTGTGCCAGCAGCGTTAAGAGCCATTGAAGAGAGGGGTGAGGTTTTTAAAATCTAATTCCCAGGGCCCACAGAATCAGAATCTCTATGGTTGAGGCTTGAGCATCGATTGGGATGGAGAACCACCGAGCTGGGTGAGCGCGTAAGCTCTTCTCCCCTAGTTGAGCTCATTTCCTCACGTCAGAACTTGTCCCACCCTTGTTTTTCCTGTCTGAAGGGAATTTGCCTTGACGAAGACATTCAAAACAAAAATGGAAGCTCCTGATGCCTTTCACAGAGTTTGTTTTATAGTTTTATCTTGGCTTTTCTTTCTTTCCCCCTCAGTACAATTTGAAATCTTTTTTTCTTTTTTAAGATTTATTCATGAGAGAGCGAGCAAGTGCATGGGAGCACTGCGCCAGTGGGGGGAGGGGCAGAAGGAGGGCTCCCTGCTGAGCTGGGAGCCCAAGGGATGGGACCGGTGTGGTGCAACTGGTGCATTGATCAGGCTCAACACAGGGCTCCATCTCATGACCCATGAGATCATGACCTGAGCCGAAACCCAGAGCCGGAAGCTCAACCAACTGAGCCATCCAGGTGCCCAACAACTGAAATCTTGCTTTGACCAGCTTGTCCCTAAAAAAAACCCAAAAAACAAAAAAACCACCAAAAAAAACCCCCAAAAAACCACTGTCCAGTCCTCATGAAGCCTACCATGTCCCTAATTTTCGAATCTAGAAACGTTTATGGAGTAAACAATCTATAGTCCACCAGCTTAGTGCAGTATCCTTCCCAGACCTCCCCTCCCCTGCCCCGCTGACCTGCAGGACAGATGTGATTGATACCATTAGGCAGATGAGGAAACCGAGGCTCAAAAAAACTAAGTGACTTACTCAGAACTATCTAGCCATTAAGTGACAGAACTAGGATTTGAATCCAGGTCTCTTTGGCTCTGTAGATCATACTGTTTTTCAATATGGCATGGTTACTCTCAAGGTTTTTTTGCTCCTCAGAATTTTATTTTTAATTAAAATCTTAGATTTACAAAGGGTTGCTGCAGATATTGAGAATTGTTCCAGTATGCTAAATTCTTATCACAGATAAACAAGACTAGGCATGGAATATCTGTCATTGATTCCTAGATGAGTTATATTAGCATGACCTTGAAGCAGGCAGTCTATTCCTTTCTACAGATCACAGCCGCAAGATTGGACGTTGATATCTCCAAATGTTTGCATGAGTTTTTGAGCCATGGAAGTACAATGCTTATAGATCACTATATTTCCAAAAGATTTTCTATCTTATTAAATAGTATTTTAAAAATGCTACAATTCCTGGGGCACCTGGGTGGCTCAGTTGGTTAAGTGTCTTCCTTCTGCTCAGGTCATGATCTCAGGGTACTGGGATGGAGCCCTGCATCGGGCTCCCTGCTCAGCGAGAAGTCTGCTTCTCCCTCTCATTCTCCCTCTGTGTGCGCTCTCTCTCTCTCTCAAATAAATAAAATCTTAAAAAAAAATACTACAATTCCTTGTAATCCTCTCCCCCCAAATAGAAATCCACCATATCTCACCTGTTAACTACTTATCTTATTTCTAAGATTTAGGTATGATACAAACCATAGAAATGATCCCTGAAAAGTATAGTCTTAGATTTAGATGTAATACAGCTAATTGGTCTCCCTTTCCAAAGAAGGTAAAACATAAAATGTGTTTGAGTTATATTTGAGGCATTTAGATTAAATATAAGGAAGTTCTTTATAATGTTAATTATGGGGAAAGGGCAGTTTACCTGTCCATCTCTAAGAGCCTTTATCCGTAAAATCAGGACTTAAAAGTGGAGAGAGGAGGAATAACCTTCTCCTTCTTTAGGAATAGTTTATTTTGCACTGGCAGTTCTGGGCTGTTTGAGATGCATTAGGACAAGTTGGAGGAATCCTGGCCCGGAACCTAGAGAGGCGAAAGGAGATCATTTACTCTAAGATAATCCTAGTTATAATAGTTCAGGGCTACAGTAAGGTGCCAGAAATGGGAAATGAGGGAAATGACTGCCTTTTAAAAGTTAAAAGAGAAATACATTCTGGATCAGCGTAGGTGGATCAAAGTTGCCTCAGAAGACAATGCCTCCCAGGCTAGCAAGGCTCTGTTAGAACCTGTTTTCATGTAATTTCTGCTCTTCGTCCTTTCTGCTGCCTGGAATGGGTTGAAACGTCTGGAACTCTCAGTTATGTTGGATCATGAGATGGCATTGAGAATAGAACCACTTTGATGAATATAGCAAATAAAAACTATAGCAGGCTGAGTCTCTGAGGACACAGAAAGCTGCTCTAACACCACACCTAGGGGATCTACTTCCAGACCAGAAACTGTTCTCCACGTTAGCCAGATGTTATGCATTCTTCTGTGATATACAGTCCAACCTAATCCAAGCTAATGGAAGTAGGGTTCACATTTCAATGAGTTCTTGAGCCGTCCTAGCCCAGGAGCCCCTGGAAAGCAAAGAGAAAAGATCGATTCAAGGAAAAAGTACCTAAGACCAGTTCGGGAAAAATATATAAGCTTCCAGATCAACTTATATAGCTGAGGGTGTTACCGAACTGAAAATACTCTGCTACCCAGCTCAAAGATGGTAATATGGCCTTTGCCTGACCAGAAGAAAATGATTTTAAAGCTTCCTGGATTTTGGTCCAAGTCCCTAGAGGAAGCCTAAGGAAGGCTGGGGGAAGGGACCAGGGGAGCGAGCACTGTCGAAGAGCTCCATTGCAGGAGCTAACTGCCTCCCACATAGATGTAAAGACGCAGGAATCCATCCAGAGTGTTCCCGGATCCCAGAACTGAAGTAGTGAGGCCTCTCAATGTCACCTCAAGAGCTAACCTTATGGCAAGGGCAGCACACATGAGTAAGAATGTCTAATTACTTTTTTTTTATTATTATTGATCTCTGCTGATCTATTCATCTGGTGAATACACTGGATGGAGGCTCTGCGTTAGTCCTCTCCTGGCTGTGGGGCTTCTTAATTATTCCTGGCCTCCCGTTGATCACCTCGGAGCCTTCCTCATGAAGGACATCATTCACACCTCGGAGAACGGAGCTCTTTGTACCGTAGCATTTTCTGGAGAGGATTTCACCTACCAAATGGGAAAATACAGCTTGTCAGGCAGACTGGTAGAACATTTTTCATGCTCTGAAAGTTTTCTTTCAGCTGTTCAGCCGGCCGTGCTCTGGGCCATTTTCAAGATCTACTGAGAGCCAGTGACTGGCTGTGCCCACAGACCAGGCTGCCATTCAGTCCTCCTGTAACACTTCTGTGCTTGAGCCCCCTTCAGAAGCACCATGTAGCTTTAGAAAACGCTGTTCTGGGTTCAGGTTCTCACTCTGTCCCTCACTCTGAAGTGGCCTGGGGCGACACCTTTGGGCAAGTCAGTTAATTCCCCAGGGCCTCAGTCCACGTATTTGTAAAATAAGAGGTTAAAGTGTTCTTTAAGAATGCTTTCAGCTTAAAATATTGTAATTTTTGTGGGTTTTCTTATTGGGAATAGAAAAATGAAAACCTCTCTTTTTTTTTTTTTACTGCACATGAGCAATTATTTTTTATTGTTGAAATAACACACTTACTTTGCCAAAAAGCACAAACGTATATTGGAAGAAAGTTTGAAATGTAAATCGTCCATATTCTCACCCTTGTTACTGTTTTGTACATATCCCTATAGACTTTAAGCATAAGAATGCTAGAAATCTGTTTGCAAAAATATCACATCCACGTCCTGTGGTCTGCTTTTTCACTGAACACAACATTCAAATGTCCCTGTGTCAAAAAAAAAAAATATATATATATATTACATATTTATATATGTATATTTACATATTTATATAATTATATGTGTGTGTGTATATATATGCATACACACACAAACACATCATGTTAATGATCACACAGAATTCTAAAAATGGAGTACAATTTATTTTACCAAACTCCTGCTTTTGCTGTTATAGATATTGCTATATTGAACATCCCTGTATATACAGTTGACCCTGACCAATGCAGGAGTTAGGGGCACCAACTCCTTGCTCAGTCAAAAATCCACATATATAGTTTTTGGCTCCCCAAAAACTTAATTACTAATAGGCTATAGTTGACTGGAAACCTTGTTGATAATGTAAACAGTCAGTTAACACATTTATATTATTTGTGTTAGACACTGTATTCATATAATAAAGTAAGCTAGAGGAAAGAAAATGTCATTAGGAAAGTCATTAGGAAGAGAAAGTACATTTACAACACTATACTGTATTTATAAAAAAAAAAATACACATGTAAGTGGATCCACACATTTCAACCCTGTGTTATTCAAGGGTCAGCTGTACATCTTTTCTAATTTCTTTTTCCTTTGGAAAATTCCTAGAAGTGAAATTCTTGAATTTGACACTATCCTTCTTTTAAGGATTTTATACATATCCCAAATTGTCCTCCAGTAAGTTGTATGAATTTGCTTTCCCCAGACAGTAAGAATGCCTTTCCCCGTCCTCTCTCATTCCTTTTACTTTTTGTCTTTCTGATAGGTGTATCCTAATCCTTTTAATTTTGCATTCTTTGGCAACAAGTGGGATTTGGGGTTTTTTGTTTCTTTTTCTTGGAGTTTTGTGTATTTTCCCTAGAAAACTGTCTATGTCCCACGTCCATTTTCTCTGTTGGGACTGACTGTGGGCTCTCCTGTATGGGCATAGCTGCTGCCACCTTAATGTAACAGATGGGTGAGACATGACAGGTGAAGGGGCGAAGAGAGAGGGCGTCCCCAAAGAAGGCCTCTAGGAGTCCCTGGAGCTGGCAGACAAGCCCATGGGCTCCCACATGCCAACCCTGCACCCCCAGCCCCTAGGTAACATGCTGCAGACACAGAGAGGAGGGAGCTCTAGAACCCGTGCCCCTAAGAATGTGGGAGGAATGGAAGCAGCCCTCAGGTGGCTACTTGCACTTTGGTTGTCACAGTAAGATCAGGACAGGGGGAGATCTAGACCAGTCCAGGAGCCCACACGTACAAGAAGTGACTGGAAGACAGTGATAGCATGAGGTGGGGGAGGTATACAAAATGCCCAGCTGCTTTCAACACCCACCACATACTTATGCTTCAGTTATTTGATAACTATTTATTGAGTATTTACTATGAGCCAGGAACTGTGCTAGCCAAAATAAATAAATATACTACAATCTACAATAATATTGTTACTTCTATCATGATTTGGACTCCATTTTTCAGCTTTCGGCCGACTAGGGGGTATTTCATTTGAAATAGTTAGAAGCATAGTCAGAACACTAAATGGGGTAGGATCTGAATGGATGAGTTGGAATACTTCTCCCAGTGATACATTGTTTTCATAGAACCACGTGACGAGACAGGACCTGGCGTTGACAGGAGGATTCGCAACAATCCTTAAATGGTTTCCTTGGCGCTGGAGAAAGTGATACAGCGCTATGGCCGCCAACTCACCCCCTGAGAATGTGTGTTCACAGAAGGCAAACTATCAAGAGATTGTTTTGAGTAGTGATAGAAGTGGTAGAACCAGCAATGGTAGTGGAACATCTATCAGTGTTTACAGTAATGTGTATTCAAGTATTTTAACGTGAAAATCGCCAGACTATTGACATGAGAGAGGTGGAAATTTCTGAGTATGCTGACCCTGCGGCAGCTGGCCAGCCACTGATTACAACTGACGCAGAGAAGACTTCAGACTCACTAGAATCCAGCTGCTCTTCCTTGCCTGTCCCCACATATCACTTCCCGGTGCCATCAGTAATCAGTAAGCCAGTCACGGGGATTAGCTCAAAGGTAAGAGGTAGCACAGTAAGTCCCTCCTCCTTCATTACTTGCTCCTTTTATGCACGTCTTCACGTTTGCGAGGCAGTTTTCACTTTTCACCTTGGGCTTATCGCCTACTTGCCCAGCCAGTTTTTCTTTCCTGTGAGTTTTGTGCCATAGGACCGGAGGCTGAATACCACAGCTCGCAGCTTCCAGGCGAGGGGGTGGGGGGAAGGGGCAGGTTTTGCAGTTCCTCAGCCATCTTCCAAACAACAGCCATCCAGGAGCATGGACCTTTGTTTCAGTGGTTCTGACTAGAGAAAACTCATTTGCTGGTGGCAGGGATTCAAGCTGCTAACTTCACAAAGAATATTGCCAGAGCCAAATTCTTTCCCCGTTATGGAGGTCAGAGGTGAGGCAACTGTGCTTACAGGGCAAAGCTCTTCTGTGGACCCCCTTGGCTTTCTGCTTCCTTCTTTACAGCTGATTAACACCCAATGGCCATTTCTTTAAAAAAGAAACATTCAATTCCTTGGTTTAATGAGCTTTCCTAACACAGTACTCACCGCAGCTGCTGGGATCCGTACAAGGACGAGACTTCCCAACACGTGATTTCAGTTCAAGGTAATTCATTGTTGTAGCTCCCTGAATTCCAGATGTTGTCGTGGTCAGAATAAGGCCTGAACTGAACCCATGGCCGGCACGCGCGAGGACTTTTACACGCTGAGTCAGTGGATCTGCTGTAGGTGCTCCTTGGAGAGCCTGAGACTTTTTGCTTTGGTTTGACATTTTGCCTCAACTTCACAGTCACAGTCTTAAGATCAGTCTTCCCTCCCCGTCTTCAGTGCATTTGCTAATTGTGTGGGGTTTGTTACTGTTAATTCTAACATACTGTGGAGTACTTCTCTCTGCCTCATTCTTTGAACAATCAATAAACAAATGTTTATTGAAAATCCAGAGAGCATGGTTTACTTATACATTTACCGGGGATCTGCATGTTTAGGTAATCATATTTGTTTTTATTCTTTTACGACAACTTTTCAGCGTTCTGTGGTAGAGGCGATAAAGTATAATGGTTAAGGGCATTAATGCTAAGCCAGATTGCCTAAGTTCGAATCTGGCTCTGACATTTCACAACTGTGTGATGCTGGGCAAGTTCATGGACGACGCCATGCCTCAGCTTCCTCACGTGTATCATCAGGATAATAACAGTATCTACTTTGGGGCTTGTTAAACAGCAAATTAGTTAAGAAAAGTGAGGCAGTTAGAACAGTGCCTGGGCTGACAGTAAGTCCTCCTAACGCTACTCATAGCGAGCATTGATTAGAGGATATCACTGCTGAAAGATCAGTAATATTTCATTGAGGAATGAGCTTGAAAATTATCTACAATTAGCTGTCCTGTCGACTGTCTTTCATTTATGACCTGTTTTGTGCAAGGCATGGTGGGTAATGAAGCCACGGACGTGACTCCTACATAAACTCTACTCTTGACTCGATGGGGAATTTTGCCCATACATCACAATTGTGTGATGCTTTGCTGCGTGAAGCAGTCGCCTCGTTGCCCCAGCCTGGCTGGTGACGGACTGAGGACCCTCCCTGTACGACACAGGATAGTGTGAAGTCTCACAGCATGCCGACATCCAACACATTCTTTCCTCTAAGGCTTTCTAAGTGACCTCCCCTCTTTGGTGGTGATCTCTGCTCCTGGAAGAAGCCCGGGACACAAGACAGGAAACAATTCCCAGTACCCTTGAAGAAGACCCTTGAAGAAGGTGCTGTCGTATGTTACTGATTCTAAGATGCACATTTTTTTCCACCTGAGATCAGATGCAGCAAAAAAATACCGCAGGCGCACTTGCCCCTACACGCAAAAAATGCGCTCGCCGGTGCTCAGCTGCCACTTCAGTTAGGTGCCACGTCAGTACCACAGGAATTGAGATTTATTGTTGTTAAAATAGCTTCAGAATGATTCCACTGTGCTATGAATTTAAATGAAAAGTTACTGTACGTGCAGGAAGGCTCAGAAACAGAGCCCTCGTAATATGCGATTTAACAAAATGATGACTGTGCTCGCTTTGTACTAAAATTGGAACGAGACAGAGAAGATTAGCATGGCCTATGCTAATGACAGGCAAGGATGTCATGGCAAGGATGACAGGCAAATTCGTGAAGCGTTCCATATTTAAAAAAAAATTCTGACTCATAAGTCGAAAAGAGCGCTTTCATTAAACATAAAATAAAATTCTAGTTGCTAAGAAAGCATGGGCCAGAGTTCAGTGGGCAGCATTTTTTTCTTTGTGGCACATAAAAGAATGGTTCATTTTATAATTAAAATTTTCTCAGATTTGATGAAATGTACATCTTAAAGCTCAAGAAGGAAGGTTATAAAATAGCTACCTTGAAATTTTCCACAGTATTCCAGATCTTCCATTTTCGGCAGAACCAAGTTCTATCTACATTTGTATTTAATTTTTAAACTCCTCTCATTTTTTAAACTTAAGTACATTTATTTTGAAAGAAAAAGTATACTCTTGTGAAACGAAGGTTTTACTGTGGTAGTTGAGTGGTTTAAATATGAATTACAATTAATCCATAACTATTAAGCTGAAAAAAACATGTTTGACCATTTACTATCTAAAATCATCTTGCTGGGGCCCCTGGCTGGCTCAGTCCATGGAGCGTGCAATGCTTGATCCCGGGATCATGAGTTCAAGCCCCAGGTTGGGTGTAAAGATTACTTAAAAATAAAATCTTTAAAAATAAATAAAATCAGCTTACAATAGAATGCAGGCAGGTGCAGAATCCCGTGGGGGAAACCCCACATTTAGGTGAGGTCCAACCTGCTCAGATCTGTCACTTCCTTCTAGCCACTAAGCCATTTTCACTATTTCCAGATTCTTTATTTGCATTTGCTTTCAAGAAATTCACACTGAAAAATCCTTCCCAAACTGAAATCAGAGAGCTACCAGCAATTTAGCGTTTGACTTCCCAGCACCCATTAATTCCCATGTTCATTTTTGTTAATCAGGAATGGAAAGTTCGATGCCCTACTTTGGCTGTGATGACTGACCCTCTAAGGTTGCTGGACACTTTGTCATGAGTTCTTACCAATATTTTGATACAATGATTGTGGAACTTTGGGAGAGGGGTCCGATTTTAGCCTAGGGAGATCATTTTTCAAGACCAATACTTGTCCTTCATTTACTTTCAATGTGTAAACCCAATCATAGGTCTTCTTTGACTCAACAGAGCATCACTTTCACATATGGGCAGGACTCTTGTATCAACAAGATGAGGAAATTCTGTTTATCAGCAAGTGACACTTTCCCCACTTTGCACTTCCTATTATGGCTGTTAAGTTTTCAGGGTCCTATCACAAAGAAAACTTCATTAACTTTTAACTATTTTTGAAATTCATTGGCTCCAATACAGAGTGAAGCTGGCAGGTGCCAGAGGGTTAGAGTTGCAGAAATTAATTAACAAAGAGTGTAAGCTCTTATTAGTCAATGCTTTTTGCTATCTTCCTTTTTTTTTTGTTTGTTTGTTTGTTTCATTTAACCACTTCAGAGTGGGTCTCAGACCCTTCATGCTGGAGGCAGCGGAAATGTTAGAGCTGAACGTCCAAGACACAAGAAATTGAAGTTGCGGGCCTTGGCCAGGAGCAGAGTGCTTGGCTTGTTTTGTGCTATATTCCAGCTATATCACCATCGGGTCTGGATTTAGAAAACCCACAGATCAGTTGGTTCCCAAATCATGTCCAACTGGTGTCTATGTTTAGTTGATTCCAGATAGAAGTTGACACTTAGAAGCTTGACTGGAATCCCTCTGCATGGCAGCCTGTTAAAATTAGATTTCAGTGGCCCATGGAAGTCCTCTTCTCTGTGAAGGTATGGCCCTTTGCTGGCAGTCTTTAAACATCAAACCAGTTAGAAACTATTGCTGTGGATTCTACTATTAAGTCCACGTCTGTTACAATTTCTCTTGTAGAAAGTACCCTCCTGATGTGGAAGAGTAGTGCTCTCCAGCATTGCTAAAGGCAGTATAAATTGGTACAATCTTTCTTTCTTTCCAGTCTTTCTGGAAAGCAAAATAGCCATAGCCATAAGATGTCATCAAATGCACATACAATTTGAGCAAGATTTCCACAACTGTTTTGTCCAAGGAAATAGTAAGAAATGTGGGCAAAGACTTCTCAACAAGGAAGTTCATTGCACCATTAATTATATACCTAAATATCCCAAACGCTTGAATAATATACAGCCAGAAGGACGTCATAGAATATTTGATACAGAAAAATGCTTACCTTATATTGTGAAGTTAAAGAACCATGTCCCAGACCTAAATAGTATTATTCTAATTTTAATATTTTATATAGTTATAGCAGTTTATGAGGGGCAGAATTACAATGTACTTTTATTTTCATCCCTATATGTTTCTGTGTTTTTCAAATTTTCTGCCTTGAATGACCACCACTCTTATAATCTGAGAAGGAACATGAAAGGCTTTAGAAAACAAAAGAAAGCAAGCCCCTCCTTGAGGCATAGCATAATTGTTGAAATTAAAAGTTTATCAAAATCAAGGCCTTATTATACTTCCTGAAAGTTCAGAAAAAGGAAACTATGATTTGCTAAGGACTTGTCATGTATGAAGTACTGTGCCCGGCCCTTTTTACATATATTATTCCACTTCATCACCACAACAGTCCTGTAAGGCATGTCCTATTGTCTTTAGCCTTAGGTGAGGTGGCAAATACACAGACACTTAAGTAGCTTAATTAGCTCAGACAGCTATTAAATGACAGAGGCAGAATTCAGAGCCAGGTCTTATTCATCTGTTTATTCATCAGCTTATCCATATATACACATGCACGTAATTATTAGGATGGCTAAATAGTTCTGAAATATGAAAAATAGAGAATAATATAACAAGCATAGAGATTAACATTAAAAATATCCATATATTCATCATCCAGCTTAAGAAATTAAGAATTTCCGACACAGAGGATGCGGCCTGTGTACTTATCCCCAGTGCCATTCTATTTTCTTCCATTGAGAAGTAACCATCTTTGGGTGCCTGGGTGGCTCAGTCAGTTAAGCGTCTTGTCTTCAGTTCAGTTCATGATCCCGGGTCCTGGGATCGAGTCCCACATTGGGCTCCCTGCTCAGTGGAGAGCCTGCTTCTCCCTCTGCCTGTGGCTCCCCCTGCTTGTGCTCTTTCTCTCTCTCTGACAAATAAATAAAATCTTTTTAAAAAGAGAGAGAGAAAGAGAAGTAACCATTATCCTGAGTATGGAGTTTATTATTCCTATGCAAATTATTGTTCCTTTGCTACATATGTTGGTATCCATAAACTAGACTGAATCAGTTACTGTCCAGTCAGGAAAATAGGAATCACTCTATGTACTACACACAAAGATTTAATACTGAGAATTACAGAGGTATAGAAATGGCTGGAGAAGCAAATGAGATAGTGTTAATTTTATCCATTTGCCTCCCCAGATCAATTCTCCATCTTTTTTGGTACTCAGGAAACCGAGCCATATAGACTGCCTCACTGTACTCTCTTGACTTCTGACTTCTGGTTGGTTTTGGCCCGTGGGAACTACTGGCAAGAGGTTGAGGGGAAGAGGAAAATGAGATCAGAGGAGCTTCCTTCTTGTTGGGTTGCTAGCACATTGGCACCACGGCTGCTGAAATAGCCACCGATAACTACCGAAATGCTCCTTTCAAGTCACCTCCTACTCTTGCTGCTGCTGCCATTGCTGAAAGTACAACCGGAACAGAGAGGAAAGTGGCTTCTCCCTTTCTTCCGCTTTCTAATCTCCTGTCAACGCTTTGCACTGGCAACACCTAACCAGAGCCTGTGACATGGAGTTCACAGGTTGCCAACCCCTTGCAATACAGGAGAGTGTACAGAAAGGGTGGAGTGGGGTGGAGAGCCAACAACACATAAGCCACAGGAGGGCACAGTATTGTTTGCATTTTTAAAACTCTGTGTGGATAATGTCATGCTATATGTATCCTTGCTTTTTCGTTTAACCTTATCCTTTTGAGCTCTGTCCATGTTGATACATGTGGCCCTAGTTCATTCATTTTAACTGCAACATTGTATTCAATAATGGTATTTCCGTAAGGGAACTGGTGAAGATAGAAACATGGACATTACTGGCATTAGAATAAGAGAGATATAAAGATAATATGTGGCAAACTACAAACAGCAGGTAAAATTAGATTAAAGGAAAACATTTCTAAAAGCTTTTCATTCCTTCATTCACCACAGATGCATTGAGCTTCTACCATGTCCTAGGTATTGTGCTTGACACAAAGGACAGAAAATTGAGTATGACCTCGTCTCCTGCTCTCCAGCTGCTGATGCAGAGACAATTAGATACACGACTTTCATCAAGGTAATAAGTACTGTGATAGAGTTATGACTACGGTGCTATAGAGGCACAGAGCTTGATAAATAGAAAAAAGAAATTACAGAGCAATTTCAGTTATAGAGATTTAAAATTTCTAAGTAAAATACAGTATTGCAAATGAAATTCAGTATAGTGAAAAAATGATACCATGACCAAAACAATGCAAAATGCTTCAACATTTAAAAAAACTTATAATAAGTTAAATGAGAAAAGTCATGGATGAAATGGAAATATGTCAAAGAGTCATTTGAAAAAAATTTTGCAGCTTCTCCTAATAAAAACTTGAAGTAACATTAGCAGGATTCCATCTCAACATAATAAAGGTTAGTTAGCAAAAACTAAAAACAAACATCATGTTAAATTGTTTACTACATTTCCACATAAAGCAGGAGTAAGATACCACTAGCAATCATCTTGTTTTAGAAACCTTAGATAATACAGCACATTTTAAAAAATTAAAATTAGGCATTGTAACAAGTATCAAATTGTGAACTATGATATTACTATTAAAATAGAAATGTCATATATATATATATATATATATATATGATTTATTTATTTGAGAGAGAGAGAGAGGGCATGTGCACGCACATCTTGGGGAGGGGCAGAGAGAGAGAATCCTCAAGCAAACTCCCCACTGAGTGTGGAGCCCAACACAGGGCTCCATCCCAGGACCCTGAGGACCCTGAGATCATGAGCTGAGCAGAAAATCAAGAGTCAGAACGTTCAATCAACTGAGCCACCCAGGCACCCCCGTCCATGATATATTATTAAACGAAAGGAGAAGGGAAAACAAATCGCAGAGTCCTGTGTATGTGCCCTTGCAGTGGGGGGGGACAGGGAAGAACAAACAAGGTGTTTGTACACAGGTGTGCATCCGTTTGTATGTGGCGAGGGAAAGAAGTGGAACTATACATACCAAACTCAACATTGGTTATCTCAGAGGAGTAGAGTTAGAGTAAGAGTTAGTGGACTTTTTATTGTTTTAATTATATGTCTTTGTATTATTTTAAAATCACTCACTTGTGGTACAGCCACTCTGGAAAACAGTGTGGAGGTCCCTTAAAAAGTTAAAAATTGAGCTACCCTATGATCCAGCCATTGCACTACTGGGTATTTACCCCAAAGATACAGACGTAGTGAAGAGAAGGGCCATATGCACCCCAATGTTCATAGCAGCAATGTCCACAATAGCTAAATCGTGGAAGGAGCCGAGATGCCCTTCAACAGATGACTGGATTAAGAAGTTGTGGTCCATATATACAATGGAATATTACTCAGCTATCAGAAAGAACGAGTTCTCAACATTTGCTACAACATGGACAGCACTGGAGGAGATAATGCTAAGTGAAATAAGTCAAGCAGAGAAAGACAACTATCATATGATTTCTCTCATCTATGGAACATAAGAACTAGGATGATCAGTAGGGGAAGAAAGGGATAAAGAAAGGGGGGGGTAATCAGAAGGGGGAATGAAACATGAGAGACTATGGACTATGAGAAACAAACTGAGGACTTCAGAGGGGAGGGGGGTGGGGGAATGGGATAGACCGGTGATGGGTAGTAAGGAGGGCACGTATTGCATGGTGCACTGGGTGTTATACACAACTAATGAATCATCGAGCCTTACATCGGAAACCGGGGATGTACTGTATGGTGACTAACATAATATAATAAAAAATCATTAAAAAAAAATAATAAAATAAAATCACTCACTTGGATCATCTAATTGTTAATCAGATGGTTAAGGAAGCCTCCTGTAGTGATGCTTGAGCTCGGTTTGAAAGATGAGCAGCGCTCACTGAAGAAAGAATCAGTAAAGAGGGCTGCTCTCGGCAGGGAACAGCAAGAGCAAAGATGGCACATGTGAGTCATCTGCACCATCACCGGACTCTGACCTGGATGGGTTACATGCAGGATGGTGGGTCCTAACAAAAGAGTAGGGATCAAATTCAGCAAGTTCTGATCTCCTTTAGTGTCATAGCTGAAAGAAAGACACTAAAGGTAACCTCCCCAAAGAAGCTGATGGCCTGACAACATTCCTTTATGATCAAACATTCTCTTCATGATCAAAGAGAAGCCCTAAGCACTTCTGCTGAGATCGCAGTTTCCTGATCGGTCTCCAGGAGGGAAGGCCTGAGTTAAGCTGTGTGTATGTGTGTGTGTAGGGGATGTTCACGATTAGGGATGACGGGAACATTTCCATTCTTTTCCACCAGCTAGGACATTCTTTCCTTTCTTGCATTTTTAATTTTTCTTCTTTGTCACTCACTCTCTCCCCAGCTTTTCTCTCACTTCCCCCCAGATACCGTGTGGCTGCACCATGAACATTTCCACCGTAGGTGGTCAAGCAATCCCTTTGCTCTGCGGTTATGTCATTGAGCCCCGTACCAGGAAAAGCCTCCTTGGGGAGACCTCACTGTGGATTTCAAAGTTCAGTTCCCAGACATGTTCACAGCAAAGACACAATAGACCCTTCAGCAGTTCTTACCCTATTCTGTGACCCTGCCCTAGCTAACCCAGGGTCTACCCCATCAGTACCTCCTTAGATATGTAGCTGGGGTGCAGGGGTGCAAGAGCACCTGGCTTTAGGGGTCCCAAGCAGACCAGGTTTGGCCACGTGCTGCTGACAAAATCCAAAGACAGAGATGAGTAGTGGTAAAACAAGAAAGGAATTTATTTCAGTGAGGCCAACACCAGGAAGACAGCAGACTCATGTCTCAAAGACTGTCTCCTAAGTGCTGAAAAAACCTCCTAGATTTATATAAGGAAAATGTGGGACAAAGGTCAGTGGGTACGTGCAGGTGGGCAGTAAAGGTCAGGTTGATCCTTCTCTTGGGGTCAGTCATGTGAGGTCTTGCTGATATCAGGTCAGGTGTTAGTGCTTGAGGGGTTAGTTTCAGTTCCACCTCGCATGCTTTGCCCACAGGGTCCTTCGACTGAGTTAAGAGCTGGAAAGAAGAACTTAGTCACGTAGAAAGTATAGATTGAGGTCACAGTGGAAGTAGTTGAAGTTCTCTTTCAGATACACCCTTCACCCAGCATCTACCTGCTCTGACCCCACTGGACACTAGCAACTCTTTCTAAAAGGCAAGCACCACTGACTTTAGAAAATGTTCCCATCCATACCTGTCAAAGAGCCAGGTACTAGGGTGGACTCTTTATTGTTTTTTTTTTTTTCATTTGAGAAGCCCTTGAATGCTTTTATAGTAGTTTTGCTTTGGTCTTGCTTTGCTTTGGTATATTTTTATAAATGTATTATGAAAACACAAAGCATTTTTTATAATTTTTGGGGGACGGGGGAGAAAGCATGTGTGTGGGCTGGGGTGGGGGAGGGGCAGAGGGAGAGAGAATCCTAAGCAGGCTCCATGGAGCCTGACACAGGGGTCGATCTCACGACCCTGATATCATGACCTGAGTGGAAATCAAGAGTTGGATGCTTAATCCACTGAGCCACCCAGGTGCCCCAACACAAAGTATTTTTTAAATGACATTTGAGCAGGTGCACATGAAGGCCCCAGGATGGGGATGGCTGTGCAATACCACTGTCAATCTCCCTCCATGCCCCTTGTCACTTTTTAGAAGGCAAAGAAGGAACTCACCGCTTAAGCTAACCCATTCCTTTCTCTAAGCCCAAACTCCTAGGATATGCTCACCCTATAGACTCAGGTATATTTGGAAAGAATACATGTCTTTGGTTTTAACAGGAAGAGTATCCTCTTCAAAGAATATAGTAGCATGAGAACTCATTGATTTTCTCTAACCGAACTGAACTTTCTTACTGAAAGAAATTTTCCTCCAAAATAGGGCTGGGGAAGCACTTTCTGGCTGACTAACAGAGACACATCCCCAAAGACAGGGTCTAGGGTAATGGTGGGGGTGTCCTAAGGAACATGATATCCTTGGCTCATGACGGAAGGTACTGGCTGGGGACTCAAACTCCCTGGGGGCGTGGACCCTCCTGTCCCAGCTTAGACAACTCTAGCCCTCAAAGCCTGCTTGATTGGTTGCACAAGGTGGCACTCAGAGTCAGAGGGAGACCCTTTATAGAGTGCTCTGCCCTGAGGGCTCTCAACAACTTCTGCTCCCCCCACTTACATGCCCCTATGCTAGTGTTGCTTTCTTTTCTCTTTCTGCTCCCTACCTGTCCCCAATATTCTAATCCTTCATGTTATTACACAGAAAAATTCACCTCTCCCAAGTTTCCCATACCGCTACCCACACACCCAAACTCATCCTGATTTGGAAAGACATAGAGGCATAACCGAACCTCTTATGGAGACCCATCTGAAATTATATATAGCAATACATTTGGCTCATTTTGAATCTCACTTCCTCTATGATTTTTCCTCTCTACTTTCTGTCTTTTCACCAAAATCTCTATTGGCCTCTCAGTACTTTTTATTCGAAAACATGTATTTCGTAGAAGAATTTTAATTTTCTAATAAAACAGTCTTAGTCAAAAAGTCCAACCGTTATGTTATAAAGTATATTCCTGCACAGTTAGATTCATGTGAGATGGAAATGCATATGCCTGTAGCCAAGCTGATACTTTAATCAGGAGTTATAATCAATTCCCTTCCCTCACTCCCATGCCCCTGCAAGGACTGCTATGTTTTCTGTCCCTATAATTTTGCTTTATCCAGAATGACCTACAGCATGTAGCCTTTGAAGTCTGGCTTCTTTCTCTTAACATAATGCTCTTGAGATCCATCTATGTTGTAGCCATAGTTCTCTTTTATTTCTGAGTAACATGCCATCGTTTGGATACACCACAGTTTATTCATCAGTTGATGGGCATTGGGTTGTTTCCAGTCTTGGTATTACAAATTAAGCTGTTGTAAACATTTGTCTATAGGTTTTTGCATGTTCATTTTCTGTAAGCATGTATCTTCTGTAAACATCTAGGAGTGAGATCCCTGGATCATATGGTGTTGGTTTGACTTCATAAGAAACCGCCACACTGTTCTCCAGGGTAGCTGTACTACTTTGCGTTTCCACCAGGAAAGTTTCAGCATTCAAGTTATTTGCATCCTTGCTGGTGCCTCGTATTGTCAGCTCTTATTATTTCGGCTACTGAAATTTCAGATAGTGGCACCTCACTGTGATTTTAGTTTTCACTCCCTGAAGCTTATGATGTTAAACATCTTCTCCTGTCCCTATGTGTCATCCATATATCTTTTTGTGTGTGAAATGCCTGTTGAGTCCTTTTTGTCCATTTAAAAAATTGAGCTGTTTTGGGGTGCCTGGGTGGCTCAGTTGGTTAAGCGTCCGAGTCTTGATTTTGGCTCAGGTCATGATCTCAGGGTTGTGAGACCGAGCCCTGCATCACGCTCCACACTAGGCCTGGAGCCTGCTTAGGATTCTCTCTCCCTCTCCCTCTGCCCATCGCCCCCACTAAAAAAAAATTTTAAAAAATAGAGTTGTTTTGTCATTATTGAGTTATGAGAATCCTTTATATATTGTCTATATATTTATTAGATATGTGTTTTACAGATATTTTCTTCTACTGCATGGCTATCTTTCCTTTTTCTTAGTAATTGTCTTTTGCAGAGTTAAAATTTTTAACTTTGATGAAATGTTATATGCCAGTTTTTCTTTTATGGTTTATATTTTTTGTGTCCTATATAAAAAAATCTTTTCCTATGTTTTCTTCTAGAAGCCTAAATATTTTAAGTTTTGCATTTAGGTGTATTATCTATTTGGGGTTAATTTTTGTATATGATATGAGGTGTGGGTTGAGATTTCTTTTTTTTCTTTTTAATATGGGTGTCCAATTGTTCTAGCACCATTAGATAAAAAGACTATCCTTTCTTCATTGAATTGCCTGAGTACCTTTGCCAAAAATCAGTTAACCTTATACATGTCTATACCGTTGATCTGTGTGTCTATCCTGTAGCCAATATCAACATGACTTGATTACTAAAGCTATATAGTAAGCGCCTCACGAGCCCTTCCCTAGTCCCAACGTTACATATCAGTTAGTCTAAGTCAAGCCTGGTAATTCTATTCCCTCTGTCAGAGTCTGATTTAGGCATGAGGTTATGATACAACCTTGGTGGATAAAGAGAAAGTGTTCTGGATGGCTTCTAAGGAAGGGTTCCTTGGTCTTAAAAAAGATACAAAGCCAAAAATGTATTCTCTTCTCTTACACGGTCACATGACAATGTGATGTGTGGAGCTACTATTGCCATCCTGTTTTCATGTGTGAAAAGCTACGAGAAGCAGAGAGGTCACCCTCCCTATGCCCTGACATCATTGAGACCATGAGTTAACCAATTCTGGAATTTCACTGTTTCCAAACTTCTTGTTATGTGAAATAATAAAATTACCTCAATTTATAAGCCACTTTTAGTTGGTTAATGTTACCTGTCTCTGAAAGCATTCTATTACAGCCCACACTGAAGGCAATATATAGGAGAACAGACTTTGCTGAAAACACAATAAGAGACAAGGAAGACAGGATTAAGAAAAGCAAGAAAAATGAAACAGATGAACAGAGATAAAGAGGATTAGAGAGAAAAATTATAGAGATAGAAAATAGCCAAGGAATATCTAAACATATAGACATTTAGTATCCCTAATAATGAGAACCAAAATATTGAATCTGAACATATATTTGAATAAGTAGAAGAAAAATTAACTAATAAAGACAGATACCACATAACCATTAGCCAAATGGAGGATTATTTCCTGTTCGAAGATAGACTCAACATCATAAAGCTGTCAGTTCTCTCTAAATAATAAGTGTAACAAGATCCCATAAAAACACTAAGACTTTTTTTTTAACTGAGCAAATTGATTTGTCTAGTTCAGGGGTCAGCAAACTGTGGCCTATGGGGCAAGTCCAGTGCATCCTGCTTTTGTAAATAAAGTTTTACTAGAACACAGCCATACCCACTCAATTACTTATTGTTAATTGCTGCTCTCACTATATACAATGGCAGAGTTAAATAATTGCCGTGGAGATGTAGGGGCTGCAAAGCCAAAGTATTTGCTATCTAGTCTTTTACAGAAAAGTTTGCTGGTCCTTGATTCTATTTTGGAAGCATATGAGAGTTTGATTTCACAGGTCCGCAGCTGGAATGCAATTTGACTAAGGATGACTATCTCACCCACATGTTATTTAAGTGTCATGGGGGGAAAAGAATTTGTCTTCACATGAAACAGCTATCCCGTTGGGATAATTTCCGGGGGGAATGAGGAATAATGTGTAATCAAGCCCTTTGTAAGTCCCTGAAAGCACATTGTGATCTTTGCACAGAGACTGTCAACAATCACCCCTAACATCACTGTACACATTTTGCTTTAACGACATGATTTACATTGTCCCATGATCCAGAGCAGGGGCAAGGAGAAAGAAATTACCTGGGATGGCAAGATTGGTTTCTCTCTATCACCTTGGACCATGCACAACTCCACCAACCTCTTCTACATTCTGAGGGAGTAATTTGGAGCAACTCAAGAATTTCCATCTCTCCACAATATCAAGGGGGAAAAAAACCCCATCAGGCAAGGAAAGCAGGTATCAGAAAGTCAATATTGTTCTAACTACACAACTAACTGGTCCTACCAGCACCTTTTATCTTCAAAGGGTCAACAGGTAATAATTAACCTAAGCACTCATTCCCTGAAGTTAGAGACCCACAAAGTTGCAGGAAAGACTCAGCTGCTAGGAGACAGTTGAAAGAGGTAGACCTGGGAAAGCTATTTAAGCAGGTTCTTTTGTCTGAACAAACAAACCTCACCAAAAAACAGGCTACCTTGAGAAATAGAGGTTATAGTTAAGAATACATGTGGCAGTAAAGGTGATGGAAATCTCAAATGTAAGACCATTAGTACATTTTGGGCCTTATTACTGAGTTTACTTGCTGGGAAGATCATACCCAGCTCTAGAGATTCTCTTTGACAAAGATGCAGAGACAATTCAGTGGAGAAAGGATAGTCGTTTCAACATAAGGTGCTGGGACATTTGGATTGCATACACACACAAAAAGTGAGCCTCAACATAACCTCGTGTAACTCAAAATGGATTACAGACCTAGATGTAGAATGTAAAACTATAAAGCTTCTGGAAGAAAACATAGCAGAAAATCTGTGTGACCTCGGGTTTGGTGATAAGATTTTAGAAAAAATACCAAAAGTGCAATATATAAAAAAATAGATAAATTGGACTTTATACAAATTATAAATGTGATTGATACTGTTAAGAGAATGAAAAAACAAATCAAAACGTGAGTGTAAGTCACATATTTGGCAAGGATTCATATCCAGAACATATAAAGAACCCTTAAAACTCGACAGTATGAAAATAAATAACCCAATTTCAAAATGGGCAAAATATATGAACAGACACTTTGCCAAAGAAGATGTATGGATGGTATATAAGTATATGAACAGATGTTCAATAGCATATGTCATTAGGGAAATGCAAATTAAAACCATAATGAGATACTATTGCATAACTAGTAGAATGTTTAAAATCCCAAAACTGACGATACCAGATGCTGGCGAGAATGCAGAGCAATAGGAATGCATGTTCATTGCTGGTGGGAATGCGAAATAGTGCAGACACTTTGGAAGACAGTTTAGCAGATTCTTATGAAGTTAAACATAAACCTACCTTGCAACCCAGCAAATCCACTCCTAGGTATTTAATACGTGAATGTTTATAGCACCTTTATTGATACCTGTCAAAAACTGGAAGCAACCATGATACCCTTTAACAAATAAAGGGAAAACAAATCATGGTACATCCATACAATGGACTACTCTTCAGGAATAAAAAGGAATGAGTTACGGACACACACAGCGTGCACGGATCTTACATGCATTTTGCTAAGTGAAAAAAGCCAGACCAAAAGATCTACGTATTACGTAATTCTGTTCATATGACATTCCGGGAAAGCCAAAACTATAAGGTTGGGAAACAGATTAGTGGTTGCCAGGGGTTAAAAGAAGGGGAAGTGGTTCATCACGAAGGGGACACACAAGGAAATTTTTAGGGTGATGGAAATGTTCTGTATGGTAGTAGGGAGATAGATGCATACATTTGTAAAAACCCATAGAACTGTACATCACAAAGAGTGAATTATAATATGTACAAATTAAAAGAATCAACCAGGGGCACCTGGGTGGCTCAGTCAGTTGAGCGTCTTCCTTCGGCTCAGGTTATGATCCCAGGGTCCTGAGATGGAGTCCCACATTGGGCTTCCTGCTCTGTGGGGAGCCTGCTTCTTCCTCCCCTCCCTGCTCGTGTTCTCTCTCACTATCTCTGTCTCTCACTCTCAAGTAAATAAATAAATAAAATCTTGAAAGAAAGAAAGATCAACCAGAATGTCAGGGATCCCTGGGATGGAATGTGGACTGGAACTAATGAATCTAACTGTATTGCACAAGTGAAGATTGTATATATCTGACATATATATATGTATATCTTCATATATCACACTGAAGAGGATAGAGGGGAAAATGCAGTTGACCTAAATGACTTTGGAAAATTGTGTTTTGACTGGAAACCATAAAGCTAAAGATAGAGGGGCGCGTGGGTGGCTCAGTTGGGTAAGCATCTGACCCGTGGTTTCGGCTCAGGTCATGATCTAATGGGTCACAGGATCTAGCCCGCTGTTGGGCTCCATGCTCAGGGGGGCATCTGCTTGGAGATTCTCTCCTCCTGCCCCTCCCCTCACTCACACGCCTGCACACACTCTCTCTCAAATAAATAAAGCTAAAGACAGAAAATTATATAAATATGGTACTCTAGCTGATAAATTTGCTTCTTATAGGAGTACATATTAACAATTTAGAAAGTATTTTATGTATATACTATACTTATTTGAAAAAATAAGTATGTAATAGTAGATAATGAGAGATAAGTTTCTCACTGTCAGAGAAAGAAGTTACAAATAAGCAAAAGGAAAATGCTAAAATGAATCCTGTGGGGTTCAATTAGACTCAGAGATGGTATGAAGTTACCTTTAGTTTAATATATACACAGGTAGGTATAGAAATAATTATAGATGTGTGTATATACATAGATCAATATATATTCATGTTTCCTAGCTTTGTCTGCTGAGAATGTCTAAAAGCAGTGACCTTTCGATAGCAACGAGGACACCCAGAGCCCAGATCTTAGTTTCTAAATGTCATTCTCTGATTAAAGGAAGCTGGGCTTCTTGGAGGAATGGCTGATTCTAGGACTGGAACAGAAAAAAATAGAAGATGACCCTGGAGTATTTTGTAGTGCCCGAAAGTCCAGAAATATTCAACAAAAGAACGGTTGCACAACAGTGTGAATATACTTACTATCACTGAGCGGTACACTTAGAAATGGTTAAGATAGTAGGTTTTGTGTTTTATGTATTTTACCACATACAAAAAAGATGAGAGCTTTCCAAAAGGACACACAGAAGCTAAACTGAGAGTCGTCTAATGGGGCAAAGCTGGAACAATTTGAGCAACAAAATACATCATTTTGCATTCGTATCAGTATTGAATAATGTACTATTGGATTATAACCAAAGTACAAAATAAGTATATTTGAGTCCGTACTAATATAAATATAATGCTTAAATAAATAGAGAAGAGGCAACATTTCTTATAGAAGAATTCCAAATTATATCTTTGGATACTCTTCTCCAGGAGGTGGAGCTTGAGGGTGAGCTAGACTTAGTGAGTTGCTTCCAGGGGAAGGGGAGAAATAGTAATTTTACTATTAAGACAAACAGTACCTTAACAAAGTGATCAAGGTTAACATCACCAGTAATGAGTCATGTTAGTGGCATGCACTCCTGATATAATGTAATGAAAAGGGCAATTCACCTCTATGGTTTTCCTCCCCCAACCCTGTAAGCCCGGTCTAATCATGAGGAAAACATGAGACACACCCAAAAGCAGGAATATTCTGCAAAATACCTGGCCAGAGTGCTCTTTGAAACTGTCAGGGTCCTGAAAATCAGGAAAGTCTGAGACACT
This sequence comes from Ursus maritimus, assembly GCF_017311325.1. Classification (NCBI taxonomy): domain Eukaryota; kingdom Metazoa; phylum Chordata; class Mammalia; order Carnivora; family Ursidae; genus Ursus; species Ursus maritimus. Next base: position 59,601,426 of record NW_024423343.1, on the reverse strand, counting down.
GCACAAACCAAAGGAGACAAAGGAGATTAAGGAGATAGGACAACTCACTGCGATACAGAATCCTGAACTGCATCCTGGAACAGAAAAATAGTAGTGAAAAACTGGAAAAATTTAAATAAAGTTTAGAGTTTAGTTAACGCTAGGGCTTAAATGTTGGTTTCTTGGTTTTGACAAACGTGCCATGGTTATGTGAGATGCTAACAGTAGGAGAAACCGGGTAAAGGCATATGGGAACTCTCTGTACTATCGGCAACTTTTCTGTAACTCTAAAATTATTCCCAAAATTCCAAAACAAAATTCTGTTCAAAAATAAATACATAAAAAGTTTGGCAATAAAGGTGATGGGAATGTCAAAGAAACACAGGAACATCGGTATAAATTGGGCCTTGGGGTTGTGATTGATTGCTGAAAGGATCCCTCTCAAGTCTAGGGATTCTCGTTGGTTATCTGCCCACAAGACAGTGTGCGTTGAGCATTATTCTAGCATGGTAGTTCTCAGATTTTGTGTGTGTCAGACTCCTGGAATAATAAAGACTACTGGGACCCAGGTTCATTGAAATAAACGAGCACTGAACTACTGTATTTTCACAGAGTTCCCCGATTCTGATACATATCCAAGCCTGAGAACCGCTGCTCTAGCACTTTTCTACTAACAGGACCATTCATTCATTCATTCACTATTCATTGAGCAACTATTCTATGCCAGCCCATTCTTAGTATTAAGTACGGAGTAGTAGGTACACGGGCAAAGACCTCATGAAGCTAACATTCTAATACACAGATAAACCTACACCGAGTCTCTTGTATTTCCCAGTTCCAAGTCTCCAAAGAGAAAGTCTGATTGGCCTAGCTAATCATTACCATCTGCTGTTTGTTTTTTGGGGGGAGGGGCCACAGAGCTTTTCTTAACAGGCTACTTCATAGGTTATTAGCTAGTGTAGGTGTTGGTTTCCAGTAAGTCAGGGGTTTCCCTCTTTCCAATCAGCTATGGCTGATTTGGGTTCCATGGCCCAAAACATGACCCCTCCTGAAGTTTGCTCCTTCAGCAAAACTAACTAGGTCAGGAAGGGGCCATAGTTTAGAGAGGCCCTGGTGTCTGACTATGAAGGGTGGTTGTTATCCAAATGCAGCAGGAGCCAGAATTTCCCAGGGCAGTCTGGAGGCAAAAATATTAGGCTGCACTAGCCAATATGATACAAAAATCCTTCCATCATGAAATATTTATTTACAGGCTTTCACTTTTCTGCTGCTTGTGATGTTTCAAAATACCAACTTGCCTGCGGCAGATCCCTTCTTCAGTTGGGACTGTCTTGGACAATAATGTCCCATGTATTCCCCTCCATCATGTTATATTTATTTATATTAGCTTTGGCCACATACTTAGGATTTTATTCATCGCCTTCTGAGCATATTCCCTAACTAAAAGAGGAAAACGACTGGCACCAGGAAAATTGGAGCAATGGTTATCACATATTTTTCGTCCCAAATCAGGTGAGCCTTGCACCTCACCCACTACCAATTGCCACTAAAAAATAACACGGATTTTGGGGCACCTGGGTGGCTCAGTCGGTTAGGCATCCGCCTTCAGCTCAGGTCCTGATCCCAGGGTCCTGGGATTGAGCCCTGCATCACGCTCCTTGCTCAGTGGGGAGCCTGCTTCTCCCTCTCCCTCTGCCTACTTCTCTGCCTACTCGTTATCTCTCTCTGTCAAATAAATAAATAAAATCCTTAAAAAAAAAAATAACACAGGTTTTGGTGAGGCACAAATAGGAGCAGCAGAGGTAACTTATTAACTGATCCTGAAAAAGAAAAGGCTTTGAGGCACATTCAGTTCAAATCAACAAACTTTACTACCATGTTCCCAAGACTCAACCAGGAACTGGGCATCTGAAAATTAAAAAACCTGACTCTAACCCTGAATGAATGGACCATAAATAGTGGAAGACAAGCCTATGACAAAGGTGATGTTTCCAGAAATGAAGGAACTAACTCTTCTAGGAGCTAAGAGTGAGGAGAGGCATTCCTCCCAATTTAAGGATCTATAAGTAACATTTGAGATGGACCTAACAGGATAGGTAGACTTTTTCTAAGTATAAATGTAAGAAGGAGCACTCCAGATGTATGAATCAGCATGAATGAAGTAAAGAAGGTAAGAAAATAAATGGCCTTTGTGGAGAGTAGCAGATAGTCACTCAGATGACTGAGATAAAATATAACTCTAAGGAAGGGCTGACTGGACTCCCAAAGGTCCGCATCCTGGGTTCTGCAAACCATAGTTAATGCCAAACGTCTGGGAAACAAAAATCTGACCACTGAGCGTAGCAACAGCTTATGACACACCATGAAGATTATAATTGTCAAGCAGAAGAGCAACATGATCAAATCTAGTTCTTATACATATTCCTTTACATTAAATTCATTAATGACTTAGCTGCCAGGCACTCTGCTGAGGAGTATTAGGAACATAGAGCTGATTTTGCTGCAGTCCCTGCCCTTGAGGGACCTAATAACTGGAGATTTCATTTGTGTATTTGTGTGTTGATTAGGCCTCTTAAAAACCTGGTATTGGTTTATTGACAGCAAAGAAAGATAAATGACTTTTTATTTTTAAATTGTAAATACTTATTGTTACAGAAGCAGTCCATGAGCATTAGAGCATATAGAATCAGCAAAAACAAAAAGCAAAACATCTCTGGCATGCAGAAATCATCACTGTAATCCTTGGGTCATATCCTCTCATATCTTCATATATGTACATATGTATTATGTATTTTGCTCACAAAAATGTTTTCACATTGTTTGCAGACATACTGTGTCTTGTAACCTGTTTTTTTTCCTGTCAATAATTTCCACTTTTCCATGTCAGTAAATGCTTCGAATCCTCAGTACATACTCAGGTTTTCCCATTTGAGCCAGAAATGTCCTTTCCAGCTAATTTCTCCAAATCACCCTTCAAGACCTTGCATTGCATCTCCGAATTACATCCTTCCTATCTTTTTAATCCGGTAAAGTCCCTTTCTTACAATTCTGACTCAATGAAAAGAACTGGCCAGCTGTTCTGAAGGACAGTCCACCTCCTTTGTTTGCCTGGTTGTTTCCTTGTGATGTCATTTCACTTACATTTTCCTCTATCCTCTGTATACAACTGGAAGATCTAACTAAAGATGTGGTAGAAGCAAGTTAAACATTTAGGTCTAGAATACTTCAGGGGTGGTAATACGTACTTTACGTTCCTTCACATCAGAATACACATTGTCTGTAAACCTGGTTGACCCACTATCAGTGATGATCAGATTGACCCTTGGGCAATGGTCATAATTGGAGATTTTAGAGGGAAAGGGCAAAAGGAGAAACGGAATAGGAAAAGTGCGAATACAACTTGGCTACCTAAAGGAAGTGGGAAACCCAGCAGCAGGAGGTAGGACACCAAGGACATCCAACTGCCCTTCCCACTCTGACATCGCTCAGATGGTGACCTATCCTCGATCTTGTTCTCATAATTAGGAAGGCAAAAATAGAAACAGAAAGTTTTCCTTTATGAAATTGAGTTAGGTGAGCGGATGCGGGATTCAGAGAGGCACCATCACCTTCTCTACAATCTGGGACAAGACCTATAAACATGGAGAACAGAGAGCTGTTTTTACCCATCCCTATTCTTTTCAGTAGCAGCCCTTTCCCTGACACTGGGCACCAGGGGGAGCTACGACAAAGCAATCGTTCCTTCGGGCGAGCGGGAACGCGTCTAGATAAAGCTTGTCCAACCCAAGGATCCGTAGCAAGATGCCGAGGCTGTACGAACTGTATTTCTGCTGTCTCGCGAGCACGAGTAAGCCCCTCCCCGCCCGCGCGTGTTCAGGGCCCTTCCGGTGATTTGCGGCAGGTGGCGCTGTCTGCGGCGTCGCAGCGGCCGTGGGTGCCGCGGCGACGCTCTCCCGGCGGGCAGTGCGGCCCGGCTCTCCGGCGGCAGCGAGTGCCACGTCCCAAGTGCTACGCGGAGGAGCGGAGCGGACGGTGCGCCGGGGGCGGGGAGCAGCTCGGATCCGGCCCGGCCGCACTGATTGCCCGCCGCCATGGGGTCCTCGCAGAGCGTCGAGATCCCTGGCGGGGGCACGGAAGGCTACCACGTCCTGCGGGTAAGGGCTCCGACACGGCTTAGGAAAGGCGGGCTGGAGGCGGGGCCCGGCCGCAGGGAGGCAGAGGCCCCGACGGGCCCCTTCCCGGGACAGCCAGGCCCGACCCCGAAGGAGAGCGGCGACCGCCGGCGCTGCATTAGCCGAGGCCGGTTCAGGAGGCCTCTCGCATCCCGCCTTCCCGGAGCGCTCCGGGCCCTGGGTGCGCCGCCCTGGGAGGACGGGGTGGAACCGGGGCGACAGCCGGCCACTTAATCGGGGGGCGGCCCAAACATGGGGGGCGAGGGGACAACATTTTTCTCCTCACGGCCTTCTCTGTTCCCTCTCTCTTAATTCTTAGCTTACAAAGTTAGGAAAGGCTTGGGGGCAAAATCTGCAGAAGAGGTGATGATAAAGGTAGCATTTGAGTTTCCTGAGAAAATGAAGCCTGGAGCTCGCAAGCTAGAGGCAGGGGATGCGACGGCAGGTGTTTATTCGGCGCTGTCTGGATGTGCGGAAAACCAATTAGGCAAACAGAAAATGAAATGGTCCAGAAGTAGGTTTGACGGACTTAAATATACTTGATTTTGCAGGAGTTTTTCCTCTCCCGGGTCGCTCCTGACCTTTCCAACCCTCCTTTTCCACATTTCCTGGTGGGGGGGAACTTCCGTTCTGTTCTGAGACTGCTCAGGGTGTGGTGGAGATTAAGGTTTAGATCCACAGTGCTAGTAGAGGTAATGGAGAGGAACGTTGAAAAAAAAAATCTAGGTAAATAAAGGAAAGCAGCCTCAGTCACCAGAATAAAAACATAGTGTCTCAAAAAGCTTTAGGTAAGCCCCTGCTTATGAGCAACCTAAGTTGTTGCAAAGCGTGTGGTATACTTATAGAACTGGAAGTCTTTAAAAGTAGCATTGATGGTTATGTGCTGTGACACCTGCGTGAGGGCAACATGATGGATTGTCAGCAAAGTGGCCCCAATCTGTTGTACCATTTCAGGACGTAATAGAGTGTCACTAAGTAGCTGTTCACAGGCAAGAACATTTTCACTGAAAGTGAGAACGTGTACTTTCTGGTGAGTATAGTCATTTTCTGCCTTAGAGCCCATGTTTTAGGTGAGACAACATTCTTAAAGTGAATTACCCATATATGGGTGTGATAGCACTGTGATCGATCACCTTTCTCATCATCAGGATTAGCATGTCTTGTCTCTCCACTCTACTAAAAATCTCTCTTGAAGCCACACTGTTGGTAGGAAAGGATGATTTTCCCAGAAGATAAACAAAGCATATTTCCTTCAGCTAAGCCAACCCCAAGAGCCGCACGGATGGGAGAAATTGGAGGAGAAAGGTCAGATCCAAATGTAAAGTGAAAGTTAGTGGCAGTATTTTTCTATCATCTGGTTTGATTTTGAGTATTCTACCCTGGGGCGTGATATCCGGTATTACCAGCTGATTCTCACCGTGGCTGATTGTGACCATGAATCTTTGGAGATTCATGATATTTTAATGATACATGCACTCAGTAAAACAGCATAATTGAGTTTTAAAAGTCTGTTAGAAAGATGTACACATCAGAGTGGTTGCAGTTGAATGACTTCTGTTAATGACTGTGCTCCATGTAAAATAAGTTGAAGTATATTTTCTTTATATAGGTGCACCTCAGTAATTCAGCACTCCTACATATTCAGTAGTGCAGATGTGTTATTAATCTATAAATCTGATTTTCAGAAGCACTAGGGACTACCTTAGTTTCCAGTCTGCATCTGGAGCATAAATGTTGCAAAAGATGAAATCTTATTCAGGTTTTATTAGAGGGAGCTTTAAAATAGTAGTGACCATCTAACTTAGGAGAATTTTTAAAATGTTTTTGAGTTCCTAACCCACTCTGTCCCTGATTCTGTAATTGGTTTCCAGTTACCTTTGTTTTTAGAGGGGAAGTACTGTGTTAAATCTGAGCATATAGAAAAATCTTCCTTTCATTTATTATGGCCTAAATATACAGTGATATATTCCACTGCTGGATTACTGAGCTAGTAAACTAGAATAAATATGGTAAGATAACCTTGGAATAAAATCACTCATGTTAACAAATTCTAGAATGATTTGATGAGCAGTTTGTTTTCTTTATTAGTTGATTCCCTGGCCATTTCCTTGTTAGTAATTAAAACTTGTTTGGGTTTTGAAATAACAATTACAGTGACACCCATATTCACTGCTGTTTTATTATTGTTTTTTTCCAAGTCCTTACAATTCACATAGATTGAACTTTACATTTTTTCTCTTTTCCATATCCATTAGTAGATTCTGCTTTTAAAATTTTTTAGGGGACAACCTTGAAATAGTTTCAGATTTTCTGCTGTGAGGGGTGTACTTTCCTTTTTACGTATTATGCATTTATGTATTAATGAACTTTTTCAGGTTGTGATCATACTTTATATCCAATTCCCCATTCTTACCCTAGAAGTAACTACTATAGTTTCTTAAGTATCTTTTCAAAAATGTTTTATGCATGTAAAAAGAATTCTGCTCCCCTTTACTCTTTCTGTTTCATATTGTAACTGTTGGAATCATAAGATACATACTGTTACTCCCCTCTGGTCTTCTTATTTGATAATCATCTTGGCAGTCTTTCCATAGCAGCACATAGAGATCTGCCTCTTGGTTTCACTTAGCTCCGTAGTAGTTTGTTACACCATAGTTTAGTTAAACAGCACCTCCTGGTGATGGACATTTGGTTTTTCTAGTCTTTGCTGTCACCAGTACGTGTTCACCTTAACTACCTTTGTTTTCACTTAAAATACATTTTCTCAAGTAATTGAATCTTAATGTTGTTTATTTATACAAACGATCTTCATTTTAGTAGATTACTACATTGTTTTCTGATCAACACCTGTTCATTACAGACCTTTTAAATAAGTTAAAAAAGTATAACAAAGAATCTAAATTATCTGTAATTCTGTCATCTGAAAGTAAATACTGCTAATGTATTTTTCCTGTGCCTAATCTTGCCCCTTACCCATTTTTCACAAAGATTTTGAATGTGAGACATTTCGAGTACAGTATGGTCTGAAGTTTTATTAAGATGTTGATTACTACCTAAATATCCAGTTGCTGAGGAACTGGTAAATAAATCAGGCCCTAACCGCGATTGGAATGCTATACGTTCATGAAAACGGTGTTTCAAAACACTCCGTGGCCGTAGGTACCTCTCTGTGTAGGTGCATGTACAGTTGAGTGTCCAGGAAAATAAAATGGAAAGATAATCAGCCAAGATATTAAAAAGGGTTATTGGTGAATGGTGACATTTTTATATTCCTTTTAAACTTCAGTATATTTTCTAAAATTTCCACACTGGTCATGAAATACTTGTATATTCACAAAAAATAATTAAAGGATATTTTTAAAAGGTGGACTCCTATTGGAAATTTTTAAATTTGTTCAGAAGCCTTTTTTTAAAAAAAATTAATTTATTTATTTGAGAGAGAGAGAAAGACAAAGCATGAGCAAGGGGATCTGCAGAGGGAGAGGAAGAAGCAGGCTCCCCACTGAGAAGGGAGCCTGATATAGGGCTTGATCCCAGGAACCTGAGATCATGACCTGAGCCAAAGGCAGACGCTTAACCATCTGAACCACCCAGGTGCCCCCAGAAGCCTTCTTTTAAAAATAGCATCGTATTTCAGATTCTTTTATGCAGTAAGTCCAATTGCATGTTCATCATGAGTACCACTTTTATTCCCACTCTCCAGTCTTAACATTTAAGCAGGAAAAATGTTAGCCAGGGCTTCTTAGATTTGTTAGAAGTTACTGTAAGTTACTGCAGTTGAACTATGTTGAATACAGAATTCTTGCCTAGGTTCTCTCTTAATGACCAAGTAAACCGCACAAGGTCATTTTCAGAATTACATTTTTGGAGTTGCCTCATTGATGCCCATTATAAGATTTGTTTCTAAATTTAAATATTCAAATTAGTTGCATTCTACACTTAATATTCTTTGAGATGGGGTTATCTGAGGAAATTCTGGAACCAGTGTTCACACCACTAGGGGGACATGGAAAATGTCATATTCACTATTCCTTGTCATTTCCTTCAAGAGAGATTCTGAGTGATGGATGTTTTGAAGGAAAGGCCATTGAGATGAAGTATGTCTCCAGTGTAATAATAGGCCTTTATCTCCAGAGCTATTTGATGCAGACTGGGCAGCATTAAATACTCTTCTTAGAGGAGAAAGTGACAGTAGAATTATTTTCATAGAATATGGAGGGTGCCTGAGTAGCTCAGTCTGTTGGGTGTCTGCCTTTGGCTCAGGTCATGATTCCAGTGTCCTGGGATGACTCCCATGTTGGGCTCCCTGCTCAACATGGATTCTGCTTCTCTCTCTCCCTCTGCCCCTCCCGCTGCTCATGCTTCCGCTCTCAAATAAAATCTTTAAAAGAAGAGAAAATGGGATACTTAGAGCTACTGTTACATGGATCTGTCCTTTTTTAAATGGTGCGTCACTAATCTACGTGAAATCCTGTAGGATTTCAACTTGGTACTTATTTTGAGAAAGGGAATTCCTAATATTTGATAGTCATAATTTTTTCTATTAACACACTGTTCTCGATCTTTTTAAATTCATTCCCCCATTTGAAAAACAAAAGTCTCACTACCATGCTCTTCTCTCCTCACTCATTCTGAAAACAGTGGGTATAAAAAGAAAACAGGTGGGTTATTTGATGTTTTTCAAATACAAAGTTATACTCGAAAAAGCTTTGTAAACACTCACCTAAAGATAATGATCTCCCAAAATTGATCTCTCCTACTAAAAGACTGTGAATACGGGTACCTGGCTGGCTCAGTCTACAGCATGTGACTCTCAATGTCAGGGTTGTGAGTTCGAGCCCCACGTTGGGCAGTTAGGGCACCTGGCTGGCTCAGTTGGTAGAGCATATAACTCTTGATTCTGGGTTGTGGATTTGAGCCCCACGTTGGGTGTAGAGATTACTTAAAAATAAAATCTTTAAAAAAGACTATGGAGTAGTTTAATAACCATTCTTTGAAATTCCTTTCAAGTGTAGGAATCAGATTATTTCAGTTCATAAATGCCATGGAATACAATGTATGTGAACTTTACATACTTTTAGGAATTGTAATTATCATTGAACATAAACTTTTCCTGATATTAATAGACCTTGAACAAATCAGTGTTAGACTGTTTATTACACTTTCATATTTTGTGATGAAGTGTGTTTTAATGTATGGACTGTCATCCTCAGGATCCTTACTTGGGGAAACCCGTTGGTGTGTAATTACAGTTTCTGTTCTGGTCAGTAAGTAGTAGAGTGCACAGCACTGGCTGTAGTGTTTTCTGGGTCAGATAGTGACAGGGCTTTTTTTTAATAATACCGCTGAAATTTTCATAAGAATAGAACATAGGGAAAAAAGAATTGACCTTAGAATAACCATTAATTTCAGTACATTTATTTTGCTGGCTTTAATACTGTGCTGAAAGGATTATGTTATTTTGATTGATTCACTAATACTAGTTAATCTAAACTAGAAAATATTTATCTCTAAAGGTTTTATATGCACTTCAGTATATAACTGTAGATTGCCTTCAGAGGTGTGATTGAGTAAGATGACTTTTTTTTTCCTCCAAACAGCAGGCAGAACCAAAATAGTTACTCTCAGAGACTGTACATTGTTCCTCTTGGCATTGCAAATAAATTTACTGCAGCATGAAGAGAATGATGCAAAGGATTGTTTTTGTTTTAAGAACCAATGAGAGAGCATTCCAGCACATTATCAGCAATAAGGAACCTTGTCATCTGGTAGACATGAATATATTGAAAGACTTCAGAGTACACCACCAGTGACTACTCTTGGGAATCACTGGATCCTCGTTGTCAGCTCCATCACTGTGTTTTCTTGGGCAAACCTTTGAACTTCTTTGAGCTCTATTATTTTTATCTGAAAGTGAGGGTAATAGTAGTGCCTCCTCCACCTTTTGTACTAAAAACCATATTAGATATTGTATATGAAATATTTTGAAAAGAATTGGGTACAGTAATTTTTTTTTCTTGGCCTGCTGCCACCTTACAGAAGGCCTAGCCCTTAAACTTCTTTATTAAAACAGTGCTGTCACTGGGTATTATATAAGACTGATGAATCACAGACCTGTACCTCTGAAACCAATAATACATTATATGTTAATTAAAAAATAAATAAAAATAAATAAACAAATAAAAAGTAAAAAATGAAAAATAATTTAAAAATTAAAATAAAATAGGAAAACGTGAAAAAAAATAAAACAGTGCTGCCTACCTCATTGGTTATCATCCCAAGGATTAAATGAGATATTCCATAATAAAGCATTTAGCATGTGGTCTGGAATATGATAAAGACTCAATAAATGTTAGCAGATGCCGTTATTAGCATCTGCATTATTGTATCACCCATTGAGAACCACTGTTGTAGTGGCAATACTAGTTAAAATAGGCCTCCAAGCATACTAGGTAGCATATACATTTACTTGATAATTCAGTAGCTGCTTCTTGTTTATGTACCTAACCCTGTACTTTACTGCTCAAGTTTTGGGGCACCTGGCTGGCTCCAGTTGGAATAGCATGCAACTCTTGATCTTGGGGTCGTGAGTTTGAGCCCCACTTGGGGTGTAGATATTGCTTAAATAAATTTTTTAAAAACCTGAAGCATAAGTTTGGGATCATATCCGACCCATTGATTTTATTAATGTGCCTGCTAATTTTTAAGGATCCTCCTTTTTTAGGAAATTTTGTCTTTTTTAAAAGGGAGGTGGGTACCAATGTCCCTTTTATTGCTTAGCATCACAGCAATGCTAAACATGTTGATTAAAGTGCCTAAAAGAGTCTGTGTAATGAAATACTGTTGTTGGGTTTGATGTACACCGAAGCTGTAGAAGCTGTAGCTAGCAGCATTTAGACTTATTTCATGGTGAGTCATTCAGTTTTAGAAACTGTCTTGTCAACCTCCTCACTTTACAGCTAAATGAAAAGGAGCACAGAAGGATTATTGCCTAAGGTCACGAAGCAAGTTTTCTTTCCCTAAGAAACAAATACCTAAGTTGGTATTTGAAGATTATAAAATTAGGTGACAGGTTGTCATAATTGTTGCTTCTTTTGGAGCAGACTTCAGTTTCTTTCAACGTCATTTTCCTGATACACAGACCTTTTCTAAGAAGGTACTGTATACTGATAGGTTTTAATTTCCTTTATTTACCATTAGAATTTTATTTCAAATTGCTTCATATGTTATAAATTACATCATAGGGTCAGTAAGAAAAACATGCTCTTCGAATTATTTTGGGAAAACATTTGAGAATGTTTTAGCAAGTAAAGCTTCTACTGCAAAATAATTTCCACATATTTGTGTCAAGTCCCAGATAGGAAAACTGGCCCTTTTCAGACACAGAAGAACACCCCCACCCCTCTCCAAAAATGCCTTTTTTTTTTTTTAAAGATTTTATTTATTTATGTGACAGAGAGAGACAGCCAGCGAGAGAGGGAACACAAGCAGGGGGAGTGGGAGAGGAAGAAGCAGGGTCATAGCGGAGGAGCCTGATGTGGGGCTCGAACCCAGAATGCCGGGATCACGCCCTGAGCCGAAGGCAGATGCTTAACCACTGCGCTACCCAGGTGCCCCCAAAAATGCCTTTTTTTATAACTGAAGGATTTCGGGTTTATTTTTATTATATCACATTCCCAAGTCTTTTCCCGTCATTTTGATCACCCAAGCATATACATATAACATGAGGCTTTATGTGTGTAGTTGGAATGAGTCATCATTGATACTTGGATTGAACTTAATTTTTAGTCTTATTTAACATCTCTGCTGTTTTTAAAAATAGTACAAAAGTGAGTGTTAACATTAAATTGAGAGCTAGAGAAGATGATGGTGTAGACAGAAAGTCATTCAGAGGTACTTAACTACCTTTGATGTGTGAAGGAATTGGTGGTGCAGTAATAAAGAGGAGACAGTTACACATTCCACTGAGCCCATTTTATGGAAACATCTCCATGGTTAGAGAACTTAAGAGAAATAATTCACATAGTAGCCAGAAATGTGGGTAAGTGTATCTTTGTATATCACCTTATAAAGTGCCTACTTTGATGATATCCTGTGTCCAGGAAGTAGCTTTGCAATTTCCTTTCTGTGTTACATTAAGGTGGCAGTTCTGTACTCCTCAGCTGGAAATATGTAAATGACCGATGGAGTTGGGAGAATGCCTTCCCCTGACTCCACCCAAACTTTTCTTCTCTGCTGTTGCTCTGTCCCCAAGCCAAGATTTAAAAGAGAGGGTGGTTCATGTGAAATAACCCAAACCTAGTATAAAGTACTATTGCACTTTTAATCCCAGAAGACGAGATGGATGCTTCACTGGAAAGCAACCAGTACAGAACAGTTAGGTCTGTACACAGAGAAAACTCCATGCTAAATCTGGTAATACTTGCTAATGATGCAGGATCAGAAGGTGGGAGAAAAGCCAAAAGTTGAATTGCGTTTAGTATCTGGAGGTTGTTTGGACAAAGCAGTTAATGGCTGTTTTTCAAACTTTATTTTTATTACAGATCAAAGTAAGCAGTTTATTTTCCCTTGCAACTAGTGTGTCCTAGTACATTTCACGAAAAATAATGACTTATTAAGTCATGAGTTTTTTACATTTTATCTATTCTGATATTTTCTTATTTTGACATTTGTTTTATAATGACCCACTAAATTAATTTCAGAACCCACTGAAACTCCCTGTAGTTGAACGACACCACTTAAAGAAGAATTTCTATATAGTTGGTGATTCCAAGTCCAGCTTCTAATCATGGTTGCCTATTTCTTTTTATGTAATGAGGATGGATACCCCTTCACTGTGTAGTTTCTGCCATAGGTTCTCATTTTTTGCTTCTTGAATAAAAGTCTCACAGATTTTGTCTTGCTTATTGTAGCTGTTTTTGTCTAGAGTGTTTATGGAAGAAGTATTTCTTTCATATTGTGATTTTTATTTTGGTAAGATAACCTCCATATGTAAAGTTCAACTCCTGTAAGTGCCAGTAATTGTGTTTATAGTTTATTCTACCTGTCCATGTTTTGGTAACATTTATTTTTATCATTCATTTGTAAGCATAAGTACTCTTTAGTATTTTTAGCTGCTGCATTGTATTTCTTAATTGTTCAAAGTAAACCATGAGGCCTGAGAAAATTGGAAAAAATGGAACTTCAGCATGCTTGTTCGAGCTCTCAGGGAATGGATTTGTGTAGAGTCAATTTCTTACTTAAAATGGATTATTTACTGCCTTCAGTATCAAGAATATGTCATATGCAAGCCTATTTTTAAAATGTATTTCATGCTTCCCAGCACCATTGACAGATGCTGAATATATTTTAGCCTTTTCATATCTTAATTGTTGTGATAACATCCATATGCTGTATTATATTTGTATTGGAATACAAATCATGTGCTTATGACCTAGACTTTTGGTGTCTAGTATGGTAGCCTCTAGCCACATATGGCTTTTTAAACTTAGATGTAAATTATTTAAATTAAATGAAGTTAAAAATTCAGCCCCACAGTCACACGAGCCACATTTCATGTGTGACTAGTGGCTCCTGTATTTGGACCACACACATACAGATTTTTATAATTGCAAGAACTTCTAAAATCAGCTTAATTGCAGAGACCTTTTTTTTTTAATCTTTGCATTCCCTACAACAAGACACAATCACAACTTTTTTTTTTTTTTTTTTAAGATTTATTTATGAGAGAGAGTGTGCCCACGGATTGGGATGGGGAGAGGGAGAGAGAGAATCTCAAGCAGGGCATGGAGCCTGACACAGGGCTCAGTCTTACAACCCTGAGATCATGACCTGAGCCGAAATCAAGAGTCAAACACTTACTCAACTGAGCCACCCAGGCACCCCACAATTACACCTTTTTCATAAGTGCATAGTCCATACTTACTATATAGAATTTGGTAAATGGCTTAATGCTGGTGCTTTTTTCTTCCTTTTGGTTTTTGATTTTTGAAATTTTTGTTCTCATTTTCTGCCAGCTGTCATTTTTTGCTATAATCAAGTGGCAGTAGAACCTCTTTCAATTCTTTTGGCTCATCTCTGTTTATTGGTGGCTTGGAAATCAGGTAGCCAAACCATATAAATGTAAATAGACTATAAGAGTGGTCCTGAAACTAAAGAGCAACCTACTAAAGAATGAATGGGTCAACCAGGAAAGTAAAGAAGAATTAAAAAAAAAAATTCATGGAAACAAATGAAAATGAAAACACAACTGTTCAAACCTTTGGGATGCAGCAAAGACAGTCCTAAGAGGGAAGTATATAGCAATACAAGCCTTTCACAAGAAAGATCTCAAATATACAACCTAACCCTACACCTAAAGGAGCTGGAGAAAGAAAAGCAAATAAAGCCTAAACCCAACAGGAGAAGAAAATTGATAAAGATTACAGCAGAAAGCAAGGAAATAGAAACCAAAAGAACAGTAGAACAGATCAGTGAAACTAGGAGCTGGTTCTTTGAAAGAATTAATAAGATCGAAAACCCCTGGCCAGACTTACCAAAAAGAGAAAAGACCGAAATAAATAAAAATCGTGAATGAAAGAGGAGAGATCACAACCAACACCAAAGAAATACACACAATTACAAGAACATCATGAGCAACTATATGCCAACAAATCAAGCAATCTGGAAGAAATGGGGACATTCCTAGAGATGTACAAACTACCAAAACTGAAACAGGAAGAAATAGAAAAGCTGAACAGACACAAAAACAGCAAGGAAATAGAAGCAGTAATCAAAAATCTCCCAACAAACAAGAGCCCAGGGCCAGATGGCTTCGCAGGGGTATTCTACCAAACATTTAAAGAAGAGTTAATACCTGTTCTTCTGAAACTGTTCCAAAAAATAAAAATGGAAGGGAAACTTCCAAACTCATTTTATGTGGCCAGCATTACCTCGATCCCAAAACCAGACAAAGACCTCGCCAAAAAGGAGAATTACAGTCCGATATCCCTGATGAACTTGGATGCAAAAATTCTCACCAAGATACTAGCCAATAGAATCCAGCAGTGCATTAAAAGGATTATTCACCATGAACAAGTGGGATTTATTCCAGGGCTGCAAGGGTGGTTCAACATCTGCAAATCAGTCGGTGTGATACACTACATTAATAAAAGAAAGGACAAGAACCATATGATCCTCTCAATAGATGCAGAAAAAACATTTAACAAATACAGCATCCTTTCTCGATTAAAACTCTTCACAGTGTAGGGATAGAGGGAACGTACCTCAAGATCATAAAAGCCATATATGAAAAGCCCACGTGAATATCATTTTTAGTGAGGAAAAACAGAACTTTTCCCCTAAGGTCAGGAACACAGCAGGGATGTCCACTCTCACCGCTGCTGTTCAACATAGTAGTAGAAGTACTCAGCAATCAGGCAACAAAAAGAAAGAAAAGGCATCTAAATCGGCAAAGAAGAAGTGAAAATCTCACTCTTTGCAGATGACATGATACTCTGTGGGAAAACCCAAAAGACTCCACCCCAAAATTGCTAGAACTCATACAGGAATTCAGCAAAGTGGCAGGATATAAAGATCAATGCACAGAAATTCGTTGCATTTCTATACACTAACAGTGAGGCAGAAGAAAGAGGAATTAAGGAGTCAATCTCATTTACAATTGCACCCAAAACCATACAATACCTGGGAATAAACCTAACCAGAGAGGCAGAGGACTGTACTCAGAATACTATAGAACACTCATGAAAGAAATTCAAGACACAAAGAAATGGGAAAGCATTCCATGCTCATGGATTGGAAGAACAAATGTTAAAATGTCCATGTTACCTAGAACAACCTGCACATTCAATGCAATCCCTATCAAAATACCAACTTTTTTCAGCTGGAAAAAATAATCCTAAAATTTGTGTAGAACCAGAAAAGATCCCGAATAGCCAAAGGAATGTTGAAAAAGAAAACCAAAACTGGTGGCATCACAATTCTAGACGTCAAGCTCTGTTACAAAGCTGTGATCATCAAGACAGTATCGTTTGTACTAGTACAAAAACAGGCACATAGATCAATGGAACAGAACAGAGAACCCAGAAATGGACCCTCAACTCTATGGTCAACTAATCTTTGACAAAGCAGGAAAGAATATCCAGTGGGAAAAAGTCTCTTCAACTAATGGTTTTGGGAAAATTGGACAGCCACACGCAGCAAAGGAAACTGGACCATTTTCTTACACCATACACAAAAACAGACTCAAAGTGGATGAAAGACCTAAGTGTGAGACAGGAATTCATCAAAATCCTAGAGGAAAACACAAGCAGCAACCTCTTCAACCTCGGCTGCAGAGGCTTCTTGCTAGACACTCTCCACAGGCAAGGGAAACAAAGGCAAAAATGAGCTATTGGGACTTCCTCAAGATAAAAAGCTTTCGCACAGCAAAGGAAACAGTTGACAAAACCAAAAGACAACAGACAGAATGGGAGAAGGTATTTGCAAATATCAGATGAAGGACTAGTATCCAAAATCTATAAAGAGCTTATCAAACTCAACACCCCAAGAACAAATAATCCAATCAAAAAATGGGCAGGAGACATGAACAGACATTTCTCCAAGAAGACATACAAATGGCCAACAGACATATGAAAAAGTGCTCAACATCACTCGGCATCAGGGAAATACAAATCAACAAGTCAGGAAACGACAGATGTTGGCGAGGATGTGGAGAAAGGGGAACCTTTTACACTGTTGGTGGGAATGAAAGCTGGTGTAGCCGCTCTGGAAAACCGTATGGTGGTTCCTCCAAAAGTTGAAAATAGAGCTATCCTACAACCCAGCAATTGCACTACTGGTTATCTACCCCAAAGATACAAATGTGGTCCGAAGGGGTACCTGCACCTCAGTGTTTATAGCAGCAATGTCCACAATAGCTAAACTATGGAAAGAGCCCAGATGTCCATTGACAGATGAATGGATAGAGAAGATGGAAGTATTATGCAGCCATCAAAAAAAAAATGAAATCTTGCCATTTGCAACCATGTGGATGGAACTAGAGGGTATTATGCTAAGTGAAATAAGTCAATCAGAGAAAGGTAATTATCATGATCTCACTGATGTGGAATCTAAGGAACAAAACAGAGGATCATAGGGGAAGAGAGGAAAAAATAAGAAAACCAGAGAGGGAGACAAACCATAAGAGACCCTTAAGCATAGGAAACAAGCTGAGGATTACTGGAGAGGAGGCAGGGATGGGGTAACCCTGTGATGGACATTAAGGAGGGCATGTGATGTGATGAGTACCGGCTATTATATAAGACTGCTGAATCACTGAACTTTATATGTGAAACTAATAATACATTGTAGGTTAATTAATTGAATTTAAATTTTAAAAAAATGATCCTCAAATACTCTGAAGAAGAATGAGCATTAGAGTAAGTTACTTTGTGGCCTTTGCACTGAGTACTCAGACTTCTTTTAGATTCAATTGCTGGCTTTCAAACTGTGTTCTCTGTAGGTGAAATATTGGGTATATTCTTAGGTTGTAATTTCATTTCTGCTTTTTGGATAGAGGGAGTATGTATATGTTAAAGCTTGTTAAAGTGCACGTAAGTGTACCGCTTGATGAATTTTCACAAACAACATTCTTCTGTAACCAACATCCATCCCTTTCCAGGCACACTGACTACCCACCAACCCCCCAGAGAGTATACTGTCCTGATTGCTAACATCGTAGATTAATTTGACCTGTTCTTAGCTTTATATAAATGGAATCATATGTACTCATTTGTGTCTGGCCTCTTTTTCTCAAATACTGCTTGTGAAATGTGTGTTGTTGTAGGTCTCTCGTTTTATTAATGT
This sequence comes from Ursus maritimus, assembly GCF_017311325.1. Lineage (NCBI taxonomy): Eukaryota > Metazoa > Chordata > Mammalia > Carnivora > Ursidae > Ursus > Ursus maritimus. The sequence goes on along the minus strand of NW_024423343.1, from coordinate 59,583,430 downwards.
ATTTTATGCCATTGAGAGAATATACCAGGATTTATTTATGTATTTTGCTCAACATTGTATAGTTTTTAGTTCAGGGCTAGTACAAATAGTGCTGCTGTGAACATTAACTGTGTTGGAGAACATATGTGTACCCATTTTTCTTGGGTATAGTAGAGTGCAATATTTGGTCAAATATTTCAATATTAACAGATACCGCCAAATAGTTTGCTCATGTATATTCCCACCAGCAGTAATTGAGGTTTCCAGTTGTTCTGTATCATCACTAACACTTGGTATTTTCCGTCTTTTTTATTTTGGCCATTCTGGTAGGTTTGTAGTGGTATCACATTGTGGTTTTAATTTGCTTTAATTTTCTTGATGACTATTGAATTGAGCATATTTTCATATTTATTGGCCACATCAATATCCTTTTTTCTTAGGATCAGCTAAACTCTTTCTCTGTTTCCCCATTAGGTTATGTTTTGGGTTTGTTTGTTTAGCAGCTTCATTGAGATATAATTTACCTACCATTAAATTCAACCTTTTAAATATAGTTCATTGTTTTTTTAGTGTAGTCACAGTTATGCAATCATCACCAATCGTTAATTCCAGAACCTATTTATTACCCCCAGAAAGAAACTCTGTACCCATTAAGCTACTTCCCATTCCTCCTACCCCTAACCCCCAGCAACCACTAATCTACTGTCTGTTTCTGTGGATTTGCTGCTTCTGGACATCTCATATAAATGGAATCATACAATCTGTGGTCTTCATGATTTAGCGTAATGTTTTCAAGATTGACTCATGTTGTAACATGAACACTTCATTCCTTTTTATTGCCAAATAATATTTCATGGATGTACCACGTTTTGTTTATTCATTCATCAGTTAAGGGACATTTGGGTTGTTTCCACTTTCTGGCTGCTATGAATAATGCAACTATGATATTTCTGTACAGGTTTTTATGTGGACGTGCTTTCATTTCTCTTGTTTATATATCTGGGAGTAGAATTGTTGGGTCAGGTGATAACTTGTTAACATTTGAGGATCTGCCAAACTATTTCCACAGTGACTGCACCATTTTACATTCCCACCATTAATATATGAGGGTTTGTTTCCAACCTTTGTTATTGTCTTTATTTTAGCCAACCTTGTGGATGTGAAGTCTTATCTCATTGTGGTTTTACTATCTCTTTCTTAGTGATTTGCAGTAGTTCTGAATCTGTTCTGAATACAGTTCCTTTGTTGGGTGTGTATTGTATCTTGTCAGTGTCTTAATTGTGTCTTTTGACGAGCAGAAATTTGTAGTTTTAGTATAGTTCAGTTCATAAGTTTTTTTAGTTTATGATTAGTGCTTTTTGTATCCAGTTTAAGAAGTCTGTTCGTATTTGAAAATCTGAAAGATATTCTCTTTATGTATTTCTCTAAAGGCTCTATCATTTTACCTTTATGGTTTTATTTTTTTATTGTTCCTTTTTGTTTTATTATTTGATCTTCAAATCTATTGTCCATCCGGAATTGATTTTTGAGAGATTTATTTTAAAAGATGGTTTTTCTCCTCTTGCTAGTTAACATTTTATGTCTTTTTCTTTTTTTCTTTAAAGGGGTGAGAGACAATTAATACATGGTTATAAAAATAATGTATTGTCCAGGAATTCATTGGTTATAAAGATTTGCCCTCAGATGGTGATTGCAGAGTTAGGAACAGGAGTTTAAGATTTGTAGGACTCCGGGGGTGCCTGGCTGGCTCAGTCAAAAGAGCATGTGACTCTTGATCTTGGTGTTGTGAGTTCCAGCCCCACGTTGGTGTAGAGATTACTTAAATATAATAAATAAACTTAAAAAAAAAAAAAAGATTTCTTCCAAGCATCAAACATGCCAGGTACACCATTAAAAAAAAAAAAAAAAGT